>NC_083224.1:195350337-195650337 GCF_032191835.1 Heteronotia binoei | reverse complement strand
GCTGCAAAAAAAGCCCTACACACACACATCTGTTGGTGGGTGCTTAAGGAACTCCAAAATCCAGGGGGGGGGGATGTCAACAAGAATTCCTTTATAGCCAACAACTCTTGCCCCCCCAGCTTCTGAGCCCAATGGGTGTGTAGCCTGATATGCAAAGGAGTTCCTAAAGCCCTGCCCATGTCTATTGGTCCAATAATGCTTTTTTCTGCTAGTTCCTGCATCTTTTTCCCCCCTTCTTGGCGTTTCCACCAGTCCCCCATCCCTGTCTTTCCAGTTCAGATGCCAAACCCTCGCAGTCCACCCCACCGCATGCAAACAGGCAGACGAGCAAGCTGAGAATCAGATGGGGGAATGTTTCTTTTAAAAAACAACAGAGATTGACAGACGAAAAAGAGGAAAATTATTCAGCACAGGGTGGAAGATAGCAGCCAGGCCCAGGCCGCACGGCCTGGAGAGAGGGGGGAAAAAGACAAGGCAGACATACGGACTGAAAGACCACAGGAAATATGGATAGAGGAGCTCTACGGACAAAAGGAAAGGAAAGGAGAGAACCAAGCAGGCTAAGAATTAAATGCAGTCTCCTTACTTCTGTGTGACTGGGGATTTTCACCCTGCTCTGTGAAAAGAACAGGAAGGTTTATATACTGTTAAAAGCATCCAACACAACACCAACACACACAAAAGGCAGTCTCCCTCCCCAGCATCAGGTTCCACCCCGGGAACGGTGATTTTCCCAGACAATCACTGCAGACTTGGTCGGTCCCGCAAAAAAAAAAAACAAACCCCACCCCTACACCACTTCCGGGAAGAACCTGGAAGTGACATCGGGTAGCTCTAGGAATTGCTGAAAACTCTATGGATTTGGTTGAGGGTCCATCAATGCTCAACTTGTCCCAGCAGTCTTGCACCTGTTTTGTCAGGGTTTCCACTCAAAGAAACCTGGGAGTCTTGGCAAACCCCTCTTTCCAACTCAGAATATATAAATCTCTGTTTCTGGAAAATCGTCCCCTTTTGGTTCTGCCCATTTTTCTTTGTTTCTACTCGGGGTGGAATTCTAGCAGGAGCTCCTTTTCATATTAGGCCACATACCCCCGATGTAGCCAATCCTCCAAGAGCTTAGAAAAAAGAGCCTTGTAAGCTCTTGGAGGATTGGCTACATCAGGGGGTGTGGCCTAATTGGCAAAGGAGCTCCTGCTAGAATTCCACCCCTGATTTCAACTAATGATTTCTGTGTCTTTTATTGTATCCCACTATTATTTACATGGAAAGCCATCTTGAGTTCCTCTAAGGAAGAAAGCTAGAAAGGTGCCAAATAAATATACTAGTATTAAATATTATATATATTCCACTGATAGCCAGATGGCGATTGAAATATCATGCACCTATGTTGAACAGCGGTGGATTTCAAGCTTGATCAATGCTCTCTCTAAGCTGTGGTGTCTTGTGAGCAAAAATTCTACTTTGTGAGCTACTGGCATTGAAGTTGTGAGCTCCTGCATCAATTAGTTTGCTCTGGGGCTGGTTCTTTTTTATTTTTCTGCGCGAAGACAAAAAGGTGTGAGCCGGAGGCTAAAAAACTGTGAGCTAGCTTACGCTAACTCAGCTTAGAGGGAAAACCGATCTTGATATTAAATACTAAATTTACTATATGCTAAATATATTAATACTAATTTAATACTAAATACACTAATTCTCTGATCGAGCAGATGCTCTAGGAAGAGCAAACGGATCAAACCGGGCTGGGATCCATCCGTACCACACTTCCCAATAAGCCACCAGATCTGTCAACAGGAAGCTGATGACTTCATCAGTAAATGCCCTTGTCCAGGGATGGAATTCTAGCAGGAGCTCCTTTGCATATTAGGCCACACACCCCTGATGGAGCCAATCCTCCAAGAGCTTACAAAAAAGTGCCTTGTAAGTGCTTGGAAGATTGGCTAAATCAGGGGGTGTGTGGCCTAATAAGCAAAGGAGCTCCTGCTAGAATTCCACCCTTGCCCTTGACCGAGTCTATGCTTTGGGTCAATTTACCTGAGCCAGAACAGAGACTATGTCCAGTGCATCCACTCTTCGTTTGGATCCTTAAGTTGAAAAGAAAAGGGGAGGCCAGTTCTCCAATTCTCTTGCTCTGAGCAAGGCAGAGTGGAGGTTGTTTCCTAGAAAAAGACCTCTCTCTCCTCCGGACTTTACTTCCAGGAAGACAAAATGGATTACTCTATACCTTTGAAGAGTTTTGTTTGTTTGTTGAGCACTATTGGACAATGCTGCTGGATCACTTTAGGCAGGGGTGGAATTCTAGCAGGAGCTCCTTTGCATATTAGGCCACACACCGCTGATGGAGCCAGTCCTCCAAGAGCTTAGAAAAAAGAGCCTTGTAAGCTCCTGGAGGATTGGCTACATCAGGGGTGTGCGGCCTAATATGCAAAGGAGCTCCTGCTAGAATTCCACCCCTGACTATTAGGGATGCCAGGCAATGACCTGAAATTCTCATGAGGCAGGGTAAGAGGCAGAAATTACTTTAGGCTACATGCCAAGGCAAGGTGGCCACGCCATGCCTGGCAACTGATAGATGGTTTGTGAGTGGGGACATGGAGGGCTGATGTGCTCTGCGCCATCACATCACTTCCAGAGAAAACTTGGATGTATGGTTGCTCTAGGAATCACTGGAAACTCTATGGTAAAACCATAGATTTTCCGGCTATCCTGAGAGCTATCTTTTGTAACTTCCAGGTTTTCTCCAAAGAAGACTTGGAAGTGATTTATGGTTGCTCTAGGAATCACTGGAAACTCTATGGTAAAACCATAGAATTTCTGGCAATACTTAGAACTATCTTGTGTAACTTCCAAGTTTTCTCCAGAGAAAACTTGGAAGTGATGTACGGTTGCTCTAGGAAAAACTGGAAACTCTATGGTAAAACCATAGAATTTCCAGCAATCCCTGGAGCTATCGTGTGTAACATCCAGGTTTTCTCCAGAAGTTATATAGCAGCACAGAGGATGTCAATTTTTCCTGCCTGCCACCACTCCAAGGACATCAGCTGATGTAAGACCTCACCTAGAGTATTGTGTTCAGTTTTGGGCACCGCAATTTAAGAAGGATATAGACAAGCTGGAACGGGCCCAGAGGAGGGCAACAAAGATGGTGAGGGGGCTGGAGACCAAGTCCTATGAAGTAAGGCTGAAGGAGATGGGGATGTTTAGCCTGGAGAGGAGGCAGCTGACAGGTGATGCAATATCACCATCTTCAGGTACTTGAAGGGCTGTCAGATAGAGGATGGAGAGGAATTGTTTTTTGTGGCCCCAGAAGGTAGGACCAGAACCAATGGGTTGAAATTAAATCAAAAGAGTTTCCTGCTCAACATCAGGAAGAACTTCCTGACCATTAGAACGGTTCCTCAGTGGAACAGGCTTCCTCAGGAGGTGGTGGGTTCTCCTTCCTTGGAGGTTTTTAGTCAGAGGCTAGATGGCCATCCAACAGCAATGACGATCCTGTGAATTTAGAAGGAAGTGTTTGCGAGTTTCCTGTATTGTTGCAGGGGGTTGGACTAGATGACCCTAGAGGTCCCTTCCAACTCTATGTTTCTATGACTCCGGGGGTGGAGCCCGAGGAAGGTGGAGTTTGGGAAGGGGACTCTGTCCTTGAAAGGGCAGCTTCTGGGAGAGCTCTCTCAGCCCCACCTAAGTCACAGGGTGTTTGTTGTGGGGGAGGAAGGGAAAAGAGATTGTGACCGCTCTGAGATTCAGAGTAATGGGTGGGATATAAATCCAATATATTCTAATTGTTGGTGGAAACTTGGTATCAGCCAGACGGGAGGTGGGAATTCTTATTCTCTTGGTCCCTCTGTTCAGTTCAGGGGCTGCAAAAACACAACTCCCACTCACTCTGCTAGGAAGTTATGCTGAGGTTATGCAGAGGAAGTCTGAGAAGAGGGGAAGCTGAATTCAGGTTAGAGCCTGTTCCTCTAGTTAAAGAGCCATCCTCATAGGCTGTCAGTTCCTCCCACTCTTTGGAAACGTGAGGTTTATGGCTTGTGGAAGGACAGAGCTTTCTTTGTAGCAGGGACTTCTTTGCATACTAGGCCACACCCCTCCTGATGTAGCCCATCCTCCTGAAGCTTACAGTAGGCCCTGGAAGAAGAGCCCTGGAAGCTCTTGGAGGATTGGCTACATCAGGGGTTTTGTGGCCTAATATGCAAAGGAGTTCCTGCTACAAAAATAGTCCTGGGGAAGGGGGACTAGTGGGGAGGCAAATACTGTCAGGAATTGGATGTGCGAGCACTGTTGAGCATAGCCAGCTTCAAGAGGGGATTGGATAAGCATATGGAGCAGGGATCCATCAGTGGCTATTAGCCACAGTGTATTGTTGGAATTCTCTGTCTGGGGCAGTGATGTTCTGTATTCTTGGTGCTTGGGGGGGGGGGGGCACAGTGGAAGGGCTTCTAGTGTCCTGGCCCCACTGATGGACCTCCTGATGGAACCTGGGGTTTTTTTTGGCCACTGTGTGTGACACAGAGTGTTGGACTGGATGGGCCACTGGCCTGTTCCAACATGGCTTCTCTTACGTTCTTATGACTGGGGCAGTGATGCTCTGTATTATTGGTGCTTGGGAGGGGCAACAGTGGGAGGGCTTCTAGTGTCCTGACCCCGCTTATGGACCTCTTGATGGCACCTGGGGGGTTTTTTGGCCACTGTATGTGACACAGAGTGTTGGACTGGATGGGCCATTGGCCTGATCCAACATGGCTTCTCTTACGTTCTTATGACTGGGGCAGTGATGCTCTGTATTCTTGGTGCTTGGAGTGGGGGCAGCAGTGGGAGGGCTTCTAGTGTCCTGACCCCACTGATGGACCTCCTGATGGCACCTGGATTTTTTTTTGGCCACTGTGTGACACAGAGTGTTGGACTGGATGGGCCATTGGCCTGATCCAACATAGCTTCTCTTATGTTGTTATGTCTGGGGCAGTGGTGCTCTGTATTCTTGATGCTTGAGGGGGGGGGGCACAATGGGAGGGCTTCTAGTGTCCTGGCCCCACTGGTGGACCTCCTGATGGCCCCTGGGTTTTTTTGGCCACTGTGTGACACTGAGTGTTGGACTGGATGGGCCATCTGCCTGATCCAACATGGCTTCTCTTAGGTTCTAATGTTATTTTCTTTGTGTTTGCCCATGGGCGGTTTGTGAGCGACCCAAATGCAAGCAGCTTGAATGTTTCTGAGCATTCAGCGGGGTTGCTTGCAAAAGTGCAGGTGGTTTAGAATTGAGCACAGAAGTATGAACGTATCCATAGGTGGCCTCCTCAAGTGCAGCAGGTGGAATGTCCCACTCCGGCGGCTACCTTGTGGTACTAAGAGCAAGCCTGTCTAGCTCAGGTCGCCAACTCGGGTGTGCAGGTATAATTTGGGGAAGGTGGAGTTTGGGGAGCAGAGGCAACTTAGCAGGGTGTGACAGCATCCTAGGACATCTGTTTCTCCTAAACTCTATGGTATACCATAGACTCCCCGCTCTGGAGCTGCTGTATCTTCCGGGCAAATGAATCTCTGTATGCTGGAAATCTCTGGGAGATCTCCGGGTTGCACCGGGAGGTTGAGGGCCTGACTTCCAGCCATATACAGCACACTGGAATTCCCACCCAGGCCCAAAGAGGGCACTGAGGCTTGAGGGCATTAAAGTCCAAGGGTTCTTCTGTCCTGTCGACATCTCTGGTCAAAGTAGACTTGGTTGATTGTCTGAAGCAAAGTAGAAAACCAGAGTTGGGTTGAGTGCCTGCTGCAAGGGCAAGCTTCGTACTCTTTCCCCTGATTGGAACTCCTCATTTACATTAGGGGTGGAATTCTAGCAGGAGCTCCTTTGCATCTTAGGCTCCACCCCCCCCCCCCGATGTAGCCAATCCTTCAAGAGCTTACAAGGCTTTTTTTTGGTAAGTTCTTGGAGGATTGGCTACATCAGGGGTGTGCGGCCTAAGATGCAAAGGAGCTCCTGATAGAATTCCACCCCTGATTGACATATATATCACTTTACAAATCGTCTGTGTTCATAATGATGAGAACCTTCAACACAGAGGCACCTGAACCTCATTTGTGCACCGGCTGTATCATTTGCACCCCATGATATGATTTGCTGAACCCCCACGAAGAACAAATGCAAGGTTGCCAGACCCCAAGTTGGGGTGGGGGTTCTCCCGATTTTGGGGGGGGGTTCAATCTGCCGCCAGCCCGCTGGCCAATGGGGGAAGCCCCAGCCCCAAACAGCCCCCTCCCGCATTGTTGTCCGTATGATGACATCATGCAGAATGACATGAATAAAAAGTGTGTGCATGTCACATGACGGTGCTCTAGTGTTTTGGCCCAAGCTATGGTGCTCCTGTTCTGTAATGTCTGTTTTTATGGCATTGTTTTAACTCTTATTGTTTTATTGTTGTGAGCCACCTTGAGCCCGCTTGCGGGATAGGGTGGGGTATACATCTAAAAATTAAATTAAATTAAATTAAATTAAACTCTATGGTAACCATAGAGTAACCATAAACCATATGGTAACCATAGAGTTTTGACCAAAATGCTACAGCATCGCTGTGTGACAGGACCAGTGTGATGACGTCACTTCTGCGTGACATCATCACGCTGACATCATGTGCAACGATGTCACCAACTTCGACTCTCCAGGAAGTCTCTCTCCCACCCTCCGCCATCCGGGTGATGACATCATGCAGAATGACATCACCCTGCCAGGCATGTCACATGGCGGTACTCTAGCATTTTGGCCCAAACTCTACGGTAACCATAGAGTTACCATAAAACATATGGTAACCATAGAGTTTTGATCAAAATGCTACAGCATCGCTGTGTGACAGGACCAGTGTGATGACGTCACTTCTGTGTGACATCATCATACTGACGTCATGTGCAATGATGTCACCCCAACTTCCACCCTCCGTTGTCCGGAACCCGGCAACCCTAACCAAACTCCACGAGGCACAAGTCCCTGGACACCACTGCACCCAGACAAAAAAAATACTCAACAAGACACACACCTGAACAACACGAACTACAAAACACGACAACTGAACTCAAGGCCAACGTTCAAGGCCTTGGCCTCCTCTTCCTTCCTCCTTCCCCCTTGCCAACAGTGAAGTGGGGCTGGGATATTGGTTTCCCTCTTTCTCGATTTTGGTTCGGGCCCTGTCACTACAGACAGACAGTCAAAGAACCAAAATGGTGGAGTTACCTTCTCTGTCCCCTTGCCATGCTTTCGCAAGAGTGTCCCCTGTAGAAACAATATCACAAATCGATCAATGCAGTTGTGGAAGGGGAGAAAATGGAAGGAAGGAAGGGAAAGAGGGGGGGAGGTTAGGCAAGCCCTGCAGCTGGCTCCAAAGGACAAGGGGCTTAACTTCCCTTCACAGTGCTGTTAAGGGCACCTGAGAAGGTCAATACACTACTGCAATATGTCCGGGTTTTTAACCAGGGGTGAAATTCTAGCAGGAGCTCCTCTGCATATTAGGCCACACACAGTTGATGTAGCCAATCCTCCTGGAGTTTAAAGTAGGCCCTGTAAGACGAACCCTGTAAGCTCTTGGAGGATTGGCTACATCAGGGGTGTGTGGCCTAATATGCAAAGGAGTTCCTGCTGCAAAAAAGCCCTGATATTAGGCCACAACCCCTTGATGTAGCCTCCTGGTGTTTACAGTAGTTAGGCTTCCCAATCCCCAGGTCCCAGCGGGGGATCCCCCGGTTTTACAGGCTTCCCCCCTGCCCCCGGCCTGCTGGCCGGCGGGGAAAGCCGCACCCCCACAGCCATTATTCACCTCCATGAACAATTCCCATCGGTATCGGAGGCTCTGGGGGGGGGCTGTTTTTTGAGGTAGAGGTGCCAATTTTTCAATATAGCATCTAATGCCTCTCCCCAAAACACCCCCCAAGTTTCAAAAGGATTGGGCCAGGGGGTCTAATTCTACGAGCCCCAAAATAAGGTGCCCCTATCCTTCATTATTTTCTACCGAAGGAAGGCATTTTAAAAGGTGAGCTGTCCCTTTAAATGTGATGGCCAGAACTCCCTTGGAGTTCAATTCTACTTGTCACACCCTTGCTCCTGGCTCCACCCCCAAAGTCTCCTGGCTCCACCCCCAAAGTCCCCAGATATTTCCTGAATTGGACTTGGCAACCCTAACAGTAGGAGAGCCAGTTTGGTGTAGTGGTTAAGAGTGCGGACTCTTATCTGGGAGAACCGGGTTTGATTCCCCACTCCTCTACTTGCAGCTGCTAGAATGGCCTTGGGTCAGCCATAGCTCTGGCAGGAGTTGTCCTTAAAAGGGCAGCTGCTGTGAGAGCCCTCTCAGCCCCACCCACCTCACAGGATGTCTGTTGTGGGGGAGGAAGGGAAAGGAGATTGCAGACCACTCTGAGAGTCTGTCCTTGAAAGGGCAGCTTCTGGGAGAGCCCTCTCAGCCCTACCCACCCCACATGGTGTCTGTTGTGGGGGAGGAAGGGAAAGGAGATTGTAGGCCGCTCTGAGACTCTGTCCTTGAAAGGACAGCTTCTGGGAGAGCCCTCTCAGCCCCACCCACCTCACAGGGTGTCTGTTGTGGGGGAGGAAGGGAAGGAGATTGTAGGCCGCTCTGAGACTCTGTCCTTGAAAGGGCAGCTTCTGGGAGAGCTCTCTCAGCCCTGCCCGCCTCACAGGGTGTCTGTTGTGGGGAGAGAAGATATAGGAGATTGTGAGCCGCTCTGAGGCTCTGCTTCAGAGAGAAGGGTGGGGTATAAATGTGCAGTCGTCTTCTACTTCTTAGGCCCTGTACTAAGAGCCTTGTAAGCTCTTGAAGGATTGGCTACATCAAGGGGGTGTGGCCTAATATACAAAGGAGCTCCTGCTAGAATTCCACCCCTGGTGTTAACAAGCTTCAGTTTGGTAAATTCTTGGAAATTTGGAGGGTGGAGTCAGGAGAGGTCAGGACCTCAGCAGGGTACAATGCCATAGAGTCCACCATTTTTCTCCAGGGGAGCTGATCTCTGTAGCCCAGAGATCTGTTGTAATTCCAGGAACTCTCCAGACCCCACCTGCATGTTGGCAACCTTATAAGTGAGCAGGCCTCACTTTGTCGCAGGAGCTCCTTTGCATATTAGGCCACACCCCCATGATGTAGCCAATCCTCCTGGAGCTTACCGAAGGCCGTGGAAGAAGAGCCCTGTAAGCTCTTGGAGGATTGGCTAGGTCATGGGGGTATGGCCTAATGCAGAAAGGAGCTCCTGCTACAAAGTGAGCCCCGTAAGTGAGCCCCCTTATGCAGGACTAGGGGACCTGGTGAGAATGCCTTATCAAAAGTCCTCCCTACAGCCTGCGCCGAGATACTCTGCTGGATCTGAGCCAAATATTATCTGCAGGGATCTTTTGCAGTACCTGCAACCAGGGCTTTTTTTTGTAGCAGGAACTCCTTTGCATATTAGGCCACACCCCTGTGACTTAGCCAAGCCTCCTGGAGCTTACTGTAGGCCCTGTATGAAGAGCCCTGTAAACTTTTGGAGGATTGGCTACAACAGGGGGTGTGGCCAGCCCCGTAGCTAGGGGCTCCGGGGGAGGGGGCTATAGGAGGGCCATGGAGGTGACAGCAGGAAGCTGGAGAGCCTGGGGCCACCCCTCTTCCTCCCCCTTGAGTGATTTAGAGCCAGCCAATAAGTTGATTGGCTTGCCCTTTAAATGACGTGGGACAGGCAGCCGCTGCTCTTGGAGAGAGAGAGACAGCCCTGGGATGGGGGGTGAGAAGCTCCAAAATACTTTCAGGGGGCCAGGCCTCGTGGGCCTCTGGTTAGCTACGGGCCTGGGTGTGGCCTAATATGCAAAGGAATTCCTGCTACAAGAAAAAGCCCTACCTGCAACTATCCCTGCAATTTGAGATAAGGTGGCGCTTGGACAATTGCCCACTGAAGGAGAGGCAAGGAAAGTCTGCGTAAAGACGAGGGAGAAAGGTAGAAAAGGCCTCAGTGATCGCCTCCAGTTTTCTCCATCCGGAAGTGCTTAGTAGCCCAAAGTCTCGTGGTTCATGTTGATACGATGAACGTAACGCATAGGCAAACTGAGAAGCACAAAGGAGATTTCCGAGTAACGTTACCATTGCCACCTGCCACGCCAGCATTAACGGAAGGTACGCTCAGTGCTTGAGCTGAGATTCTTTGTAACCTCTTGGAGGATTGGCTACATCCCAGGAGGGTGTGGCCTAATATGCAAAGGAGCTCCTGCTAGAATCCTGCCCCTGGTTAAATGTGAAGCCTGGGTCTCGGAAAAGTTGAAGACCCGTGCTTGGAGTTGTACGTGTGTGCGCAATCTGAAGACAAACATAGCTTCGGGCTTGGATTCCGAATTTTCGCACAGTTCCTGTGCTCGTACACATGTGGTGTGCTTGCAGCTTCCATTGGTGGCATGTTACTGATGGTTGCGTAGCCAGCTACAAACCAAAATCTGTGGGGCTATAACGTCAGTTGAAAGAGATGGGCAAACAGAATTTCAAAATAAATTCGTCTTTTTGTTCTCTCGCTGGGATGTGTTTTGCCTTCCGTCCCGTTCCCTCCTAGAGGCTAGTGCCAATGCAGTGTTGTGGTTAAAATGTCAGACCACGATCTGGGAGACCACAGTTCCAATCCTCACTCTGCCCTAGAAGCTTGCTGGGTGACCTTGGGCTTGTTGCGCATGCTCAGCTCAACCTACCTCACAGGGTTGTTGTCAGGATAAAATAGAGGGGAGGAGAATGTTGCAAGCCTCTCAGGGTCCCCGTTGTGGAGGAAATTGGGATACAAATGAAGTAAACTGTTCCAGAATGCACAGAGCAAGAAACATCTTCCACGAACTGAGGTCACGTCTTGGCAGGCTGGATTTGGCCGGAGAGGTGCTAACTGTTGACCCCGAAACATGTGGACTGATTTCCCACTAGCCTTATGCCGCCCTCACTCTCCTTTTCTCCGCGGGGCTTCCGTCGGATTTCACACTATCTGCCCCGGGGCTGCAACTCGCTTTGCCTCTTTCGCGCAGCAAGGAAGATCCTCTAAAAACCAGTTTCTGTTTGCCATGTGAAAAAGGTGAAGCTCCAGGGCAGATAGTCTGAAATCCGACAGAAGCCCCGCCGAGAAGAGGAGCGTGAGAGCGGCATAAAGCTAGTGGGAAATTGGTCCTTAATTTTGGAGAGAAAGCCTCCAACTCAAGCTAGAATCCAAACACACACAAAAACACTTTCTTTCCCAGAGCAGCAGGTTTGGGGAGCTCCATGAAAATGTCTCATTTGTTTGACACAGTCCCCCAGCTGCTCGGCTCTTAATTAGTCCCATTATCACAATCCCACGAGGGCTAGAAGCCAGACTGTAAATAAGAAGCTACCGTTCCTGAGTCACTCATCGGTGTATTCCTGTATCTTCTACACACTGCGGTAGCCAAACGGTGAATCAGCTGAATCAGGACGCTGGGATCACCATACTGGCAATGTAGATGCAACGGTTTGGCTGGTTTCACACTGTGAAATTGACACGATTTTATCCCGTTGTGAAAAAATCCGCTTCAGTTTGAAACGATTCTTGGCTATCAGCCAGCCATTGCTGAAGCAGTGGCCAGTGGTCGCCCATTCACACTGCTAGCCTGGCTCGACCACAGACCGCTGCAGAAAGGGTCGTCTTTTTTAAAAAGCCCCTTGTGTGTGCGCTCGATTGGAGAAGCACACAAACGCATCCCAGAGATGGGTTGAGGGGGTGGGAACACCCAATCTTGCTGGAAATGACTTGACACGATTGCACAGCTCTTCTGCTTATGAGTTGCTCTGGGGCATTCAGATAGCAGCCGATTATGCGACCTACATCCGATTCAGGGGAATAGTACCAGGAAAATCCAGGTATCTTTTTGATGCGGATAGGAGGCGTCTGGAGACAGGGTGAATACAGGTGCGGCTCAGAGGGCAGATGAGCTCGTGTGATCGTGCACTTTTAATCCGAGTGGGAGGCGGGGCTAGCTCGGGGCAAATCTCCTGTGTGAAAACACCCTTTGTTGCTCAAACCTCACCTCTCTTCTGAGCTTACTAGGGGTTCTTAGCCTTCTCAGTCCTCCATGTCTGCAATATGGGAGTTTAAAAAATGCTGCCCAGTTTAGAGAGTTGTTGTATGGAGTAACAGGATCATGTGTGCAAAGGACCTCAGTCATGGTTGAGAGGCTGAAGATCTGCTTGGCATATAGGAGGTCCCAGGTTCAGCCTCCAGCTAAAAGGATCTCTAGCGTTGGGGAAGGCCTTGAGCTGGTTGAGACCCCTGGAGAGCTACATTATTGAATTAGGTGGACCCAGAGCCTGAATCAGTATAAAAAAGGGTAAAGGTAGTCCCCTGTGCAAGCACCGAGTCGTTACCGACCCATGGGGTAACGTCACATCACAATGTTTTCTTGGCAGACTTTTTGTTACGGGGTGGTTTGCCATTGCCTTCCCCAGTCATCTACACTTCCCCCACAGCAAGCTGGGGACTCGTTTTACCGACCTCGGAAGGATGGAAAGCTGAGTCAACCTTGAGTCGGCTACCTGAACCCAGCTTCCACCAGGATCGAACTCAGGTCGTGAGCAGAGTTTGGACTACAGTACTGCGGCTGACCACTCCACGTCACAGAGCTCCTTGAATCAGTATAAGCAGCAATAATTTTTCCCAGCGGTATATATGCTGATGGATAATATTTCCACCAGTAAACTGGTATGTCCCCTATGCCTAAATGGGGGAAGGACAATATAATAGAGGGTACCCTTTTCTTGCTAACCACTGTGTGCCTCTATCTGTGGCACGCCCCCCCCCCCCCCGCAACTGGCCAAGGGTTTACACATAGTCAGTACTCCCTTGTTGCCAGAATATAACCCAGAGCACAGCCGAGAAACTGAAGCTGTGAACCAGTGTGGGGTAACGGTGTCACATTTGAACCTCGGAGTCCAGGATTCAAGTCTCTGTGCCTCCGAGTATTGCATGGCTGTGTGCCAGTGATGCTTTCTCAGCCTCACACGGCCGTTGTGAAAACAAAATAGGGAACGGAGAATCAATTTATCCTTGAAAGAAGGATAAAAATGTACTGGAGAGATGGAGGGGATGGAGAGAGCCAGTTTGGTGTAGTGGTTAAGTGTGCGGACTCTTATCTGGGAGAACTGGGTTTGATTCCGCACTCCTCCCCTTGCACCTGCTGGAATGGCCTTGGGTCAGCCATAGCTCTCGTAGGAGTTGTCCTTGAAAGGGCAGCTGCTGTGACAGCTCTCAGCCACACCCACCTCACAGGGTGTCTGTTGTCGGGGAAGGAGATAAAGGAGATTGTAAACTGCTCTAAGACTCTCGCGTGGAAGATAAATGAGATTGTAGGCCGCTCTGAGACTCTGCCCTTGAAAGGGCAGCTGCTGTGAGATCCCTCTCAGCCCCACCCACCTCACAGGGTGTTTGTTGTGGGGGAGGAAGATAAAGGAGATTGTGAGCCGCTCTAAGACTCTTGAGTGGAGGGCGAAATATAAATCCAATGTCGTCGTTGTCAAGAAGCCCATCGATAGATGGGGGGGACGAGGAGCCCGTAGATCTCAAAGAATGCTCCCCCTGTGATAGCCCCTCAAATACTAGCCCTTCGTAGCGACATGAATTGAAACTGGAATCAGATTCTGAGTTTGGGGTCCCCCGATGAAACTGGCGCAATCTCATCTGCTTTCATCTATGGAAATCCCTCCCATCCACCCACTCCCCAAGAAAGCAATCCAGGCATAGAAATTGGATGGGGTGGGGTGGGCAGCAAACTTTCCACCAAGACATAATAGCTGTCACAAAGCAGCTCAGCAATGGCAAGGGAGTCACAGAACAAGAAGAGGCAAAGGATTCTGGGGCGAGGGAGAAAGGAGCGAGAAGGGGAGGCACAGTGGAGAGGATAGGCAGCCACAACAGAAAAGGACAAAAATACCAGCTCAAGTTCTTTTTTTTCTCTCTTTTTTTTTAAAGGAAGGTGGGTAACTGTACGCAAGGCACACGGACAGGAAGAAAGAAAGAGACAGACAAGACAGACAAGGTGAGCTGCCGTACTTACAATCATCTGCCGGGGTGAGGGGAGCGGAGCAATTGGAAAAAATAACGGTCACGTGAGTGAGCCACAACCTTCAATGCACAGTCCCCTTCCCAGTCCTCCCCATACGCACCACAGTCCCGCCTGACCCACAACCACATGGACAAGGATGCTGGGGAAAGGGGTTTGTTGTTTTTGCAACGGGAGTCTTTTTGTCCCCCCCCCTTTTTTGTTCCTCCTTCATTAGTTTCTCTCGCATAATCGCTTCGCGAATAATTTTCAACGTGGCATTAACACTGAAAGTGAAACATTCGGCGGGAGGGAAGAGAAAGTGGCGCTAAAAAAGTAGGCGACTGGGCTTCGTTTTGCACCAAGGAAGACAAAACAGGGCATTTTGTGTTGCGGGGGGGGGGGGGGGGAGAGAGGGCCATCTCTACACAAAACAGCTTCCCGTCTAACACAAGCAGAGACAACAGCCTTGACGTTTACACACACACGCACACATGTACATAGGCTTCACGAGAATTCGGCACTTTTAGAAATTTTCAAGTGGATGTTCTTGATTCTGCTCCATTCTCCTGAAGCCCCACTCCCCCCCACCCCCCATTACAAGAAATTCACTGCACAGTTAATTTGGACCATCGTATTTCCAAACAGTTTTTTTTAAAGGTAGAAACCGCAGATGCCTAAGTTTGAAAGGCTGAACTGTAGAATGCAGGAGTATAGAATGTCCAACACCGCTCGCCCCCCGCAAAAAAAAAGAAGCTGTTGAGAAACACTTCTACCTTTTTTTTTTTTTTTTGCTATGAAGCTCAAATCTAGGTCTTGCGATAACAACTCTTTGTGAGACTGCAGATTTGAGCTCTCCGCCATGTCAGGTTTAATTGAGTTATCTTCACTTGCAACACAGCTTGCCAAGAAGCTGTTACTCTCTTACAGTGGAGTTGTTTTGACACAGCAGCTCTAGGAAAGTCCACAGATGGGCTCTAGAAAAGTCTACCGGAAATGCAATTAACACTTCTAAAGGAAATGTCAAAGCAGAGGAAGTGACCAGATCTAAGGGCTATTCCGCATTCTCATTTTCTTTACTTATGTGTCCCTATGGCTTAGTTTTTTCCCACTTTTCTGCACATTTTTCTCCCTCTAGTGGATTTGATATTACTTCACCGTACATCCAGCATAAAAACCTGCGTCCAGCATAAAAACCTGTGGTTGATTTGATATTATTTCACCGTACATCCAGCATAAAAACCTGCATCCAGCATAAAAACCTGCGGTTGATTTGATATTATTTCATCGTACATCCAGCATAAAAACCTGCAGTTTAAATTTTATGCCGGACCTAAATCCACGTAGTGTCAAATTGGCCACTAGAGGGAGCAAAACATGTGCAACAAGGGGGGGAGGGATGAAGTGATAGGGACAATAAGAATGTGAAAGAGCTATTAAGTCAGGAAATTTTGAAAGAGGAAAGAATTGCCTGTCTCCCATCCCACCACAAAGTAGGTATCTTGCAGAGCTTTTTTTTTTTTTTGTAGCAGGAACTCCTTTGCATATTAGGCCACACACCCCTGATGTAGCCAGTCCTCAAAGAGCTTCCAGGGCTCTTAGTACAGGGCCTACTGGAAGCTCCAAGAGGATTGGCTACATTAGGGGGTGTGGCCCAGGGCTTTTTTTATAGCAGGAACTCCTTTGAATATTAGGCCACACACCCCTGATGTAGCCAATCCTTCAAGAGCTTACAGTAGGCCCTGTAAGAAGAGCCCTGTAAGCTCTTGGAGGATTTGCTACATAAGAGGGTGTGGCCTAATATGCAAAGGAGTTCCTGCTACAAAAAGAGCCCCGTCTTTGAGGAATCGAAAGGAGTGGTGGCTGTTCTGTCCGAGACCACAAAGAAAACCATATTTACTGACTCCTGCTCCCATTTCTGCAAAATCCCAGATTCAGCTTCACAAAATCCAGATAATTCGTAGGAAATAACCAGGCATTGGGATCAAATGGATCCTAATTAAGGAACAGATTATTTTAATCCACGGTGTATTAGTGCATGACTCGCAGTGCTTTTTTTTTTTTTTTTTTTTGTAAAAAAAGCCCAGCAGGAGCTCATTTGCATATCAGGCCACACCAGCTGCCTGGGAGCACCCGGCTAATGCATGGCGGGTTGGGCCAGCCGGAGCTCTGGCTGGCCCAGGCGGAGTGCTGCTCAGGAGGGCTCCCGCAGAAAAAAAAGTCCTGAGGACTCATATGTAATGTAACCAGCACCCCCCACACTGCCAAACAAGGACTGCTTGTGCTGCTGGTGAACAGCTTTACAAGAATGGCGCTGGGGTCTATAAGGGCATTTTGGGGCTCAAAAAGAGTCGTCCTGAAGCCTCCACACACTCCCCTGCAAGAAGAAGAACTGCAGATTTATATCCCGCCCTTCTCCCTGAATCAGAGACTCAGAGCGGCTTACAATCTTCTACGTCTTCTCCCCCCACAACAGACACCCTGTGAGGTGGGTGGGGCTGAGAGAGCTCTCCCAGAACCTGCCCTTTCAAGGACAGAGTCTCAGAGCGCTCTACAATCTCCTTTCCCTTCCTCCCCCACAACAGACACCCTGTGAGGCGGGTGGGGCTGAGAGAGCTCTCCCAGAAGCTGCCCTTTCAAGGACAGAGTCTCAGAGTGGCCTCCAATCTCCTTTCCCTTCCTCCCCCACAACAGACACCCTGTGAGGTGGGTGGGGCTGACAGAGCTCTCCCAGAAGCTGCCCTTTCAAGGACAGAGTCTCAGAGTGGCCTACAATGGAAGAGTTTGGGAGGGAAGGCTTTTTATGCCAGGTACTTTTCACCCTCCACCCTCTCGCTCTGCCTCTGGACCCACATCTAGGATTGCCTGTTCACAGCCTTATAATTTGTAGAGATTAAAACCCACCCCACGAAATGTGCTCACAAGATAAGAAAGGTTAGCTCTGATGCAAAATACTACTGTCAGCACCTCCCGGGCAAGAGGGGAGCGATGATAGGCCTGCCCCGGAAGTTTCTGGATAAATCTTCTTGCAACCTGCAGAGGGGTGGGCGGATCACCTGCTCTCATTCTTTCCAACAGACAACCTGAACTTGGACTGTTCCGCTTCAGGTAGCAGGTAGGGCCTCACATCCTTTCCTCCAAAGAAATTCACTGCGCGTAGAAAGCTAGGCTAGGCACCTATCCCCTAACTTGGCAGTTTTCTACATGCGAGGATTATTTGTACTGATAAACTCTGAATCTTCACCCACGATCTGAAACGGTACAGCGCAAAAACTGGCTTATGCGTTCCTAAGAACATCCCACCTCAACCATAGCAAAGGTCTCTCTAATTCAGGGGTGGCCAAACTTGCTCAATGTGAGAGCCACAGAGAATAAACATCAGATGTTTGAGAGCCACAAGGAAGGAAGGAAGGAAAGAGAAGAAGAGGACTGCAGATTTATACCCCTCCCATCTCTCTGAATCAGTCTCAGAGTGGCTTACAATCACCTTCCTCCACAACAGACACCCTGTGAGGTGGGTGGGGCTGAGAGAGCTCTCCCAGCAGCTGCCCTTTCAAGGACAACTCTGCAAGAGCTACAGCTGACCCAAGGCCATCCCAGCAGGTGCAAGTGGAGGAGTAGGGAATCAAACCCGGTTCTCCCAGATAAGAGTCCGCACACTTAACCGCTACACCAAACTGGCACGGAAGGAAGGAAGGAAGGAAGGAAGGAAGGAAGGAAGGAAGGAAGGAAGGAAGGAAGGAAGGAAGGAAGGAAGGAAGGAAGGAAGGAAGGAAGGAAGGAAGGAAGGAAGGAAGGAAGGAAGGAAGGAAGGCAAATAGATGGGACGAGGGAGGGAGAAGTGATTTAAAGAGACAAATGCCTTCCCTCCAAGCTGGCTGACAGGGCAGTGGGGGCTTTGAGAGCCACTACACCAAACTGGCTCTCTAGGAAGGAAGGAGGGAAGGAAGGAAAGTAGGAAGGAGGGAAGGAAGGAAAGTAGGAAGGAAGGAAGGAGGGAAGGAAGGAAGGAAGGAAAGAATGAAGGAGTAAGGAAAGGAAGGAAGGAAGGAAGGAAGGAAGGAAGGAAGGAAGGGAGGGAGGGAGGGAGGAAGGAAGGAAGGAAGGAAGGAAGGAAGGAAGGAAGGAAGGAAGGAAGGAAGGAAGGAAGGAAGGCAAATAGATGGGACGAGGGAGGGAGAGGTGGAAAGGCAGAAACTTTAACTTTAAATGCATTCTCCAAGCCATCAGCTGGCTTGGCTTGGAGAAGTTATTTAAAGAGAGAAATGTCTCTCTCAGACAGCCGATAGAGCAGCGGGGCCTTCAAGAGCCACACAACGTGTGTGAAAGAGCCACAGTTTGGCCACCCCTGGTCTAATCCAACATCTTGCTTCCTGTAGTGCCCTGTAAGAGTGACAAGCACGCCTGGTATTCAGAGGTACGCTGCCCACGAACATGAAAGCATCAATTCTGATGGGCATCCCTCTCTTCCAGTCCGCCCTTGAAAGATGCCAAAGCTCACAGGCAACAATCACACCACGTGGCAGGGAGCATGGAAGTTAGCTAATTACATTTATTTTCCTGTTTTTTTCCTAAGCATAAGGCCTTAGGTGCAGCTGTGCCTGTTTCCCCAAAGAAATGCTCGAGAGACTGTACCAAAACATATGGAATCACACCTGCACTTAGTACTGGCGTGTGTGTATGTGTGGAGGCGTGAGACAATCGTGGAGCCCCCAGTGGTTTATCCACAGAGCTAGTAGACTTTGGTATAAAGGCAAAGGTAGTCCCCTGTGCAAGCACCAGTTGTTTCTGAACTCTGGGGTGACGTCGGATTATGATGTTTTCACGGCAGACTTTTTTACAGGGTGGTTTGCCATTGCCTTCGCCAGTCCTCTACGCTCCCCCCCCCCCAGCAATCTGGGTACTCATTTTACCGAACTCGGAAGGATGGAAGGCTGAGTTAACCTTGAGCCGGCTACCTGAACCCAGCTTCCGCCAGGATTGAATTCAGGTCGTGAGCAGAGGTTAGGACTGCAGTACTGCAGCTTTACCACTCTGTGCCACGAGGCTGCTATATGTTCTACTGAGATGCGTATCACCTCTTCAGCTTGGGCCGAAGAACAATTTTGGAGCAGTTATCCTATACGACGGCATAAAGACAATTTTTCTGCACTGTCTTTCCCATGTGTTAAGGGGAGGGACGGTGGCCTAGTGCTAGAGCATCTGCTGGGCGAGCAGAGGGTCCCAGGTTCAATCCCCGGCATCTCCAACTAAAAAGGGTCCAGGCAGTAGGTGATGGAGATGGAGGGATGGTGGCTCAGTGGTAGAGCATCTGCTTGGCCAGCAGAAGGTTCCAGGTTCAATCCCCGACATCTCCAACTAAAAAGGGTCCAGGCAAGTAGGCGTGAAAAACCTCAGCTGGAGACCCTGGAGAGCCATGAATGGGGCTGTGGCTCAATGGTAGAGCATCTGCTTGGTAAGCAGAAGGTTCCAGGTTC
This sequence comes from Heteronotia binoei, assembly GCF_032191835.1. NCBI lineage: Eukaryota > Metazoa > Chordata > Lepidosauria > Squamata > Gekkonidae > Heteronotia > Heteronotia binoei. The sequence continues at coordinate 195,630,828 of NC_083224.1, read as the reverse complement.
AATCCCCGGCATCTCCAACTAAAAAGGGTCCAGGCAAATAGGCGTGAAAAACCTCAGCTGGAGACCCTGGAGAGCCATGAATGGGGCTGTGGCTCAGTAGTAGAGCATCTGCTTGGCCAGCAGAAGGTTCCAGGTTCAATCCCCGGCATCTCCAACTAAAAAGGGTCCAGGCAAATAGGTGTGAAAAACCTCAGCTTGAGACCCTGGAGAGCCATGAATGGGGCTGTGGCTCAGTAGTAGAGCATCTGCTTGGCCAGCAGAAGGTTCCAGGTTCAATCCCCGGCATCTCCAACTAAAAAGGGTCCAGGCAAATAGGTGTGAAAAACCTCAGCTGGCGAGCCATGAATGGGGCTGTGGCTCAGGGGTAGAGCATTTGCTTGGGAAGCAGAAGGTCCCAGGTTCAATCCCCGGCATCTCCTCTAAAAAAGGGTCCAGGCAAATAGGCATGAAAATCCTCAGCTTGAGACCCTGGAGAGCCACGAATGGGGCTGTGGCTCAGTGGTAGAGCATCTGCTTGGGAAGCTGAAGGTCCCAGGTTCAATCCCCGGCATCTCCAACTAAAAAGGGTCCAGGCAAATAGGTGTGAAAAACCTCCGCTTGAGACCCTGGAGAGCCGCTGCCAGTCTGAGGAGACAAGATTGACTTGGATGAGCCCAGGATGGTCTGATTCAGTAGAAGGCAGCTTCATATGTTCATATGCACCAGGGTGCATTGGTGAGGGAGAGGAAGGGGAGACAATGTAGCAGAGAAAAGAGATGAAGGAGTGTGCAAAGAGGCACATGTGTAACATTTGGAAATTAAACGGCGGGGCAACGGAAAATTCCTTGGTTCCGCTTTGGAAGCGAGATTAGGCAACTCGTCGGAACCCCAAATACAAGGAGGCAGAAACTTAGAGGCAGCGGCCTTACTGATGGTCAGCTAGCTGATTTCTGCAGCCGGTACCAATCTGCACAGAATGGACCAAACCTTGAAGTCGTCTCCTCTAGGAATTCAGGATTTCCGCACTGCTACGGCTTAAGGACAGAGGGGCCAGCGCTCTGAGGAGGACTCACCGTTTGATCCGTGAGAGGGGGAAGCACAATGGTCTTCTCCATGGTGTTCATGACCAGTTTCCAAAGCTCCTTCAGCACTCGTTTCAAGACCGTCTTCTCACAGATCTTGGCAAAGAGGGTCAGGCTGGAGGGAGACAGAAAGGTGTCGGCACTGGAAACGGTACAGAGGACTTCTAAAGAATGGGATTGACTTCCGAGTAAACAGACAGGACCTTGGCTGCTGGCAAAGGCAGCATATGAAGTGCTGGGCAGAATCCCCATTTTAATCCTGTCTGCAGCAGATTGGGGAAACTAAGATGCACCAACATGTCCTATAGTGGACATTGCTAGTGTCTTTGCTTCCCTCATTCTGTCTCCAGCTACTTCACGCAGGCCAGCGAGATCAGGGGCGTCAAATATGTGGCCCGAGGGCCGAATCAGACCCCCAGAGGGCTCCTATCAGGCCCCCCCGAACAACTGGCTCTTATCTGCTTCCTTCTCCCTCTCTCTTGCTTCCTTCCTTCAGGAGGGGATTGGATAAAAATGTGCTTTTCGGAAGATACCACAGAATCCCCCGCAATCTTAGACGATGCCCTTGTAGTCAAGGAGTCATCGAAACGGTCCCTCATGTTCTTTTGGACTGCCCTTTTTATAGCAGTCCACGTGCAAGATATCTAGATGCACTGTTTTCTGACCATCAAGACCTTTCTGACAATGCCAAGGTTCGTTTTTTACTCCACGGGAAACACAACTTTGTCACCACTCACGTCGCTTGCTTTTTACAGGTTGCGATCCAAATCAGAGAGGCTTTTACTCATGCATAGCCTACTGCTATTTTATGTCATTTAACTTTTGCTGGTTTTTAAAGGTTTTATTATATTCTATAGTGTCACTGTTGGTTTTAAAGTATACTGTATTCTTGTATTAATGCCAATAAAGGTCTATGGTATGGTATGGATACAAATGTGGAGCAGAGGTCCATCAGTGGCTATTAGCCACAGTGTGTGTGTGTGTGTGTGTATGTGTGTGTGTGTGTGTGTTGGATTGGATGGGCCATTGGCCTGATCCAACATGACTTCTCTTGTGTTCTTATGTTCTGCATCTCAGCTTGCTTTGCAAGGCTTGCTCAATCGCACAGGAGCTACAGAGCAAAGCCTCGATTTTCTCCATTGGTTGAGGCTCCTCCCCTTCCTGGTCCCCTGGGAAGGGAGGGAAAGAGCCAGAGCTTCCTTTGCCCAGTTTCCTGGATCCCATGGGAAAAATACAAAGAAAGAACCTTTAAGACCAACAAGTGCTGGTGTTTTAAGCATATTTTATTTTAAGGTTTTGGGTTTTTTTTTAAAAATAAATCTTTAGTCGTGTTTGTCTGTGTCCTTTATAAAGTTTATATCTCTGCCGCCTAATCTTAACACATGGCCCGGCCCAACAAGGTCTCATTTATGTCAGATTCGGCCCCCATAACAAAAGAGTTTGACACCCCTGATCTAGATCTTGTGTGGGAAAGGGGCAGGTGATGCTCAAACAGCTGCCCGTTGGGCTCTCACCCTGTTCTGGGCCTATCAGGCAGCCGATTAATCCATGGGCTTTTGCATCCTACTTGCTGCTGTTAGGAGCCGACTCCCAGCTGATGACGGATCAGCTGAGAGTCAATTTCAGATCTCTTGCTGGGAAATTTTTGCTCTCTAAAGGTGAATGTAGTCCCCCGTGCAAGCACCAGTCGTTTCCGACTCTGGAGTGACATTTTCATGGTAGACTTTTACAGGGTGGTTTGCCATTGCCTTCCCCAGTCATCTACACTTTCCCCCCAGCAAGCTGGGGACTCCTTTGACCGACCTCGGAAGGATGGAAGGCTGAGTCAACTTTGAGCTGGCTAGCTGAACCTAACTTCCACCGGAATCGAACTCAGGTCATGAGCAGAGAGCTTGGACTGCAGTACTGCAGCTTTACCACCCTGCGCCACGGGGCTCTTAAGATCAGCTGAGATTCAATTTCTGATCTCCTGCTGGGAAATTTTTGCTCTCTACCCAGCAACATTTAGGAATGGCGGAGGTGGGCCAGGAACTGAATCCCAGATGATCACCTATCTTGGAAAGGTTGCTGCATCCCAGACTTGCTTGCTGCAACGAGATGTTTGTTTGAACAGAAGCTCAGCTCAATTTCCTTCCTCTTCTCCCTGCCCCACGTGGTTGGCTTGGGCTCTAGAGAAAAGGAGAAGATTGCTTCTGTTTTCCACAGCCCGAGCTCTCAGTTGGGGGCAAGGGAGGGACAGATTGCTTGACTTCTTCCTACACTGAACTATTGGCTTGGGCTGCAGACTAAAGGATTAGATTGCTTGGGCTCCTCTTTCCTTTCCACTGGAGAGACTTGAAGTAGACATGGACATGAACCGAACCACAAATTGTAATTCATGCATGAATTAGGCCGGTTCGTGGTTCGTTCTGAACTGGTCCGTTTGGTTCATTTCTGTGCTTCGTTTGGTTCGTTTTTGTGCTTTTTTTAGTTCGTTTTTGTACTTTGTTTGGTTCATTTTTGTGGTTCGTTTGGTTCGTTTTGGTGCTTCGTTTGGTTTGTTTTGGTGCTTCGTTTGGTATGTTTTTGTGCTTCGTTTCCCCAGACAGCCTAGTGCTGATTGATTGAATCAGATCCTAGGCAGCACTGAGGGTGGACTTCTGGGAGCCCTAGAAACACCCATAGCAGTTGTCCATAGCTTGACTGGCAGCTCCAGAAGCCAATCACGGAGCTCTCATTCTGCAGCACCAAGAGTTGTCACGAGGGTTGAAGCTGAGCTTTTCTAGGGGCACTTGCTTTGGTGGTGGGGGGGGCACTCTAACTTTGATATTCCAAATCCAAACTTTGCCAAACTTGATGGGTGGGAGGAGGAGAGCCTGCTGAAGACTCCTGGTGAGTTTTACATCTCTCAAACCAAACAAACCAACAAAACACAAATCGTGTCTGAAATCAAATCAATCACAAAATGAAATGAGCCACCATTCCCCCTGGTTCATGTCCATCCCCAGGGGCGGAATTTAACAGGAGCCCCTTTGCATATTAGGCCACAACCCCTGATGTAGCCAGTCCTCCAAGAGCTTACAAAAAAGAGCCCTGTAAGCACTTGGAGGATTGGCTACATCAGGGGGTGTGGCCTAATATGCAAAGGAGCTCCTGCTAGAATTCTACCCCTGCCCATCCCTAGTCACAAGCATTGTTTCTGTTCCCCACTTCCCAGCTTAGATGAATGATCTCTTTCTCCTTTCCCTTTTGGAATAAAGAGCTCAGATCTCCAACTTCACTATACAGCTATTCTTCTGAACATTAGGAAGAACTTCCTGACAGAGCGGTTCCTCAATGGAACAGTTTTCCTTGGGAGGTGGTGGGCTCTCCTTCCTTGGAGGTTTTTAAACTGAAGCGAGATGGCCATCTGACACCAAGGCTGGTCCTGTGAACTTAGGGGGAGGTGTTTGTGAATTTCCTGAATTGTGCAGGGAGTTGGACTAGATGCCCCTGGTGGAGGTCCCTTCCAACTCTATGATTCTATAACATTCCCCACCCTGGGTCACATCGAAGTTAATAAGAACATGAGAAGCCATGTTGGATCAGGCCAATGGCCCATCCAGTCCAACACCCTGTCACACAGCAGCCAAAAAAACCAGGGGCCATCAGGAGGTCCATCAGTGAGGCCAGAACTCCAGAAGCCCTTCCATTGTTGCCGCCCCCCAAGCACCAAGAATACAGAGCATCACTTGCCCCAGACAGAGAGTTCCAACAATATGCTGTGGCTAAGAGCCACTGATGGACCTCTGCTCCATATGCTTATCCAGTCCCCTCTTGAAGCTGGCTATGCTTCTAGACGCCACCACCTCCTGTGGCAGTGAATTCCACGCGTGAATCACCCTTTGGGTGAAGAGTACTTCCTCTTATCCATTCAAACCTGACTGCTCAGCAATTTCATTGAATGCCCACGAGTTCTCGTATTGTGAGAAAGGGAGAAAAGGACTTCTTTCTCTACTTTCTCCATCCCATGCAGAATCTTGTAGACCTCTATCATGTCACCCCTCAGTCAATGTTTCTCCAAGCTAAAGAGCCCCAAGCTCTTTCTTCATAGGGAAAGTGTTCCCACCCTTCAATCATTCAAGTTGCCCTTTTCTACACTTTCCCCAATGCTGCCATAATATCTTTTCTGAGATATTCTGAGAATTGTTCACTCACTTGCTGTCCAGGAGGTCCATGATGGGCTGCAACACGTTGTCAGCATCCTGAGCCACACTGCTGCACGCGCTGGCGGGGACGTTTCCCGTGCCCTTCACCTGACTTAGGATATCCCCCATCTGCTTCACACATTCCTCGATATGGGGCTGGAAACTGGGAAGGGGAGAACAGAAGAACATAAGAGAAGCCATGTTGGATCAGGCCAATGGCCCATCCAGTCTAACACTCTGTGTCACATAAGGATATAAGAGAAGCCATGTTGGATCAGGCCAATGACCCATCCAGTCCAACACTCTGTGTCACATAAGGACATAAGAGAAGCCATATTGGATCAGGCCATTGGCCCATCCAGTCCAACACTCTGTGTCACATAAGAACATAAGAGAAGCCATGCCGGATCAGGCCAATGGCCCATCCAGGCCAACACTCTGTGTCACATAAGGACATAAGAGAAGCCATTTTGGATCAGGCCAATGGCCCATCCAGTCCAACACTCTGTGTCACATAAGAACATAAGAGAAGCCATGTTGGATCAGGCCAATGGCCCATTCAGTCCAACACTCTGTGTCACATAAGGACATAAGAGAAGCCATGTTGGATCAGGCCAATGGCCCATCCAGTCCAACACTCTGTGTCACATAAGAACATAAGAGAAGCCATGTCGGATCAGGCCAATGGCCCATCCAGGCCAACACTCTGTGTCACATAAGAACATAAGAGAAGCCATGTTGGATCAGGCCATTGGCCCATCCAGTCCAACACTCTGTGTCACATAAGGATATAAGAGAAGCCATGTTGGATCAGGCCAATGGCCCATCCAGTCCAACACTCTGTGTCACATAAGAACATAAGAGAAGCCATGTTGGATCAGGCCAGTGGCCCATCCAGTCCAACACTCTGTGTCACATAAGAACATAAGAGAAGCCATGTCGGATCACGCCAATGGCCCATCCAGTCCAACACTCTGTGTCACATAAGGACATAAGAGAAGCCATTTTGGATCAGGCCAATGGCCCATCCAGTCCAACACTCTGTGTCACATAAGAACATAAGAGAAGCCATGTTGGATCAGGCCATTGGCCCATCCAGTCCAACACTCTGTGTCACATAAGGATATAAGAGAAGCCATGTTGGATCAGGCCAATGGCCCATCCAGTCCAACACTCTGTGTCACATAAGGATATAAGAGAAGCCATGTTGGATCAGGCCAATGGCCCATCCAGTCCAACACTCTGTGTCACATAAGAACATAAGAGAAGCCATGTTGGATCAGGCCAGTGGCCCATCCAGTCCAACACTCTGTGTCACATAAGAACATAAGAGAAGCCATGTCGGATCACGCCAATGGCCCATCCAGTCCAACACTCTGTGTCACATAAGAACATAAGAGAAGCCATGTCGGATCACGCCAATGGCCCATCCAGTCCAACACTCTGTGTCACATAAGGACATAAGAGAAGCCATTTTGGATCAGGCCAATGGCCCATCCAGTCCAACACTCTGTGTCACATAAGAACATAAGAGAAGCCATGTTGGATCAGGCCATTGGCCCATCCAGTCCAACACTCTGTGTCACATAAGGATATAAGAGAAGCCATGTTGGATCAGGCCAATGGCCCATCCAGTCCAACACTCTGTGTCACATAAGAACATAAGAGAAGCCATGTTGGATCAGGCCAATGGCCCATCCAGTCCAACACTCTGTGTCACATAAGAACATAAGAGAAGCCATGTTGGATCAGGCCAATGGCCCATCCAGTCCAACACTCTGTGTCACATAAGGATATAAGAGAAGCCATGTTGGATCTGGCCAATGGCCCATCCAGTCCAACACTCTGTATCACACAGTGGCCAAAAAAACCAGGTGCCATCAAGAGGTCCATCAGTGGTGCCAGGACACAAGAAGCCCTCCCACTGTGTTGCCCCTAGACACCAAGAATACGAAGCATCACTGCCCCAGATAGAGAGTTCCAACAATACGCTGTGGCTGATAGCCACTGATGGACCTCTGCTCTATATGCTTATCCAATCCCCTCTTGAAGCTGTCGATGCTTGTAGCTGCCACCACCTCCTGTGGCAGTGAATTCCACATGTTAATCACCCTTTAGGCGAAGAAGGACTTCCTTTTATCAATTCCTTTTATCAGGGAGAGAAAAGAGGAGAGGCCTCATGGGATGTTTTCCAGTGCGTGCATGCGTGGGACTTCTCAATAGGTCAAGAACATAAGCAGGGGGCATTTCAAAGAAAAATAGCTGGTGGAGCTCATTAGCATATCTCATTAGCACATGCTGCCCCCCCCCCCCATCAGCCAAAAACAACCTGATGCAAGAAAGGTGAGCCCTGGGCAAGCAAGGCCGACTTGGGCTAGCTAGAGATCCAGCCAGCCCAAGAAGGCTTCGCTCACCTGGGGCTCCCCTTGGCTTCGCTCACCTGGGGCTCCACCCACCTTCCACAGTCAAAAGGCCAGCAAGCCACCCACCATCCAAAATCACATCAGAAGTGGAGAAAGGGTGGCATGGACTTCTCCAGGGGTTAATGAGGGCTTCTGGGGGCGTGGCAAAGCCCCTGGTGGCTGGCTGGCTGCCGGCTCTCCTAATCCAGGGATTGTTATGCAGCTGCACCTCCTATTCAATGGACGAGGTAGGTGGGGAGGAAGAGGGGGAACCCTCAGAAAGGCTCAGGAGCTGCGCTCCTGTGAGCTCCAGCTGAATACAAGGCCTAAGCAAGAATATCTTGGCTGGAACTGCCCAACTGAGCATTCAGTTGTCAACTCTGGGAAACTTGCAAGGAAGGCATTAAAACTTGTTTGTTTCCACTGATTGGTATTCAGAGGTAGACTGCTCATGGGCACGGAGGTTCCATCAAGACTCCTAGTGAGCAGCCATTGACAGGTTCACCCTTCATAAGATGAGGATCATAGCAAGAAGGTCCATCCTGCACCCTGTGTCCGAAGTGGTCCGTGAGAGCCACAAAGAATAGATGTCAAATGTTTGAGAGTCTCAAGACATGAATGCAAGAGAAGGGAGGGAGGGAGAAGAAGAAGACTGCAGATTTATATCCCACCCTTCTCTCTCAATCAGAGTCTCTAAGAGCAGCCTACAATCTCCTTTATCTCCTTCCCCCACAACAGACACCCTGTGAGGTGGGTGGGGCTGAGAGAGCTCTCCCAGCAGTTGTCCTTTCAAAGACAACTCCTGCGATAGCTATGGCTAACCCAAGGCCATTCCAGCAGCTGCAAGTGGAGGAGTGGGGAATCAAACCCAGTTCCCCCAGATAAGAGTCAACGCACTTTACCACTACACCAAACTGGCTCTCTAGGAAGGAAGGAAGGGAGGGAGGGAGGGAGGGAAGGAAGGAAAGAAGGAAGGAAGGAAGGAAGGAAGGAAGGAAGGAAGGAAGGAAGGAAGGAAGGAAGGAAGGAAGGAAGGAAGGAAGGAAGGAAGGAAGGAAGGAAGGAAGGAAGGAAGGAAGAGATGAAAGATAGCAACCTTCTGGCTTGGCTTGGAGAAGTGATTTAAAGAGACAAATGCCTTCCCTCCAAGCTGGCTGACAGGCAGTGGGGGCTTTGAGAGCAACTACACCAAACTGGCTCTCTAGGAAGGAAGGAGGGAAGGAAGGAAGGAAGGAAAGTAGAAAGGAAGGAGGGAGGGAAGGAAGGAATGAAAGAACAAAAGAGTAAGGAAAGGAAGGAAAGAAGGAAGGAGAGAGGGAAGGAAAGAAGGCCGGAGGGAGGGAGGGAGGGAGGGAGGGAAGGAAGGAAGGAAGGAAGGAAGGAAGGAAGGAAGGAAGGAAGGAAGGAAGGAAGGAAGGAAGGAAGGAAGGAAGGAAGGAAGGAAGGAAGGAAGGAAGGGATATAGATGGCAGAGGGAGGGAGAGATGGAAAGAAAGCAACCTTCTGGCTTGGCTTGGAGAAGTGATTTAAAGAGACAAATGCCTTCTCTCCAAGCTGGCTGACGGAGCAGTGGGGGCTTTGAGAGCCACACAATGTGTGTGAAAGAGCCACACGTGGCTCCCAAGCCGCAGTTTGGCCACCCGTTATAAATAAAAAAGACTCCCCCTCCAGCTCACCCTTCCCGTCAGCTACAGGATTCCTGACTGGATAAGACTATAGATTTTTTGTAGCCAAGCTCTTCTTAGGCTTTCATTAATCGATCCATCAGCCCCACGAGTATTTGCAGTTCCCACCTTCTCAAAGACTCAAGGTGGTAAGAACATATTATAAATAAAAAACCCCCTTCCCCCTCCAGCCCACCCTTCCCGTTATCTGTACCCCTTAGCTGGTCAGAGCCTTGTGGGACCTTGCCCAGTTCTGCCTGGCATTTACCTAAGGGAGGGACGGTGGCTCAGTGGTAGAGCATCTGCTTGGGAAGCAGAAGCTCCCAGGTTCAGTCCCAGGCATCTCCAACTAAAAAGGGTCCAAGCAGTAGGTGATGGAGATGGAGGGACGGTGGCTCAGTGGCAGAGCATCTGCTGGGGAAGCAGAAGGTCCCAGGTTCAGTCCCTGGCATCTCCAACTAAAAAGGGTCCAGGCACAGCTTGAGACCCTGGAGAGCCGCTGCCAGTCTGAGAAGACAATACTGACTTTGATGGACCAAGTGTCTGATTCAGTATAAGGCAGCTTCATATGTTCATATGTACCTGAAATGCTGACCACCAACACCGAGACGCTAGATCAAATGGATGCTTAAGATCATGGAATGCCATCTTAAATCTGTATCGAGACTAGTATCAAATTATTTTTAAACCATTCAATGCTTTTAACGTCAATAATGAATACCTGGTGGCAAACACCCGGCTCAGCTCATCCAAGACGTTGTTCAGTTTCACTTGGAGCTCTTTGAGGATGTCGCTGGCCTCTGTGTCCAGCTGCGGGGGACAGAAAGCAAAACAGTCATTCGGGGGAAAGCAAATCACTTTTCTTGGGTAGTAAGGAAAAGACCTCTCTGTTTCATGCCCAGCAGCTCACTTGTGTGCCCCACTTTTGCAGAACCAAAATAGTACCTTTACTTTTTTTTAACAGAATGGGTGATCCTACATGCAATCGCTTTCTATTAAAATGAGAAGTAAAAAAGGTAGCAAAAGGTGAAAAAGGTAGTAAAAGGTAAAAAAGGTAGTAAAAGGTAAAAAAGGTAAAGTCCCCTGTGCAAGCACCAGTCATTTCCGACCAGTCATTTCCAACATTGCATCACAACATTTTCATGGCAGACTTTTTTATGAGGTGGTTTGGCATTACCTTCCCCAGTCATCTACACTTCCCCCGCAGCTAGCTGGGTACTCATTTGACCAACCTCGGATGATGGAAGGCTGAGTCAACCTTGAGCTGGCTACCTGAACCCAGCTTCCGCCAGGATCAAACTCAGGTTCGTGAGCAGAGAGTTCAGACCGCAGTACTGCAGCTTTACCACACTGCGCCATGCGGCTCTATTAAAATGAGAAGAGAGACCTAATCCTCTCACCTTATCCTATATGGTAAGCTTAAATTTTTTTGGGGGGTGGGGGAGAGAACGGAAGCTTAAGGAGAAAACCGCAGGTGGCTGGGAGACAGCGATGCTAATCGGGGGACATGGAAATGCCAATCAGAGATGATGCTTATGTGGCGTGAACACTGATTAAATGCTTTGGTTGGCCTGAGCGCCTGTCAGGTACGTGCCTGCTGGGTCACCTGCTCCCCCCACTGCCCTTCTGTTCATTCTAAACAGGGAATTGATTCTGTTCTTATAGAGTTTTCTGGGGACTGAGACAGACTGCGCAGGTGTAGACGTGTAGGAGCAATGCGTTTTGGAACAATGCAATATCCAAACAAGGCTGAACCTCACCGTCTGTCAGTTTAGAAACTGGGGTGTCCAATTTTTGGAACGAAGCGGTAGAGCAAATAAAACTTATATTCAATCTAACCATTCCAGTAGATTTTAAACGTCTTTCATTTGCTATCTAGCCTGATAAACTGGTGAGTAGATATCAGAAATCTTTAATCTCGACAAAGTTGGTGATAGCTCATATGACGATTGCTAAAAATTGAAAAATCCCACATGCCCCCATGATTGAAATGTGGTATGATAAGTTATGGGACCAGTATGTAATGGGTAAAATAATGGATAACCCTTTCTTCAAAAATGATAATGATTTGGCTAGAGATTATGATTTGCTTTGAGCCACGGTTCTGGAATTCTTTGGGAACATTTCCTTTTTGCCTAATAGAAGGAATTGCAGGCTATTTCTTAATTCTTAATTCCTAGCATATTATGTATTGTTTTTGTAAATAGTTTGTTATATGCATCCAAGGATCTAAATTGCATTCTTGTATGTTAGATTTATATCTTTATTATTCATTTTCCCTGTGCTCCCTTTGCATCAAATGAGATTCAATAAAATAACATCTATTAAAAAAAAAAAGTTTAGAAACCTGGCCCGGCCCCCTGATTGGTAGATTAAGCAAGGAGAGAAATGACAGACCTCTTTCCCTCCCATGGCCTCGAACATCTTCTCCAGCTGGACGCGAAGTTGTTGAATGTTGTTCATCAAGATGCAGGGCTGGAGGAAGGAGACAATCAAAAGCGTTCGTAAATTGTCAGGCTCAGTTATTCCAGCAGTATGTTAGCACTGGGATATGGACCCTGAAAGTATTTGCATTGGAAACATACCCCTATTTTTCCTTTTGAGACCTTGCTAGAGGTTACGGGTAGACCCTGCATGAAGAGCCCTGTAAGCTCCAGGAGGATTGGCTACATCAGGAGGGTGTGGCCTAATATGCAAAGAAGTTCCTGCTACAAAAAAAGCCCTGGCCTGAACACAGGGGATATGAGAAGTAGGGGGGTTCTGCCCCTGACAAACAGTACACAGAAGGAGAGAGAGTAGTGTAGGCACCCCGAGCAACTGGCTGTCATCTGCTTCCTTCTCCCTCTCTCTTGCTTCCTTCTGCATCACAGCTCGCTTTGCAGGCTTGCTCAATCGCACAGGAGCTACAGAGCAAAACCTCGATCTTCTCCATTGGTTGAGGCTGCTCCCCCTCCTGGTCCCCTGGGGAGGGAGGGAAAGAGCCAGGGCTTCCTTTGCCCAGTTCCCAGGATCCCATGGGAGAAATATAAAGAAAGCATCTTTTAAGACCAACGAGTGCTAATGTTTTAAGCATGCTATATTTTAAAGTTGTTTTTTAAAAAAATCTTTAGTCGTGTTTGTCTGTATCCTTTAAAAAGTTTATATCCCTGTTAACTAATCTTAAATAGGTGCACACATGGCCTGGCCCAGCTTGACACAGCCCAGCCCGGCCAGATCTCATTTATGTCAGATCCAGCCCTCACAACAAATAAGTTCAACACCCCTGCTGTAAGCTCTTGGAGGACTGGCTACATACAGGGGTGGAATTCTAGCAGGAGCTCCTTTGCATATTAGGCCACTCCCCTGATGTAGCCAATCCTCCAAGAGCTTCCAGTAGGCCCTGGAATAAGAGCCCTGTAAGGAATTCTAGCAGGACCTCCTTTGCCTATTAGGCCACACACCCCTGATGTAGCCCATCCTCCTGGAGCTTACAGTAGGCCCTGTGAGAACAGCCCTGTAAGGAATTCTAGCAGGACCTCCTTTGCCTATTAGGCCACACACCCCTGATGTAGCCCATCCTCCTGGAGCTTACAGTAGGCCCTGTGAGAAGAGCCCTGTAAGGAATTCTAGCAGGACCTCCTTTGCCTATTAGGCCACACACCCCTGATGTAGCCAGTCCTCCTGGAGCTTCCAGTAGGCCCTGTACGAAGAGCCCTGTAAAGAATTCTAGCAGGACCTCCTTTGCCTATTAGGCCACACCCCCCTGATGCAGCCAATCCTCCTGGAGCTTCCAGTAGGCCCTGTACGAAGAGCCCTGTAAGGAATTCTAGCAGGAGCTCCTTTGCATATTAGGCCACTCCCCCGATGTAGCCAATCCTCTGAGAGCTTACAAGGCTCTTTTTTGTAAGCTCTTGAACGATTGGCTACATTAGGGGTGTGTGACCTAATATGCAAAGGAGCTCCTGCTAGAATTCCACCCTGGCTACATAAATCCTTTTGCAGTCATGCCCACTTCCTCCAGCAACTGGCATCCAGACATGCCCTGCTTCTAACCACCAGTACCGTTTGGAGAAAACCCTGGTTGCTCGGGGAAGTTTGCTATGGGAAAGACAAGAGTTTGCTATGGGAAGCGGGATACGTCACCACTTTCTCCTTCTCTTTGGAGCAGTAGGAAGCAAAATCCTTTGAGATGATCTCGGCGTACTGCAGCAAGACGTTACTGATGGTCTGAAAGCAAAGAGGGGGAAATCAGAGGAGCAAGTGTCAAGCATTGTGAATTTTCTATTTGTTATAATTGTCAGATCATAGAATCGTTACTAACCATGAATTAGATTCAGGCACATTAAAGTAGCAAACCCCCTCCATTGCTTCTTTCGCTTTTACTAACAAATGCAGGAATGTCCTCTTTGAAGATAAGACCTCCCGGGACTCATTCCCAGGCCTGGACCCAGGATGCGCCAACCGCAATAGAGATAAGGATGTTAGAGTGCAAATTTCACATGCGAATGTAGAATTGTTTATAGAACCTTTGATGTGCCATTTTAAAGCATGCATTCTGTTGTTACTAAGTATCAGTTCCAATACCTAGCTCAACTGAGCCACACGGATTATCAATAAACCAAACTTTGTTTCAAAACCCAAGGACTGGTTATTTTGAAATCTCATGCTTGACAGCAAGATGCAGAAAACCGCTGGAACCAAAGAACTAGAACTTCCTTGCTGGAGCAGACTCAATGGGACAGGGTACAGTGAGCAGAGCGACATATAGCTGGTGGGCAGAGGTTAAGAATGCAAAGTGGCACAAAGTTAAAAACCAATGGCGAAATAGTGTAATTAATAAATCGAAGGAATGTTTGGTCTGGATAGCATTTGTGTGGGAAACCAATCAAAGGTAACAAAAGCTGCCTATTAATTGCATCATCATCATCATCATCATCATCATGCAATTAACAGACATGATCATGGTGATGATGATGCAATTAACAGGCAGCTTTTGTTACCTTTGATTGGTTTCCCACACAAATGCTATCCAGACCAAACGTTCTTTCGATTTGTTAATTTCACTATTTCGCCATTGGATTTTAACTTTCTACCGCTTTGCATGATCATGATCGTTATAATTATTATATTCCGCCCATTCCCCCCCATTTGGGGGCTCAGAGCGGAGCACATCAAAATAGAAATAAAATCGCGATAAAAGCATAATAAAAACCAATTACGACATTCAGTAAAGTGCAACAAGATGGTTCGGCAAGATGATAAAACGGCAAGATGGTACGGCACGAAAAATAGTACCACAATACAGCACCACAATACAGTAGGGCAGCAGAGGGTATTGCCAGCAATAGGGTCTTGCTAGCAAGTAGGGTTAAACGAAGGATACATTTTCCCTAAAGATGTTCTTGTCCCCCTGATTTACTTTTTAAAATGTAACATGCATTATAACAGGGCTGGCCAAACTTGCTTAACATAAGAGCCACATAGAATAAACATCAGATGTTTGAAGAAGAAGAAGAAGAAGATATTGGATTTATATCCCGCCCTCCACTCCGAAGAGTCTCAGAGCGGCTCACAATCTCCTTGACCTTCCTCTCCCGCAACAGACACCCTGTGAGGTAGATGAAGATATTGGATTTATATTCCGCCCTCTACTCCAAAGAGTCTCAGAGCAGCTCACAATCTCCTTTCCCTTCCTCCCCCACAACAGACACCCTGTGAGGTAGATGAAGATATTGGATTTATATCCCGCCCTCCACTCCGAAGAGTCTCAGAGCGGCTCACAATCTCCTTTACCTTCCTCCCCCACAACAGACACCCTGTGAGGTAGATGAAGATATTGGATTTATATCCCGCCCTCCACTCCAAAGAGTCTCAGAGCGGCTCAGAATCTCCTTTACCTTCCTCCCCCACTACAGACACCCTGTGAGGTAGATGAAGATATTGGATTTATATCCCGCCCTCCACTCCGAAGGGTCTCAGAGCGGCTCACAATCTCCTTTACCTTCCTCCCCCACAACAGACACCCTGTGAGGTAGATGAAGATATTGGATTTCTATCCCGCCCTCCACTCCAAAGAGTCTCAGAGCGGCTCAGAATCTCCTTTACCTTCCTCCCCCACTACAGACACCCTGTGAGGTAGATGAAGATATTGGATTTATATCCCGCCCTCCACTCCGAAGGGTCTCAGAGCGGCTCACAATCTCCTTTACCTTCCTCCCCCACAACAGACACCCTGTGAGGTAGATGAAGATATTGGATTTCTATCCCGCCCTCCACTCCAAAGAGTCTCATAGCGGCTCACAATCTCCTTTACCTTCCTCCCCTACAACAGACACCCTGTGAGGTAGATGAAGATATTGGATTTATATCCCGCCCTCCACTCTGAAGGGTCTCAGAGCGGCTCACAATCTCCTTTACCTTCCTCCCCCACAACAGACACCCTGTGATGTAGATGAAGATATTGGATTTATATCCCGCCCTCCACTCCGAAGGGTCTCAGAGCGGCTCTCAATCTCCTTTCCCTTCCCCCCGCCCACCCACAACAGGCACCCTGTGAGGTAGATGAAGATATTGGATTTATATCCCGCCCTCCACTCCGAAGGGTCTCAGAGTGGCTCACAATCTCCTTTACCTTCCTCCCCCACAACAGACACCCTGTGAGGTAGATGAAGATATTGGATTTATATCCTGCCCTCCACTCCGAAGAGTCTCAGAGCGGCTCACAATCTCCTTTCCCTTCCTCCCCCACAACAGACACCCTGTGAGGTAGATGAAGATATTGGATTTATATCCCGCCCTCCACTCCAAAGAGTCTCAGAGCGGCTCACAATCTCCTTTACCTTCCTCCCCCACAACAGACACCCTGTGAGGTGGGTGGGGCTGGAGAGGGCTCTCACAGCAGCTGCCCTTTCAAGGACAACCTCTGCCAGAGCTATGGCTGACCCAAGGCCATTCCAGCAGGTGCAAGCGGAGGAGTGGGGAATCAAACCCGGTTCTTCCAGATAAGAGTCCACACACTTAACCACTACACCAAACTGGCTCTCCTGTTTGAGAGCCACAAAACATGAATGTCAGGGGTGGGTGGGTGGAAGGAAGGAAGGAAGGAAGGAAGGAAGGAAGGAAGGAAGGAAGGAAGGAAGGAAGGAAGGAAGGAAGGAAGGAAGGAAGGAAGGAAGGAAAGCAGATGGAGAGAGGGAGGGAGGAGGGAGAAGTGGAAAGAAAACAACTTTAACTGCACTCTCCAAGCCGCAAGGTGGTTAGGCTTGGAGAAGTGATTTAAAGAGACAAATGCCTTCTCCAAGGCGGCTGACGGGACAATGGGGGCTTCAAGAGCCACACAATATGTGTGAAAAAGTCACATGTGCCCATCCCTGCATTATAAACATCATTCTAGTTTGTCATAAGAAAAAAAAGAATGTATTAAAATATAATGAAAATGGGCTTCGTATATGTAACGTGAGAAACAGCCAACATCCCTTATTTGAGTATGTCAGTACAAAACCCCCCACATTATTTGGATATTATTCTAAAAGAGAAATGCATTGGAATATTGTGGCATATGTAATAAGGTTTAGCATATGTAATAAGACAAAGAAAACCAATATCCCTGTTCAATCCTGGGGAGGTGTTTGTTCCAAGTTTCTGAATTAGCGTGAGTTAGCTCACAGATTTTTAGCCTCCAGCTCACAAACATAGGAAGGATGACCCCAGAGCATAATAATTTATGCAGGAGCTCACAACTTGAATGCCAGTAGCTCACAAGGTAGAATTTTTGCTCGCGAGGCTCTGCAGCTTAGAGGGAACATTGGCAGTGACCAGGAATGGAATTCTAGCAGGCACTCCTTTGCATATTAAGCCATACACCCCTGAAGTAGCCAGTCCTCCAAGAGCTTACAAGGCTCTTTTTTGTAAGCTCTCGGAGGATTGGCTACATCAGGGGTTTGTGGCCTAATATGCAAAGGAGCTCTGCTAGAATTCCACCCCTGAGTACTTGTGTGAATTTCCTGCACTGCTAATGGGGTTGGACTAGATGACCCTGGGGTCCCTTCCGACTCTATGATTCTATGAATGTCTGAATCTGAGGGAGTTTGACAGATATATTGCCTCCTTATGAGTGCAGTATGGAGAGATCTTAGTTGGAGGGGATGCTCCCCCTTCCTTTTTAGAGTTTCTTTCTGCTTTGTTTGTCGCTGCCTCAAACCACTTCTCTCCTTACCTTGGCAAACCTGCGCATGTAGTGACCCACGATCTGCGGATCAGGGCACTCCAGTTTTTTGATGATCTCAAAGCTCTGGTTCAGCTGGGAGAAGACATCCACCACGGAGCAGGAGAAAAGGGCATGCTCTGACGTTTGCTGGAACTGCAGGGAGAAGAAAGAAGGAGGAAGAAGAAGGAAGAAAAGGAGGAGGAGGAGGAGGAAAAGGAGGAGGAAGAGAAGAAGGAGGAGGAGAAGGTGGAAGAAGAGGAGAAGGAGAAGGAGGAGGAGAAGGTGAAGAAGAAGAGGAGGAAGAGAAGGAGGAGGAGAAGGAGGAGGTGAAGAAGAAGAGGAGAAGAAGAGGGGGAGGAGGAAGGAGGGGGAGGAAGGAAGGGAGGAGGAGGAGGTGAAGAAGGAGGAGGAGGGAGAAGGAGGAGGAGGAGGGAGAAGGAGGAGGAGAAGGAGAAGGAGGAGGAGGAGAAGTTGAAGAAGAAGGAGAAGGAGGAGAAGGAGGGGTGAAGAAGGAGGAGGAGGAGGAGGAGGAGGAGAAGGAGGAGGTGAAGAAGAAGGAGGAGGAGAAGAAGAAGGAGGAGGAGAAGGAGGAGGATGTGAAGAAGAAGAGGAGGAGAAGGAGGTGAAGAAGAAGAGGAGGAGAAGATTCGATTTATACCTTGCCTTTCACTTGAAATCTCAGAGCACCTTACAATCTCCTCCCCTTCGTCTCCCCACAACAGACACCCTGTGAGAGAGGTGGGGCTGAGAGAGCTCTGAGAGAACTGCTCTTGAGCAGGACAGCTCTGAGAGAACTTGTAGCAGGCTCAGGGTCAGGAAAACTTAAGAGTGGCTGGCCAGCGAAAACCTAGAGCGGAACATCACTGGCACGATGACGTCACTTCTGGGTGATGTCATCACGCTGGCGATGTTGGGGGAGGTTCCCCCTGACGGCCCAATGCGGGCTGGCAGGTTGGGGAACCTCCAGGGCGGGAGAACCCCTGCCCGGCTCGGGGGATTGGCAGGCCTACTTCATACAAAGCCTACTGTAAGCTCCAGGAGGATTGGCTACATCGGGGGGGGGGGGGGTGGCCTAATATGAAAAGGAGCTCCTGCTACAAAAAAAAGCCCTGCCCTACTGCCCCAGGAAAGCCCTCTCCTGCCTTCTATCTTCCCCACCCTGCTAATTGGTCCTCCAGTGCTGACACGCACTTGCGACACAGAGGCCCCCCCTCCCTGGGCGCTTGTGAGGTTGTGACTCTGGGTCTTCTTTATTTGTGCCATATATTTATTTGTTGCCTGGCTACAGCTCAGTGGATGCCATGTAGTCACCGGGGGGCTAGAAATGGGTCTGGAAAGTGGCTTTAAACAGACATGCCAAGGATCATGCCTGTGACTCACTGCCTGCCACGCACCAAGGAGCTGCCAGTAATTTATGTTGCTCTACAGCGCCACCATCACAGATGGTCAGAGGGAGTACTGCATGATGGGAAAAATGTTAAAAGCAGTCTCCTAATTCCTACCACTGAACTTTTAAAGGCTTCCTCGTATTTTTAACATGTCCCTTTGCATTTCAGCTGCAGCTGCTTTCCAACTCCGCATACTTACCCCGTCCTTTTTGTCTCGTTCCAGCGCTCCATGTAGGAAATCTCGCGAGACTTCCTCATTTTCATCCAGCCACTGTATGACAAAAGGCTCAAACCACCTGGGTGAGTTCAAAAAAGCGGAAAGGTTGACGTCAAGAACATGATCTTGGCTTTAGAATGCCAGCCACATTCCCAAGACAACAACCTTTAATGGCATACAACAGCATCATAGACAGGCAAGGAAATAGTAATAAATCACTGACACATTAATACTGTCTCTCCTCTTGGCGGCCAGATACAAAAATTGGGCCGCCATTTCCATAGTCCATTTCCATTTCTTTTAATAGCTTCTATGACCAAAGGTCTGAAGCTCAACCAGAACGTATCAATTATCTTAACTGAAATTTTTATTGAATTAAATTCTACGGCGAATATTGACACAAATTATTAACCACCTTTTCCCATCTATCTACTATAACATTCATCCGCATTTTACAATAGAAAACATTCTTCAATTAATCCACATACAATTAATTCACCTATATTAGCCAAGAATCATTTTCTATACTGAATCTTATTATCTTCCTGACCGGTTAGAGCAATTCCTCAGTGGAACAGGCTTCCTCCTTGGGAGGTGGTGGGCTCTCCTTCCTTGGAGGTTTTTAAACATAGGCTAGATGGCCATCTGACAGCAACGAAGATCCTGTGAATTTGGGGTAGGTACTTGTGAGTTTCCTGCATTGTGCAAGGGGTTGGACACGATGACCCTGGAGGTCCCTTCCAACTCTATAATTCTATGCTTTAACTGGGCTCTCCTTCCTTGGAAGTTTTTAAACAGAGGCTAGATAGCCATCTGACAGCAATGAAGATCCTGTGAATTTGGGGTAGGTATTTGTGGGTTTCCTGCATTGTGCAGGGGGTTGGACTAGATGACCCTGGAGATCCCTTCCAACTTTATGATTCTATGATCTTATATTACCCGTTAATACCATTCAGTTCCCCCAATTTCATTTTATCCTGATCCCCATAATAACAATATCAACCTGATTAGCTTCATATATTCTAGATTAAACTTTCTTACACTATCTGTATCAATGATCAAACATGCATAGATATTAGAACATTAATCACAAAATTCACAGAATTAAAAGGTTACTGTCTAAATATTCAAATCTACAAAGTAAATAAAATATTAAAGCAGGCATTTCCATAGTCACATTCTTTTGCATTGTACCTATTATTGTGACCTTCGAGCCTTGGTTTTGGAGCCGTTACTAAGAGACCATAAAAATCAACCTGATGAGAGAAAGAGACTTTTTCTACACTTTAACTGTTGTGTAGTGACATTCCGAGGGCTTTTTTTTTTGGAGCAGGAATGCACAGGAACGCTGCTCCAGCTGGCTTGGCCAGGGCTCTGGCTCAAAAAAAAAAAGGTCTCCGGCAGAGGGAAGGCACTAGATAGCGATGTGCTCCCAGACTGCACACTTCCAGAGCCAGTTTGGTGTAGTGGTTGTGTGCGGACTCTTATCTGGGAGAAACGGGTTTGATTCCCCACTCCTCCACTTGCACCTGCTGGCATGGCCTTGGGTCAGCCATAGCTCTGGCAGAGGTTGTCCTTGAAAGGGCAGCTGCTGTGAGAGTCCTCTCAGCCCCACCTATCTCACAGGGTGTCTGTTCTGGGGGAGGAAGATAAAGGAGATTGTAGGCCGCTCTGAGACTCTGTACTTGAAAGGGCAGCTGCTGGGAGAGCCCTCTCAGCCCCACCTACCTCACAGGGTGCTTGTTGTGGGGGAGGAAGATAAAAGAGATTGTAGGCCGCTCTGTGACTCTGTCCTTGAAAGGGCAGCTTCTGGGAGAGCACTCTCAGCCCCACCCACCTCACAGGGTGTCTGTTGTGGGGGAGGAAGGGAAAGGAGATTGTGAGTTGCTCTGAGACTCTTGAGTGGAGGGCGTAATATACATCCAATGTCATCGTCTTCTTCTTCTTCCTCTCTTTTTCTTCTCTCCTCTCTACCGCCTCCATCCTCTAACAGGCTTGCAAAGTGAGAGAGATAGGTGCAGTGCCGCCCACGAGCGCCCCCTCCTGGGAGAAGCTGGACCTGCTGCTGTCCACTCCACTGCACATGGCGCTCTCTCTCCACTCGTGTTGGGGGGGGCGGCAAAACAAGGTCTCTCATTGAGCTATGTGAGAACACACATCCATGAAATGCAGCTTACGGCACTGTACTGTTCTGTGTCAATATGGGGAACCTACTGAATGGGTGATGTCACTTTTGGTGATGACAGGGGGTGTAGCCTAATATGCAAATGAGTTCCTGCTGAGCTTTTTCTACAAAAAAAGCCCTGGACATTCCCAAGACAAATGTGACACCTTCATAGAGCCAGTTTGGTGTAGTGGTTAAGTGTGTGCACTCTTATCTGGGAGAACCGGGTTTGATTCCCCACTCCTCCGCTTGCACCTGCTGGAATGGCCTTGGGTCAGCCATAGCTCTGGCAGAGGTTGTCCTTGAAAGGGCAGCTGCTGTGAGAGTCCTCTCAGCCCCACCATCCTCACAGGGTGTCTGTTGTGCAGGGAGAAGATACAGGAGATTGTAAGCCGCTCTGAGTCTCTGATTCAAAGTGAAGGGCGGGGTATAAATCTGCAGTCTTCTTCTTCTTCAAGACGAACAGCAGAAAGGCCCACAGCTTCAGATGCAGTGGAGTGGGTTCTCCATTTTCATGCATTTGATAAGGAGGTTTAAAAATGGGTACAAAATGCAGGAAGCACAAAGCCGAAGGGCAATCATGCCAGAATTCGAACAGAACCAAGAAAAATACAGTGGAAAAAATCTGTCACTATGTTAACTGTCTGAATATCTGCAATAAGTGGGGAGTAAGGGGGGGGCCCAGCGCTCACATTCTATGACTCTTAAAATGTAGCCAAGGATTGAGTCAATGTCAAGACAGTGATAATGTCAAGACAGTGTGCGATTGCAATAAAAAAGGCCAACGCCATGCTGGGAATTATTAGGAAGGGAATTGAAAACAAATCAGCCAGTATTATAATGCCCCTGTATAAATCAATGGTGCGGTCTCATTTGGAGTACTGTGTACAATTCTGGTTGCCGCACCTCAAAAAGGATATTATAGCATTGGAAAAAGTGCAGAAAAGGGCAACTAGAACCATTAAAGGTTTGGAACACTTTCCCTATGAAGAAAGCTTAAAACGCTTGGGGCTCTTTAGCTTGGAGAAACGTCGACTGCGGGGTGACATGATAGAGGTTTACAAGATTATGCATGGGATGGAGAAAGTAGAGAAAGAAGTCCTTTTCTCCCTTTCTCACAAGACAAGAACTCGTGGGCATTCAATGAAATTGCTGAGCAGTCAGGTTAAAATGGATAAAAGGAGGTCCTTCTTCACCCAAAGAGTGATTAACATGTGGAATTCACTGCCACAGGAGGTGGCAGCGGCTACAGGCATAGCCAGCTTTAAGAGGGATTGGATAAAAATATGGAGCAGAGGTCCATCAGTGGCTATTAGCCACAGTGTGTGTGTATATATATATATGTGTGTGTGGGTATGTGTGTGTGGGTATGTAATGATGTATATGTGAGTGTGTGTGACTATATATATATACACACACACACACATATATTGGCCACTGTGTGACAGAGAGTGTTGGACTGGATGGGCCACTGGCCTGATCCATCATGGCTTCTCTTATGTTCTTTATGGCTCTCTGCCTGCAACCTGCTGAGGAACTGCCAGTAATACGTACCCCAGAGAGCACTATGTTTGGGGTCCCAAAATCTTCTTAAGATCCCCGGACCGAAAGCGGCTCGATTGTCCACCACCAGAGCGAGAGTGTTCTCGGTAACAGCCCCCGCTCTGTTTAATGTCCTCCCCGAAAACATTAGGGCCCTGCGGGACTTGCCACAGTTCTGCAGCAACTGTAAAACCGAACTCACTTTCAACAGTTAAGGGGAGGTGGCTATTATTCCACAGGACTGACAGTCTCATTGAACCAATATCATTGAAACCAGAACATCAGAATAACCAGAACATCAACACACATCTTGGACTTTTATTGACTGTAAAATGTATGGAAATGATTTTATTGCATATTCTGTTTCTAATGTTTTATGTTGCTTTTAACTGCTGCTAGATGCCCTGAGCTTGTCGTATAAATTTGATAAAATAAATAAATAATTTATGCCAGGGGTGGCCAACGGTAGCTCTCCAGATTTTTTTTGCCTACAACTCCCATCAGCCCCAGCCAGCATGGCCAATGGCTGGGGCTGATGGGAGTTGTAGAAGAAGAAAAAGACATTGGATTTATATTCCGCCCTCCACTCAAGAGTCTCAGAGCGGTTCACAATCTTATCTCCCTCCCCCACAACAGACACCCTGTGAGGTGGGTGGGGCTGAGAGGACTCTCACAGAAGGTGCTCTTTAAGGACAAGCTCTGCCAGGCAAAAAACATCTGGAGAGCTACCGTTGGCCACCCCTGATTTATGCTGTTCTACAGCGCCATCATCACAGATGGTCAGAGGGAGTACTGCATGACGGAAAAACTGTTTAAACAATCTCTTCAGCTGCCTAATTTCTACCACTCCATTGTGAAAAGGGCTTATCCAGGATTCATTAAGAAGTTTCATGCGGCTTCCCAACACCAGAGCTTAAATAAACACTGGGGCCTCCCCACCCTCTGCAGATGTTAAGTAATTTAGTGTAACTAGAGGTTGTGTTTTTGCCTTCCTGGGAGGAAGGGCATGATGGAATCAGCTCCCCCTCAAGATTCGGGCCCTTACCGAACTGTTACCTTTTCGTGGGGCCTGTAAAACGGAGCTATTCCGCCAGGCGTTTAGTTGAGGCAGCGGGCATCCTACACTATCGGGCATTCTATTCCCTTGGCTGGCCCTATGCTGTAGCACCACCTCTGTCATAATATTAAATTACCTTTGCTGTGTCTGATTCTTAGAATGTAGGACTGATTCGTAGTCCTTACAACATGTGCCAACGGATCCTTAGGCTATGCCACATGTGCCAACTGAGCCGCCATCTAAGACTTGTCTGTGATTGAACTGTCTTTTATTTTATTCACATGTTTTAACTGTTATTCCATATTGTTTTTATAACGTTGTTATCTGTCCTGAGCCCTCCTTGGGATAAAAAGGTAAAGGTAGTCCCCTGTGCAAGCACCAGTCATTCTCGACTCTGGGGTGACGTTGCTTTCACGACGTTTTCACGGCAGACTTTTTTACGGGGTGGTTTGCCATTGCCTTCCCCAGTCCTCTACACTTCCCCCCCCCCAGCAAGCTGGGTACTCCTTTTACCGATCTCGGAAGGATGGAAGGCTGAGTTAACCTGGAGCCAGCTATCTGAACCCAGCTTCTGCAGGGATCAAACTCAGGTCGTGAGCAGAGGGCTCCGACTGCACTACTGCAGCTTTACCACTCTGCACCACGGGGCTCTTGCAAAAGGTCAAGGTGCAAGCACCAGTCGTTTTCATGGCAGACTTTTTACAGGGTGGTTTGCCATTGCCTTCCCCAGTCCTCTACACTTTCCCCCCCAGTAAGCTGGGTCCGCATTTGACTGACCTCGGAAGGCTGAGTCAACCTGGAGCCGGCTACCTGAAAACCCAGCTTCTGCTGGTATCGGTCATGAGCCGAGGGCTCCAACTGCAGTACTGCAGCTTTACCACTCTGCGACACGGGGCTCTTTCCTTGGGATAGGGCGGACTAGAAATGACCTAAAATAAAATAAATAAAAAATAAAACAAAACAAAAAAGGGAAACAACAGGGATGAAAATGTGGGCAACGCCCCTCGACTTACGCAGGATATTCGGGGACCCGGGTCTTGAAGGAAGGGAGGTCGGTGACGTATTCATTATACAGCCACTTCACCTTAAAGTGCAAATTCATGTAGTCGGCGCTCTTGCACAGACGATGCTTGTCATGCTCTGTCGAGGAGAGAGAAAGAGCCAACAGGGAGGATTTCTAGGCATGTCCTGCTGGTAGCTGGAGCTTCATCTGGGCAGCTGCGAGGCTCACCTAACCAAGCTCCCCAAGGCCTACTCTGCCCCTCTCAGCTCTGTCAAGACACTTTTCCTGGTTATTATTTATTTTTCAAGTTTGATTTTTAAACCACCCTTCCTTGTGGGACAGGGCTCAGGGCAGTATACGTCACTATAAAAATATACATAATAATTATAATAATCTGCCCCGGGGCTGCAGCAAGCATCGGCGTTTTTGCGCAGCTAACAGAAACTACTAAAAACCAGTTTCTGTTTGCTGCACAAAAACGCCGACATTTGCTGCGGCCCCAGGGCAGATAGCAGGAAATCGGAAGAAAACCGTGCTGAGAAGACAAACGTGAAAGTGGAATAAGGTGAGTGCAAAATCGGTCTAAGACGTTTGTACTTTTAAATTCCACAAATACGCCAAGTAATACAAATCTGTATGCTTAGTTATAAAAATATGCATTTTATGTTGTTAAACAGGCTTTACAAATTTAGGCTCGATTGGAAATTAAGCATTACAGGTTGTTCTGTTTTGGCACCCAGAACTGGAAATCCTTTCCCCAGTCTGTCAAGACTCCTCCTCATTCTAAAGCCCAAAGACAGTGCCCCTGCTGTGAGGGCACTAGGGAACTTGGAGGCCCAAGAAACACCCCCTCCCCCCACAGCTTGGCTGCCTGTTCAAGCCATGCTCTGACTCACCTTCCATTGCATATTTCATATCCTGAGCGAAAAGGTTCCACATCACTTCGGCGCTGATCTTTCCCACGTTCAGCTCTTGAGGGAACCTGGCAAAGAAGTCAGGAGATAGCACCAGATCATCTCGAGAGAGCAATGCCAGAAAATCTAGCTAGGGTGGCAGAGCGAGTCTTTGGTTCCATTCTTTAAACACATGCCATGTGCAATTTATTTGTGGAATGAAAATTTGCTGGACCTCAAGCAGGGGTGGAATTCTAGCAGGAGCTCCTTTGCATATTAGGCCACACACCCCTCTGATGTAGCCAATCCTCCACGAGCTTACAGGGCTCTTCTTACAGTGCTTACTGTAAGCTCCAGGAGGACTGGCTACATCAGGGGTGGAATTCTAGCAGGAGCTCCTTTGCACATTAGGCCACATACCCCTGATGTAGCCAATCCTCCACGAGCTTACAGGGCTCTTAGTATAGGGCCTACTGTAAACTCCAGGAGAATTGGCTACATCAAGGGTGTTTGACCTAATCAGGGCTTTTTTTGTTGCAGGAGCTCCTTTGCATATTAGGCCACACACCCCCAGATGTAGCCAATCCTCCAAGAGCTTACAGGGCTCTTTTTTGTAAACTCTTGGAGGATTGGCTACATCGGGGTGTGTGGCCTAATATGCAAATGACCTCCTGCAAGAATTCCACCCCCGACCTCACGCATATCCCTTCCTTCCCTGCATCTTTGTTTCTTCTTCCCAGAACTCGAGTCCTGTAATCTTTGTTTTTTCTTCCCAGAATGCAAGCCCTGTAATCTAACACCTACAGGAATCCAAACGGAGAGCCTGCCAGTAACCAACATCAAAGCTTATAATGATAGGGTCAAGATGAGGACCTGGAAAATTTGCTTTTCTCCTCTACATGTTTATTTTGTAAAAAACAACAGTTGGATGAAGGGTTCTTTTAGGGTTACCAGATGTCTTCTTTGTAGAGGACATGTCCTTTTTTAAAAAATGCCTGTCTTCTTTGGGGATCTTTCTAAAAAACTGATGAAAATACCCTCTTTTTGGGTTGGGAGGCTGCATTGCCCTATAGTCTGCTAAGTCCCCTGTCAAGCACCGATCGCTTCCGACTCTGGGGTGATGTCGCATCACAACATTTTCACAGCAGACTTTTTACGGGGTGGGTTGCCTAGTAGAGGCTAATAGAGGTCTTGCTCTGTAGCTCCTGTGCGATTGAGCAAGCCTTGCAAAGCAAGCTGCGACGCAGAAGGAAGCAAGAGAGAGGGAGAAGGAAGCAGACGACAGCAAGTTGCTCGGGGGCCTGATAGGAGCCCACCGAGGGCCTGATTCGGTCCCCTGGGCCACATGTTTGGCACCTCTGCAATAGGACTTTACTACGCTGAGCCTGAAAACTGGAGGCATGGGAGAGAACAGCAACCACCACCACAAAAGCAGATATTTCGGAGAGTGCAAACTTGCTGTCATCGCTGGAGAAAATGACATTTTCTTGAGGACCTGAAACTTTTTAGGAGGGAGCGGGTGGTCCCCGCTGCATCCTTACTGATTGAGGCAGGGTGTGTATGAGTTCTTGTCTTCCTCAATGATCGACACTATCAAGGTGATAAGTTTGGACCAGAAATCCAGATTCTTGATGCTGGGGCCTTGTTCCTCTGGCGGTACTTCTCCCTTCTTGGTCTAAAGGGGGAAAACCCAAACAGAAAAGAGATCAGTTCTGAGGCAGGTCAAACAACTAGCGCCCTACCTGGCCCCTCAGGACTTAGCTACAGCGATCCACGCAACAGTCACTTCCCGGTTGGACTACTGTAACTCGCTCTACGCAGGCTTGCCCTTGAGGTTGATCCGGAAACTCCAGTTGGTGCAGAATGCAACAGCATGATTGCTGACTGAATTACCCTTCCAGGCAAGCAGTCGGCCGATGCTACGCAGTTTGCGATGGCAATCAATCCGCGTCATGGTTTTAGTACTGACGTTCAAAGATGTCTTGCGTGGCCTGGGACTGGCATACCTCCGGGACCGTCTCTCCCCATATGAGCCCCGGAGGTCATTATGATTGGCCAGCCAACATCTTCTGACCATCCCGAGCCCAAAGGACGTCCAGCTTGCCTCAGCCAGGGCTTTCTCAGCCCTGACTCCAACCTGGTGGAATCAGCTCCCTACGGAGGTTCGGGTCCTCCCGGATATGTTGCCATTCCAGAGAGCCTGTAAGACAGAGCTGTTCCACCAGGTCTACGGCTGAGGCAAGCGGGCGTCCTATTCTACTATATCATCTAATTCAGGGGTGGCCAACAGTAGCTCTGCGGATGTTTTTTGCCTGCAACTCCCATCAGCCCCAGCCAGCATGGCCAATGGCTGGGGCTGAAGGGAGTTGTAGGCAGAAAACATCTGGAGAGCCACTGTTGGCCATCCCTGATCTGATTGGTGCTAGTCAGCACCGATTGCCATCTTGATTGCTAAAAATTGGGTCGATACAGTTGACACCTTTTGGACATCTAAGTTGCTCATAACAATTATGTCCTAATTTATGTGTTCACATCGCCCATGCTGCCTTAAATTAAACTTGACCTAATAGTTTAATTGTATTAACTGTTTGATTGTTTTATTGCTGGTTTTAATTGTTTTACCATGTTGGAATCTGCCCTGAGCCCATTATGGGAAAGGTTATCTTGGAGCGACCCCTCTGAATTCCCTCTGTAGATCATGAAGGTTCCTTTTAGCTACTGTAGCTAAATGCCAAAGATGGGCCTCCGTTCCAGCATCGTTCAAGCCCTGCGTCTTATTTTTGGCTTTGCCAGGGCTGGAAACAGAATCCCAGACTAGATAAGCCGTCTGGTGTTTCCCAGCAGGGGTCTCCTTCGGTTTTCATTGCCTGACCGGGTGACTCGACGAGTGGTGAGTGCTCTCACCACTCCAAAGGTTCAGGATGTCTAGGGTTGCCAAGTCCCCCGTGTGGCGCAATGACGTCACTCAGAAGTGATGGCATTGTGCCGGCGACATTGCATGCCGGCTGCTCTAGGAGCGTCCGGGAAAACATTGGGCCGGCGGGGGGATCCTCCCCTGAGATCGTCCCCTGGAAGTGGATATCGTGGGTATGTTGAACAGGCCTCTGACAGGTATGCTGGCATGTAAAGCCGTTTCCCAATCTCCAGTCTAAGCCACCCTCGATACAGACAGCTTTTAGCAGCACATAATTTACAAGCACAATTTCCTGGGGAGTTTTGTGCAAATACCACAGAGTCCCTGTGTGACATTTTCAACACGATGACATCACCAGACATCCCCGCCCACCCCTGGAGGACTTCGCAAATCCCCCCACTGGACAGGCGAGGGGACCTGGCAACGTAGGGTTGCCAAGTCCAATTCAATAAATATCTGGAGACTTTGGGGGTGGAGCCAGGAGTCATTGGGGTGGAGCCAGGAGGCATTGGGGGTGGAGCCAGGAGCAGGGTTGTAACAAGCATATTTGAACTCCAAAGAGAATTCTGGCCATCAAATTTCAAGGGATCACACACCTTTTAAATGCCTTCCCTCCATTGGAAAAAATGAAGGATAGGGGCACCTTCTTTGGGGGCTCATAGAAATGGATCCTGCAGTCCAATCTTTTTGAAACTTGGAGGGTCTTTTGAGGAGAGGCATTGGATGCTAGGCAGCAAATGTTGCGCCTCTACCTCAAAAAACAGTCTCTCATACTCACAGATCAATTCTCCATTATACCCTATGGGAATCAGTCTCCATAGGGAATAATGGAGTGCCCAGCAGACATCCCCTCCCCCTTGCTTTCTGATGACCTTGAAGCATGGCGAGGGTCTCCAAACCGGAGGATCCCTTGCCCCACTTGGGGATTGGCAAGCCTATGGCAACCCTAGTGCATTGGTTTTTCTCCACTCACTCACCGGGTCAGTCTGGTACTCGCGGCTGTAGAGTTCATGGCAGTTGTTGAAGATGTACTCATATGTTGAGTTGAGGCAGGCCTTCACACAGTCTTTTACCACCTGACTGGCTCGTGGCGGACTCTGGAGTTCTTGAACCTGCGTTGGTGGGAGAGACCTGTTTATTAGAGGTTGTAGGCTGGGGTCCCAAAACTTTTCAAGCCTGTGGGTGCTTTTGGAATTGTGACACGGGGGTGGTGGCTGCCACCACAAAATGGCCGGCACAGGAAGTAAAAGTCAGCTACAAAATGGCTGCCAAAGGAGGCGGAGCCAACCACGAAATGGCAGAGGTCATTCCGAGAGACATCATTCTCCTAGTAACTCTTTAACATTTCAGGCAGGAGTTCTGCTTCAGAGGCTGCCTTTTAGGATATTTTATTAAATCTACATCGCTCAGCTTCAGTCACACAGTGAAGATCGTTTTTAAAAATGGTGCATAGCCAATCGGATATCCGATGGCCAGTCAGAAGTCTTGTGAGGCAAAAGCTCCACCTGGCCCCACCCACTTTCTAAAAACACTTGGGAGCCAGGAAAGGCGTCAGCAAGCACCATAGCACCCGTGGGTGCTACAGGGCACTCTGCCGCGAGCAAACTGGGCCCATCACATGGCGACAAGCCAAATCGCTGCTGAAAAAAATAGTCCAAATACAACAAACCCAAACAACTGTGTTCAATGATGCTACAAAATATATACAATGTACAAAGAAATATAGTCAACAAATACTGGCACAATACTTGTTATACAAATTTTACATGCAATAAAGTCCTTCCAACCAAGCATTCTCTTAACTCAAGCAGTCTCTTAATGTTGTTCACTGTTGTCTTCAGATGAATATACATTCTGGGAAAGTAGCTTCAAAATGTAATTCCAGACAAATTGCCTCAAATTATAATTCCCCACTACGTGATTTCTGGATTATGAAGCACGTCTCAGTCCGTGACCCTTCTTCAGGTAAGATATATTCCCTTAAAAAAAAGCTCTACTTCATGTACTCATTCCAAATACTTGCAAAGAAAAATTTGTGCATAGCTTTCTTTCGGGGTCCCTGTTACACAGGGAAAAAATTGTGCATAGGTTCCTTTCGGGGTCCCGGTTACACTGGGAACAATTGGTGCATAGTTTTCCTTTCGGGGTTCCGGTTACACAGGGGAAAAATTGTGCATAGGTTCCTTTCGAGGTCCCGGTTACACAGGGGAAAATTTGTGCATAGCTTCCTTTCGGGATTCTGGTTACACAGGGAAAAATTTGTGCAAAGTTTTCCTTTCGGGGTCCCTGTTACACAGGGGAAAATTTGTGCATAGTTTTCCTTTTGGGGTCCCTGTTACACTGGGAAAAATTTGTGAATAGCTTCCTTTCGGGGTCCCGGTTACACAGGGGAAAATTTGTGCATAGCTTCCTTTCGGGATCCCGGTTACACAGGGAGGGAAAAATTGTTCATAGGTTCCTTTCGAGGTCCCGGTTACACAGGGAAAAATTTGTGCATAGTTTTCCTTTCGGGATCCCGGTTACACAAGGAAAAATTTGTGCATAGTTTTCCCTTCGGGATCCCGGTTACACAGGGGAAAATTTGTGCATAGCTTCCTTTCAGGATCCCGGTTACACAGGGAAAAAATTGTGCATAGCTTCCTTTCGGGATCCCGGTTACACAGGGGAAAATTTGTGCATAGCTTCCTTCCGGGGTCCCGGTTACACAGGGGAAAATTTGTGCATAGCTTCCTTCCGGGGTCCCGGTTACACAGGGGAAAATTTGTGTATAGCTTCCTTCCGGGGTCCCGGTTACACAGGGGAAAATTTGTGCATAGTATTCCTTTCAGGGTCCCGGTTACACAGGGAAAAATTTGTGCATAGCTTCCTTTCGGGGTCCCAGTTACACAGGGGAAAATTTGTGCATAGTATTCCTTTCAGGGTCCCGGTTACACAGGGAAAAATTTGTGCATAGCTTCCTTTCGGGGTCCCAGTTACACAGGGGAAAATTTGTGCATAGCTTCCTTCCGGGGTCCCGGTTACACAGGGGAAAATTTGTGCATAGCTTCCTTCCGGGGTCCCGGTTACACAGGGGAAAATTTGTGCATAGCTTCCTTCCGGGGTCCCGGTTACACAGGGGAAAATTTGTGCATAGTATTCCTTTCAGGGTCCCGGTTACACAGGGAAAAATTTGTGCATAGTATTCCTTTCAGGGTCCCGGTTACACAGGGAAAAATTTGTGCATAGTATTCCTTTCAGGGTCCCGGTTACACAGGGAAAAATTTGTGCATAGCTTCCTTTCGGGGTCCCAGTTACACAGGGGAAAATTTGTGCATAGCTTCCTTCCGGGGTCCCGGTTACACAGGGGGAAATTTGTGCATAGTATTCCTTTCAGGGTCCCGGTTACACAGGGAAAAATTTGTGCATAGCTTCCTTTCGGGGTCCTGTTTACACAGGGAAAATTTGTGCATAGCTTCCTTTCGGGGTCCCAGTTACACAGCTTAACAGCTTCACATGATTCAGAATTCGGGTCTTATCTTATATTTTTGTAGCATCACTGAACACAGTTGTTTGGGTTTGCTGTATTTGAGATATTTTTACTGTGCTTCTCCCTTTTGTTACTTTGGATAAAAAATAGTCCATGCATATTTGAAATCTACTAATTTTCTGTTTGGCACACAAAATATCCATTACTTTGTTTCTATATCTAAACAAATAAATAAAATCATTATTTTATTGCTCTATCTAAACAGCCCTGAGCTGGGTAGCCCAGGCTAGCCCAATCTTGTCAGCTCTTGGAAGCGCAGCAGGGAAATCCTGATAGGTACTTGAATGGGAGACCACCAAGGAAATTTGGAGTGAGTGACTCAGCATGCCTAGACACTAGGGGGTGCTATATCACTCTGAGGGTTGCACGGGTGTTATCTCCTCAAAGGGGAGCCGCTCTTTGTCTTAACCTGACCCTTCCCCACTCTCTCTTTGTCCTCTCACTCTCTCAGGGATGGAATTCTAGCAGGAGTTCCTTTGCATATTAGGCCACATACCCCTGATGTAGCCAATCCTCCAAGAGCTGACAAGGCTCTTTTTTGTAAGCTCTTGGAGGATTGGCTACATCGGGGTGTGTGGCCTAATATGCAAAGGAGCTCCTGCTAGAATTCCACCCCTGGTCTGGGGCATACCTTATGTACCACCTACTCCCATATGAAGCTTCCCAACCACTCAAGTAACCTTAGGAACATAAAAACATAACAGAAGCCATGTTGGATCAGGCCAATGGCCCATCCATTTCAACAGTGTCATACGGTGGCCAAAAACCAGGTGCCCTCAGGAGGTCCACCAGTGGGGTCAGGACTAGAAGCCCTTCCACTTCTGCCCCCTCCCCAAGTACCAAGAATACAGAGCATCACTGCCTTACATAGAGCATTCCCTCTATACCTTGTGGCTAAGAGCCACTGATGGACCTCTGTTCCATACAGTGAAGCGATGTTGGATCAGGCCAATGGCCCTTCCAGTCCAATGCTCTGTATCATGCAGTGGCCAAAATCCAGGGGCCATCAGGAGGCCCTCAGCCCATTAAGGTCTGTATTGTCTACTCAGGCTGGCAGCAGCTCTCCAGGAGCTCAAGCTGAGGTCTTTGACATCCCCTACTGCCTTGTCTGAGGATCAAACCCGGAACCTTCTGCATGAAAAGCAAAGGCTCTAAAATGCTGAGCGACAGAGTGGACCGCAGGGGTGGAATTCTAGCAGGAGCTCCTTTGCATATTAGGCCACACCCCTCTGATGTAGCCAATACTCCAAGCACTCACAAGGCTCTTTTTTTTGCAACCTCTTGGAGGATTGGCTACATCAGGGGTGTGTGGCCTAATATGCAAAGGAGCTTTTGCTAGAATCCCACCCCTGAGAACGGGTATAGTTCAGAGCAGATCATGACTTCTTATCTCCCAGTTGCAGAGCCCTACTGAGGTGCTGGGGTGTAGCCTGGCTCCAAGGTCACAGTGCTATAAATACTTAATCCTTCTACCTTCCCAGGATAAGGAGGGACCATATGAACTGACTGACGTTAGACAGTTGGATTACCTTCATCCGGAAAAAGGTGATGCTGGTCAAGAGGTCCACGGTCGATTTGAGGTCTTGCAGCCGTTCCGGGCTGCTGGCAGGGAAGTTGTTCTGCCGGGGAGAAAGGGAACGGAGAAGCAGTTATTCTAGGCTTCCGGACCATACAAGGCACAGCCATTCCTGAACTTCTCTTTGCGCAGAACCGGTGGCCAACATCTGGATAATCTCTGACTAGGGCTGCGACATTCACTCATCAGTTGGAGGAATCCATTAAAAATCTTTTGATCTATTGACTAGGCCAGGGATGGCCAACCTGAGGCTCCGGAGCTGCACATGGCTCTTTCGTTCATATTGTGTGGCTCTTGAAGCCCCAATTGCCCCGTTGTCTGGCTCGGAGAAGGCATTTCTCTCTTTAAATCCCTTCGCCAAGCCAGCCAGTAACTTGGAGAATGCATTTAAAGTTGTTTTCTTTCCACCTCTCTCCTCCCCCATCTGTTTGCCTTCTTTATGGCTCCCAAAACATCTGACATTCATGTCTTGCGGCTCTCAAACATCTGACGTTTATTCTACGTGGCTCTTACGTAAAGCAAGTTTGGCCACCCCCGGACTAGACTAAAGATTAAAAAACAAAAAAACACAGTCTCCCCCTTTCTTAAAAACAAACAGAAAAAAAGAACAAGGGGGGGGGGACTTCAAATCCAGCAACTGAAAAAGAATTTAAAAAAAAAAAAAAAGAGAGAGAGAGAGGGCATTTTCCCACAGAGCTTACCTTGGAGCGACGTCCCTCTTCACCGTGCAGCGTCTGCGCGGATTTCCCACCAACTGCTCCGCATAACCAGGAAGTGCCGGATCTTTTGCGTCGCAGATGTAAACCGCTAAAAACCAGTTTACGTTAGCGACGCAAAAGCCGCGGCTCTTCCTGGTTATGCGGAGAAGTTGGTGGGAAATCCGCGCAGACGCTGCGCGGTGAAGAGGGACGTCGCTCCGAGGTAAGCTCTGTGGGAAAACGCCCAATATAAAAAAATACACATACACACACAACTGTAACAACAGTGGTGGCAGATCTACACATAAGTTTCTGTGAGTTTTCTGTTCATGTCACTATTTTGCCGCTGGATTCTGACTTTGTACCACTTTGCATTCTTAACCACCAGCTATATGTAGCACTGCTTACTCTACCCCATTTCATCGTCTGATAAAGTATGCATGCACACGAAAGCGTACATTCTGAATAAAACTTCGTTGGCCTTATAGATGTTACTGGCCTTCTATTTTGTTCTACTGCTTCAGACCAACACGGCTGCTATTGCGGCACCAGTGTGAGTGTCAGCCATATCTTCTAGCTGACAAGCAACCCATCTCTCCTTCCTGTCTTGCCCTTCTCTGCTTTGTTGTTCAGTCGCACAGTCGAGTCTGACTCTTTGCGACCCCATGAACTAAGTCACGCCAGGCCCTCCTGTCTTCCACCATCCTCCGAAGTCTGCTCAAATTCGGGTTTGTTACATCACTAACGCTGTCCAGCCATCTCCTCTTTTGCCGCCCCCTTCTTCTTTGGCCTTCTGTCTTTCCCAGCATCAGGGTTTTCTCCAGTGCTCCCTTCTCATTGGGTGGCCAAAGTATTTGAGCTTCAGCTTCAGCATCTGACCTTCCAGGGAACAGTCAGGGTTGATTTCCCTTAGGACTGACTGGTTGGATCTTCTTGCAGTCCAAGGGACTCTCAAGAGTCTTCTCCAGAGAGTGCTCCCTTCTCATTTGGTGGCCAAAGTATTTGAGCTTCAGCTTCAGCATCTGACCTTCCAGGGAACAGTCTGGGTCGATTTCCCTTAGGACTGACTGGTTGGATCTTCTTGCAGTCCAAGGGACTCTCAAGAGTCTTCTCCAGGGAGGGCTCCCTTCTCATTGGGTGGCCAAAGCATTTGAGCTTCAGCTTCAGCATCTGACCTTCCAGGGAACAGTCATATATGAACATATGAAGCTGCCTTATACTGAATCAGACCCTTGGTCCATCAAAGTCAGTATTGTCTTCTCAGACTGGCAGCGGCTCTCCAGGGTCTCAAGCTGAGGTTTTTCACACCTATTTGCCTGGACCCTTTTTTGGAGATGCCAGGGATTGAACCTGGGACCTTCTGCTTCCCAAGCAGATGCTCTACCACTGAGCCACCGTCCCTCCCCTAAATCAGGGTTGATTTCCCTTAGGACTGACTGATTTGAAATCAACCCTAACTTTCCCTGGAAGCTCAGATGCTGAAGCTCAAATACTTCAGCCACCTTCTCTATTACAGTAATAGTATTACTCAAGCTTGAGGCAAGCCCCGTGGTGCAGAGTAGTAAAGCTGCAGTACTGCTACCCAAGCTCTGCTCATGATCTGAGTTCGATTCCGGCGGAAGCTGGGTTCGGATAGCAGGCTCGAGGTTGACTCAGCCTTCCATCCTTCCGAGGTCGGTAAAAGGAGTTCCCAGCTTGCCGGGGGGAAAGTGTAGATGACTGGGGAAGGCAAGGACAAACCACCCTGTAAAAAGCCTGCCAAGAAAACGTTGCGATGTGATGTCATCCCATGGGTCGGTAACAACCCCGTATTTGCACAGGGGATTACTTTGACCTTTTATTACCCAACTTGGAGCCTGCTTTGAAATTATGTCGCACATGTATGGATGCATGCATGGAGGCATCCAAAATCAGATCAAAGAGCAAACAGTGCAGAATCCATCAGGTTTTAATCCATTTCATTCAAATAAAACCAGGTTCGGGAAACCGAATTTTCTTAAACCTTTTACCGAATTTTTGTAACACCAAAACAATCAGAATTGTTGTGTTTCAAGCTGAAAATTCCAGGAAGGGGGCTTACAATAACTTTGAGTCAGCTCATCTCACAGCTAGTATATGTGAGCCACAGTCAAATCCCCAGCATGTTTCCACAGGATACGCTTACCCGGTACATGGAGAGATCGATCCGAAGAGAATTGTGTAGCTGGTCCAGCAATTTGACAAACCGTTCTTTCTGCAGAAAAAGACAGGCCCCAGAAGCAGGTAAATGGAGTAACAGAAAAATTAACTCTACCCCCTCCCCCCAACAACCCCATCATTCAAAAGACCAACTAGCTATTAAGAGACAAAGTCCTGGCTTTAGAACTGCATACATGTCGGGGCAGGGAACTGACCCCATTATACAAAACGCGAATTCTTTCTTTGACCTTCAGACCAAAAGCATCTGCCATTCCTTGGCACGTCTGATCCGCTTGGTTCATTTCTGAATATATCCGCCTGCTGAAGTCTGTCCCTTCTTGACTCCTGCATACTTCAGGGAAACCCTTCCTCACCCCAAAACACATGGGGTGTCATCAGCTGGGACAGATGGCAACGGAGCTTTCTGGGCCCAAAGAACCAGTATCAAACTATCATCAATTGGAGTGAAAGTTGCTGGCAACCCAAATTCTATCTTATTATTGATCAGAAGGTTTAGGGAGGCCTACCCTGATGCTGTTGCAGGGTACCCAAATCCGACCTTCATTTTTGGGATAGTAAAGTCACCGAAGATGCGTTAAGCTGCCAGAAATCGCAAAGGGGGGCACTCTAGCAAGTGAACCCCAATGGCACTCTTTGTCACACCTGGGAAACGGAACTTCTCTGGCTCGCTACCTGCTGCACTTGGGCACCACCCAATGGCCAGAAAGTGATAGTGCAGTTCACTGACGTAGTCAGCTGACACAAAAGGTCCAATCTATAAAGACTCAAATTCTGAGATGTTTGCTAGCCTGACTTTTTTTGTCTGCTGCTTGAAGGGCACTTGGTGTAATTAGTCAACTGATCAAAGCCACCAATGACACCGTCTTTGCAAAATATATTATAAGGATTGTGTACAAAACAAGAGCCCGGTGTTCACACTGAAATGAGAAGAAGAAGATGATATTGGATTTATATCCTGCCCTCCACTCCGAAGAGTCTCAAAGCGGCTCACAATCTCCTTTCCCTTCCTCCCCCACAACAGACACCCTGTGAGGTGGGTGGGGCTGGAGAGGGCTCTCCCAGCAGCTGCCCTTTCAAGGACAACCTCTGTCAGAGCTATGGCTGACCCAAGGCCATGCTAGCAGGTGCAAGTGGAGGAGTGGGGAATCAAACCCGGTTCTCCCAGATAAGAGTCCGCACACTTCACCACTACACCAAACTGAGAAGCTTAATGCTGTGATTAGAGAATGCAGAACAGGGTTCCTAAATAATTAAGCCGTCAAAGTGAAGAAAGAATGGAAATGTCATCAAAAGAGACGTCTTTTTAAGAAAGCGGCTGCATTAAAACTATGTTCCTTAGGAGCATCCACCTTGTGAATTTCAGTTGGACTATTTCCAAGTTTGGACATATCTTTTCATTTGGAGACGAGTTTTTTTGCCTCCTTGGGGTTTCTGGTACTTTAAAAGGCCCCAACACTGCCGGCCTCTACCGTTATTGTATTGTCTGTTATGTGTTGTACACGATCCTTATAATATATTTTTGCAAACTGAAAGACAACTGCGGGGTGACATGATAGAGGTTTACAAGATAATGCATGGGATGGAGAAAGTAGAGAAAGAGGTACTTTTCTCCCTTTCTCACAATACAAGAACTCGTGGGCATTCAGTGAAATTGCTGAGCAGACAGGTTAAAATGGATAAAAGGAAGTACTTCTTCACCCAAAGGGTGATTAACAGGCGGAATTCACTGCCACAGGAGGTGGTGGCGGCCGCAAGCATGGCCACCTTCAAGAGGGGTTTAGATAAAAATATGGAGCAGAGGTCCATCAGTGGCTATTAGCCACAGTGTGTGTGTGTGTATATATATATATAATTTTTTTGGCCACTGTGTGACACAGAGTGTTGGACTGGATGGGCCATTGGCCTGATCCAACATGGCTTCTCTTCTGTTCTTATGTTTTTAAGACGGTGTAATACCTGGTGGCTTTGATCAGTTGACTTTTTGTGTAGCAGGAACTCCTTTGCTTATTAGGCAGCACCCCCCTGATGTAGCCAATCCTCCTGGAGCTTACGGTAGACCCTGCACGAAGAGCCCTGTAAGCTTTTGCAGGATTGGCTACATCAGGGGGGTGTAGTCTAATATGCAAATAGATTCCTGCTACCAAAAAAAGCCCTGCAAATATGGCTGTTCCTCAGGTAAGGCACCCGAGGGCCCAACCGCTCACATTCCTCACAAACCGTTCCAGCTTTTTGTGTGCCGGTCTTCCTTAGGCTCAAATCAACTTAGGGACACGGGGTGTTAAGATCAGGGTGTATTTCTCCCCATCTCTTTCGAGACTGAGGTTATTGGGAAGGGTTTCTATGGAAGAAGCTGACTTGGAGATCTGGTGCCTGAAAAGGGCTTCTACGGAAGACGATGGCTTAAAGATCACACACCACGGGGGAAGGACCTGGGTCTGTGAAGCCAGTTCTGGCCCCATGAAGTAACCCACAGATAAGGCTGCCAAACCCCTGG
Source organism: Heteronotia binoei (assembly GCF_032191835.1). Taxonomy (NCBI): domain Eukaryota; kingdom Metazoa; phylum Chordata; class Lepidosauria; order Squamata; family Gekkonidae; genus Heteronotia; species Heteronotia binoei. Next base: position 195,591,679 of record NC_083224.1, on the reverse strand, counting down.
TCCAGGCGGGGGTTCCCCCACCTGGAAGATTCCCACCCAACCTGCCAGCCCGCATTGGGCCGGCGGGGGGGAACCCCTCCCTACGTCGCTGGTACGACGGCATCGCAACGGTGTGCAGCGGCCGCCCTAGGCATTTCCGGGAAAACTCTATGGTTTTCCCGGACTCGCTAACCATTTGGGAGGGAGAACTCGATGGTACGATAGGAACCATAGAGTTTCCCCCCTCCAAAATGGCTAGAGCGTCCAGGAAAACCGTAGAGTTTTCCCAGAAACGCCTTGCATCGTGCGCATGCTTTGCACACATAAGTCCCCCACTCCAGGACGCAGGGAATTTGGCAACGCTGCCCACAGAACTTGTGAGTGGTCCATACTAAGGATGTGCTTTGACTGGGGAGGGGGGGGGTCACTCTTCCCCCAATGGTAGGCCCCAGTAGGGCTTTTTTTGGGGGGGGTAGCAGGAGCTCCATTGCATACAAGACTGGATCTACAAGTTTTTGAGGGGAGGGCAAAATTAAAAAAATGATGCCCCTTTATAGGCCCATTCTATCTTATGGGCCCATAGAATAGAATGACTCCATATCCAATTTGGCACCCCCCCCCCTCCAGCAGCGCCCGGGGTAAGCACCCCCTCTGCTCCCCCCTAGATTTGGCTCTGTTTGCTTATTAGGCCACACACCCCTGATGTAGCCAATCCTCCTGGAGCTTATAGTTTGCTGTTGTTCAGTCGCACAGTCAAGTCCAACTCTTTGCAAGCCCGTGGACAAAGCCGGGCCCTCCTGTCTTCCACCATCCTCCAAAGTCTGCTCAAATCCGTGTTTGTTACATCAGTAACGCTGTCCAGCCATCTCCTCTTTTGCCGTCCCCTTCTTCTTTGGCCTTCTGTCTTTCCCAGCATCAGGGTCTTCTCCAGGGAGTGCTCCCTTCTCATTGGGTGGCCAAAGGATTTGAGCTTCAGCTTCAGCATCTGACCTTCCAGGGAACAGTCAGGGTTGATTTCCTTTAGGACGAACTGACTGGATCTTCTTGCAGTCCGAGGGACTCTCAAGAGTCTTCTCCAGGGAGGGCTCCCTTCTCATTGGGTGGCCAAAGGATTTGAGCTTCAGCTTCCGCATCTGACCTTCCAGGGGACAGTCTGGGTTGATTTCCCTTAGGACTGACGAATTGGATCTTTTTGCTGTCCGAGGGACTCTCAAGAGTCTTCTCCAGCACCACAGTTCGAAAGCAGCTTACAGCAGGCTCTGTATTAAGAGCCCTGTAAGCTCGTGGAGGATTGGCTACATCAGGGGTGTGTCGCCTAATAGGCCAAGGAGTTCCTGAGCAAAAAAAAGTCCTGGGCTCCTGAGACTCCACTTTAATGCACCATCTCACAGCTGAATGCTCCTCAGTTTTCTGGGGCGTTGAGGTAGGGGGTCGGATCCCATGTTCTAGCCTGACATACTCACTCAGCGCTGGGTTAAGCAAGATGGAACTCCAACCCGGGTCCCTAGATTCATGCCACCCTCCACTTCCACCCCCCCACCCCCCCCAAACCCATCACGTTCCCCAAAGACTCGTGAGCAAAGCAGATGGGACAAGGGAGTTAGCATTGGTGCGACATTGCATGCAAACAGCAAAGACAGTCGTTTGGAAAACAGTGGCCCCTTCTGGGGGAATCTCAGGTCTTTCTCTGAAGACTATATTTGCTCCACCCAACACAGGGCAGATTCACTCCACTTCCTAACTAGCTGTTGTTTGCCCCTCATGTATGTGCCACTTCCATAGCTGGTGCCCAACTCCCCCCGTCCCAATTTCTGACTCCCATGTCTCTTTCACGTCTTTCACGTCCACTTATGTCCATTGGGGTTTTCTATTCTATGTTTGATTTTAAACTGAAAATGTTTTGAATTATTATTGCAAGCCACCTTGAAACACAAGGCAAGGTGGGGGATCAAATGTCTTAATAAATAAATACAGGGCTTTTTTTTTTTTAGCAGGAACTCCTTTGCATATTAGGCCACATACCCCTGAAGTAGCCAATCCTCCTGGAGCTTACAGAAGAAGACTGCAGATTTATATCCCGCCCTCCTCTCTGAAACAGAGTCTCAGAGTGGCCTATAATCTCCTTTCCCTTCCTCCCCCACAACAGAAACCCTGTGAGGCGGGTGGGGCTGAGAGAGCTCTCCCAGAAGCTGCCCTTTCAAGGACAGAGTCTCAGAGCGGCCTACAATCTCCTTTCCCTTCCTCCCCCACAACAGACACCCTGTGAGGTGGGTAGGGCTAAAAGGGCTCTCCCAGGAGCTGCCCTTTCAAGAACAGAGTCTCAGAGTGACCTACAATCTCCTTCCCTTCCTCCCCCACAACAGATACCCTATGAGGTGGGTGGGGCTGAGAGGGCTCTCATAGCAGCTGCCCTTTCAAGGACAACTCCTGTCAGAGCTATGGCTGACCCAAGGCCATTCCAGCAGCTGCAAGCGGAGGAGTGGGGAATCAAACCCAGTTCTTCCAGATAAGAGTCCGCACACTTCACCACTACCCCAAACTGGCTCTTAAGAGCCCTGTAAACTCTTGGAGGATTGGCTAAATCAGGGGTGTGTGGCCTAATATGCAAAGGAGTTCCTGCTGCCAAAAAAGCCCCGAAAACATAAAATACTGTGAGTTTCCAGGTGTTGCCTGCATTAAAAAAAACAAAAAACAAAACTTCACAATGTTTTAAAAGAATGCACAGAGGCGGTAACTTGGATCACACAGAGCGTTTCTGGAGATGGAAGGATGTCCACCTGCCGAACCTGGTTTTTTCACCTCCCCCTTCCTACTGTAGTCCAAAAATGCCCCCCCCCCCCAAATATTTCTCATGGGGCTCCCCTCTGTTCCAGAAACAACACTGGGGGGGGGATTTGAGGCTGCAGTGGGAGGAGGAAGGAGAACAAACAATGCTTCAAAGACGGAGATCCTTCCAACTGCAGCACCCCTCCAGTGGATCCAAGCCCATCTCTTTCCCATCTGTATGAACAGCAGTTGGCTATTTTGCAGAATCCCTGATGTTCTACCCTTGTGGGACAAATACTTCTGCAGTGTGCGTGGGACCCTGTTCCAGCCACAGACATTTCCTCCCCACCCCTAACCAGGGGGCTTGTAACTTGTTACTGGAATACAGTAATAGGGATATACCATTGTAACACTTTCCCTATGAAGGAAGGTTAAAACGCTTGGGGCTGTTTCGCTTGGAGAAACGTCGACTGCGGGGTGACATGAGAGAGGTTTACACGATTATGCATGGGATGGAGAAAGTAGAGAAAGAAGTCCTTTTCTCCCTTTCTCACAATACGAGAACTCGTGGGCATTCGATGAAATTGCTGAGCAGTCGGGTTAGAACGGATAAAAGGAAGTCCTTCGTCACCCAAAGAGTGATTAACATGTGGAATTCACTGCCACAGGTAGTGGCAGCTACATGCATAGATGGCTTCAAGAAGGGATTGGATAAAAATATGGAGCAGAGGTCCATCAGTGGCTATTAGCCACAGTGTATATATATAGCCATGTTGGATCAGGCCAATGGCCCATCCAGTCCAACACTCTGTGTCACACAGTGGCCAATATATGTGTGTGTGTGACACAGAGTGTTGGACTGGATGGGCCATTGGCCTGATCCAACATGGCTTCCCTTACATTCTTATGTCTGGGGCAGTGATGCTCTGTTTTCTTGGTGCTTGACGAGACAACAGTGAGAGGCCTTCTGGTGTCACTGATGGGCCTCCTGATGGCACCTGGGTTTTTTGGCCACTGTGTGACACAGAGTGTTGGACTGGATGGGCCATTGGCCTGATCCAACGTGGCTTCTCTTATGTTCTTCTGTCTAGGGCAGTGATGTTCTGTATTCTTGGTGCTTGGGGGGACGCAGTGGGAGGCCTTCTAGTGTCCTGGCCCCACTGGTGGACCTCCTGATGGCACCTGGGTTTTTTGGCCACTGTGTGACACAGAGTGTTGGACTGGATGGGCCATTGGCCTGATCCAACGTGGCTTCTCTTATGTTCAGGCAAACTATGGTTTTGAGAGTGGAAATGTTCCGGGGGTGGGCGGTGGAGATGTTGTGTGATATCATTGTGTTGGGGCCGTCATGCTACATCTCCGTCCACTGCCAGAATGTCCCTCCAGTCCCCTCACTCAACGGGCGAGGGGACCTGGTAACCCTATTATCGGAGGAACAAGTCCTTTTCCTGAAAACTGCCTTGAACAGAGGCAGTGTTCTCTCCCTCTCTCTCCCTCCCCCCCCCTCTCTCTCTTTCAATCATCTATCTATCTACACACACATTGTTGTTAACAAGGTTTCCAACTCTAGGTTTTTGAAATGCCTGGAGATTTGAGGGCTGGGGCCTAGGGAGGGTGGGGTTCGTGGAGAGGAGAGCCCTCGACAGGGGTTAATGTCATGTTCTCCAGGGGAACTGCTCTCTATCGCCTGCAGAGTTAATGCAATTTCAGAAGATCTCCAGGTCCCACCTGGAGGTTGGCTAGACTTGGCAGTTCCTCGGTCTGGTTTTTTAGGCTCCCCCCCCCCACTGCCAGCAAGCTGGCCAGTAGGGGGAAGCCCCGCCCCAACAACCACCACATTCCTTCAAACCTTGGCAGATTTAGAAGAGGATTGCAACTGTTTGTGTTTCTGAATGTGTGTACACCTTTAAATCTTGCAAGAGGAAAGCTGCAGAGGGGCAGGGTGAGCAGACAGATCCATATGGCTCTCAGCCCCTCTATTTGATTGGAGGAAAACTCCACCCCCTTGGCTGTTCTTTCATTTCGCTATTAGTCTGAAAAAGTTGGTTGAAATACAGCAGACAGTTATATTCAGCAACTCCTGGGAGAAAATTTCCCTAGTGAGATCACAAAAGTGTGTGTTTGCTAACTGTGTTTATTTCGGCTGCTTTGCGAGAGTGTGTGTGTGTTCACTTTCATTTAGTGGAAGTTTAGCTGCCAGGGGACAAGGAAATGGAGACTATTCTGGGCAACTGCACGGCTGCATTTTTATTTATTTTAGGGAATGAGAACGACTCCTGCCTCCACCTCCAAAGTCCCCAGATATTGTCTAAGTTGGGCCTGGCAACCCTAAGGTCAGCAGCTGTTGTCGTTGTCGTTGATGTTGTTGTTGTTGTTATTATTATTTAGTAGTGTTAAAATAAATAATAATGTTAATATTATTAAATTATTATATGTAGTCTGTACTAAAACACCAGTCTGCCTGCATCCCTTTCTTCATCCTCTTTAGCCCTCAGTACATTTTGCCGCTACAATTCCTCCCGAACTCTGGTTCCATCGTGATAGGGCTCATAGGTTCCTGACTGCTCCCCGCCCCAGCCTGTCTTTCCACTTCTGTCCAGCCCCTTCTTCATCCGCCCTGGCTAAATCTCTCCCCACCCTCTCCCCGGCCTGCCTCCTCCTTTATCGCTAGTGCACGAAAAGACAACAAGAAGCAGTTCTTGCAAAAGACGTGCGCAGCACACAGTTGCACATCCGCCACAACACAGCCTCCGTAGCACGCCTTAGCACCGGCCATGGCACACAGAGGGTTAAAGCGACACAGTCTGGTTTTTTGGGGGGAGGGAAAACACCCAAATTTTAGGTTCTCTGAGAGAAAAAAGAAGAAAGAAACAATGTATTGAAACAAGAAAAGCCTAACATTTTTGTTTGTTTTTGTTTTCTCTAATCGACACGATTTGCAGGCCGCGACTTGAAAAGAACGACAGGAAAAAAGAAAAAGAAGAAGAAGAAGAAAAAGAAAAAAACGAAGAAGACAATCTGTTGAGGTCTAAACATATCCCTCACCGGCGAACAAAATCAATTAAATACAGAAGCGCAGTTGAGGCCTTGTTTACACACAGGGTGGTTGCGGCAAAGGGAATCGTGTTCTCCCCAACTGGGCTGCCTTTGAAATGAAACAGTCAGAAATCAATTGTCCTCCTGGGTCTCAAATGAGGTTTGTTTGCGGTTCTCCTATGCAGGACAGCAAAGCACGCTAGACACTGGACAAGGTGAGCTCTAACCACAAACCAAAGAGCTGTGTGTAAACATGCCTTCACTGGTTGACTTTTGAAAAACGGACGCGGACGAGAAAACCCGGTTCGTAAAACTCCTTAGAACCCTGTTAATACATAGAGGCAGAGTAGTTGAAAAGAGGCCAACACGTCATCTGACTTCTCTCAGCGTAAACGGGAAGGGTTGCTAATGAATTCCCCTGTAACAAAATCGGAGATTCTGCTTCCCTGGCAGAATATTCCTGAAAGCCACATTGTTGCATCTGCTATGAAGTTTCTGGGCATAAAGACTTCGCTCCCCGTAACTCTGCATCAGGGATTTTCATCATCCTAAGGCCGTATATGCATACAGATTTAAGACTACCCACCCATGATTAGAGTGCTACAGCAAACTGGCTCTCAGAAAACCCAGAAGCGATGCCATTCCTCTCTCAATCAATCAAATTTTTATTTATATCCCGCCCTCCCCGCCGAAGCAGGCTCAGGGCGGCTAACAACACAGTCAATACAATAGTTTACAAAGTATTTAAACATAACTAATTAACACATTAATTAAATTCTACTAAAACTCTAAAATCAGTAAAATCATTAAAATTAACATATCGGTGCTATTATATAGATTCCACTAGCAGTTTCCCTTAGTCGGTGAAGGCCAATCGAAAAAGGGTGGTCTTGCAGGCCCTGCGGAACTGTTCAAATTCCTGCAGGGCCCGCAGATCCTCTGGGAGCTGGTTCCATAGGCGTGGAGCCATAACCGAGAAAGCCCGATCACGGGTACTCTGAAGCTTTACCTCTCTTGGCCCGGGGATAGTCAGCAAGTTCTTCCCAGCTGACCTCAGCGCTCTCTGGGGTTCATACGGGGAAAGACGGTCCCTAAGGTTGGCAGGTCCTCGGCCATATAGGGCTTTAAAGGTAATAACCAGCACTTTGTAACGAATCCGGTATATAACTGGCAGCCAGTGCAGTTCACGCAGCCCCTGCTGTATGTGCTCCCACTTTGGGAGCCCCAACAGCAGTCTAGCAGCCGCGTTCTGCACTAGCTGCAGCTTCCGGGTTCGGCACAGAGGCAGCCCCATGTAGAGGGCACTCGAAATTCTGGGAATCACTCGAAATTCTATTGGTAATCCATAGAGTTTTGGGGGATTCCTAGAGCTAGTTCATTGTAGCATGCATTGTGTATGCATAGCCAGGAGATCCTAAGATTGTCCGGCATCCTGAATGTTTCACAGTTATACAGCACTAGATGGTGAGGTAGGCTTATATTTAGAGCCGTCGCTTTAGAATACTGAAAACGGGCGTGTAGGAGGTTTTGCCAGGATGACTTTATGAGTTGGCTTATGAAGAAGCTGCATCGCAGCGGAACGTGGTAGCAAACCGGTGATCACGTGAAGGTGAATTTCCCTTTGGAAGCCGACACCAGTGGGAGGACTCCTCGCTTCTGGATTACTCTGAAGTATTTCACTCAAAGAAGATTTATGAATATCTTTGGAGTCACCCTATGAAATGGGATGCCTCTGTATGGGACTTTGCTCATTGGACTTATATTTTTAATACTCTTGTATGTTTTGGATGCCCCGCGGTGCGGAGTGGTAAAGCTGCAGTACTGCAGTCGGAGCCCTCTGCTCACGACCTGAGTTCGATCCCAGGGGAAGCTGGTTCAGGTAGCCGGCTCGAGGTTGACTCAGCCTTCCATCCTTCCGAGGTCGGTCAAAGGAGTCCCCAGCTTGCTGGGGGGAAAGCGTAGAGGACTGAGGAAGGCAAGGGCAAACCACCCCGTAAGAAGTCTGCCGTGAAAACATTGTGAAAGCAACGTCACCCCAGAGTCGGAAACGACTGGTGCTTGCACAGGGGACTACCTTTACCTTTTTATGTTTTGGATGCTTATACACTCTTATAATAGATACAATTTTTGCATTTTGTATCAAGTGTTTGGCATTTTTGGCACAGTTGTTTTTGGATATCCCATTGATACTGTGTTGCCATTGTTTCTATTTATTGTTAGGCTTCTATTTCGGGCTGAGAGAGCTCTGAAAGAGCTGTGACCGACCCAAGGTCACCCAGATGACTTCACGTGGAGAGCGTAGAATCAAACTGTGGCCGATTCCCCACTAGCCTCGCTGCAGTCCCATGCTCCTTTTTCCCTGCCCGATTTTGCACACGCCGTTGTGAAGCTGCAACTTGTCCTGCCTCTTTCCCAAGTTCTCTCTGTGGCTTCAAAATCTGGTTTTCAGAGAATCCCACAGCTGCGGAGTGGACTCAGGAAAGAGGCGGGGCAAGTCATAGCTTCACAGCAGCGTGTGCAAAATGGAGCAGAAGCACTGCGGGAAAAAGGAATGTGAGACCGCAGCAAGGTTAGTGTGGAATCTGCCCCAGATGTCCAAAATAGAGTATAGAATCATAGAGTTGGGACCTCCAGGGTCCAACCCCCTGCACAATGCAGGAAACTCACAAATACCTCCCCCTAAATTCACTGGATTTTCATTGCTGTTAGATGGCCATCTAGCCTCTGTTTAAAAACCTCCAAGGAAGGAGAGCCCACCACCTCCCGAGGAAGCCTGTTCCACTGAGGAACCGCTCTAACGGTCAGGAAGTTCTTCCTAATGCTGAACCGGAAACTCTTTAGATTTAATTTCAACCCATCTGTTCTGGTCCTACCTTCCAGGGCCACAGAAAACAATTCCACACCATCGTCTAGATGACAGCCCTTCAAGGACTTGAAGATGGTGATCCTATCACCTCTCAGCCGCTTCCTCTCCAGGCTAAACATCCCCAGCTCCTTCAACCTTTCTTCATGGGACTTCATCTCCAGACCCCTCACCATCTTCGTCGCCCTCCTCTGGACCCCTTCCAGCTTGTCTATATCCTTCTTAAAATGTGGTGCCCAAAACTGAACACAATGCTCCAGGTGAGGTCTTACCAGAGCAGAGTAAAGCAGAGTATGTTGCTCTTAACCACTACACCACAGTAGCTCTCTATTCCAAGAGTGGACTGACATCGCTTCTGGATTTCCCCCGGAAATGATGTCATGTCACCTCCTCCAGCCATTGGTTGTAGGACTAGCATTCGGGAAAAAGTGTGGGACCCTCAGAGTCTGACCATCCCTGACCTTTCTGTTACTCAAACTCTGATAAGCTTCAGGCTACCTCAAACCAGAGGTAGAATTCTAGCAGGAGCTGCTTTGCATATTAGGCCACACACCCTTGATGTAGCCAGTCCTCCGAGAGCTTACAAGGCTCTTTTTTGTAAACTCTTGGAGGATTGGCTACATCGGGGTGTGTGTGTGGCCTAATAGGCAAAGGAACTCCAGTTAGAATTCTACCTGCCTCAAACCCAGTTTAAAAACTGCTGGTTTATCATCTCAAGTGTATTTGCCATTTGCCCACCCATGGTGGGTAAACATCCTGCCTCCAATCTCCACACCTTGAGAAACTGAGGGAGGGAACAAATGGCCAAAAACAGCCTCCATAGTGATGTTGTACAAATTTCCCAATGCATCTGTGGTCTTTACCATTAGAAATCAGGTGAAATTCCTAAAATGTCAGCCAGAAGCAGAGATTTCTTTTGCAGCAAGAACTCCTTCACATACTGGGCCACACACCCCTGATGTAGCCAATCCTCCTGGAGCTTGCAGTAGGCCTTGTACAAAGAGCCCTGTAAGCTCTGGGAGGATTGGCTACATCAGGGGTGTGTGGCCTAATATGCAAAAGAGTTCTCCTGCTACAAAAAAGCCCTGGGTCACACCCCTGATGTAGCCAATCCTCCTGAAGCTTGCAGTAGGCCTTGTACGAAGAGCCCTGGAAGCTCTTGGAGGATTGGCTACATCGGGGTGGGGTGTGGCCTAATAGGCGAAGGAGGTCCTGCTACAAAAAAGCCCTGACCTTGATGTGATACTCTCCCCAAATTCCATTCTCCCCAGCAGCGACCTCAAAATCTTCCAGCATTTGCCAAGAATTTCTGGCAACCTCAACCACAAGTGCCCCCTTGATAGGGGGCAGGGCCTATTTCTTGTTCAATCCCTAGCAAAAAGAAAGGGTGAGAAATGTGGAACCGGAAGTTGATATTTTGGTACCCGGGCCAGCGCTGGATCAGACCCACTCGGCGAGGTGACCCGTTGCACTGAGAGAAGCGACGACATCAAGATAGGATTCCTTTCAAAACTCTGCCATCTCTTGTTCCCATAGAAAACCCATCACCTTTAGGAAGCGTTCCTGGCTTAATTGTCACTTGTGCATATACATTTCTTTATTTTACAACCTCTCCCCCTCCGGGCCAAAAATGGCTCCCAAATCAGCGCATAGAATTTTTAAAAATCCGCAGAATTACAAATGACGTTCAAGGCAAAAAATTTTTTTGGTTGGGAAGGAGCTGGATGGAAGACTGCTTGGCTGGCCTTTCCTCTTCTGCCGATGGCCCCACTGATGAGAATTAGACGGGCTTTTTCGTAGTAGGAACTCCTTTGCACGTTAGGCCACGCACCCCTGCTGTAGCCAATCCACCAAGAGCTTACAGGGCTTTTCTTACAGGGCCTGCTAAAAGCTCCAGGAGGATTGGCTACAGCAGGGGGTGTGGCCTAATATGCAAAGGCGTTGCTGCTGCAAAAAAGGCCCTGAGAAATAGGATGGAGGCGGGGCTGTCAGCTGGAGAGGGGTCTAGGTATGATCAGGGAGGTGTAGAAAAATCCCAGCATGAACTCCTTTGCATATTAGGCCACACACCCCTGCTGTAGCCAATCCTCCTGGAGCTTGCAGGGCTCTTCGTACAGGGCCTGCTGGAAGCTCCAGGAGGATTGGCTATATCAGGGAGTGTGGCCTAATATGCAAAGGAGTTCCTGCTACAAAAAAAGGCCCTGAGAAGTAGGATGGAGGCGGGGCTTTCAGCTGGAGAGGGGTCTAGGTATGATCAGGGGGGTGTAGAAAAATCCCAGCATGAACTCCTTTGCATGTTAGGCCCTGCCCCCGACACTAAGACTTCCTGAGGAAGGCTTTGAGTAGTGCAGGCGCCTTCCCTTTGCTTTCACCAGTGGAGGTCTGTGCACAGATCCCCACAGGTGAAAGCGGTGGCGCTTGCTGCTCCTTTGCTTTCAGCTGCTGGGGTCTGCGCACGGACCCCGCATGGGTGGGTGGAGGAAGGTCATGCTGTGGGTGGTGGTGGGGTTCTTACCTGGGGTGGCAAAACCTTTAGCACCGGCCCTGTTTGAGTATATACCCAGAATCAGGGCTTTTCTTGTAGGAAAAGCCCAGCAGGAACATTATGGGGAGGGACGGTGACTCAGTGGTAGAGCATCTGCTTGGTGAGCAGAAGGTCCCAGATTCAATCCCCGGCATCTCCAACTAAAAAGGGTCCAGGCAAGTAGGTGTGAAAAGCCTCAGCTTGAGACCCTGGAGAGCCGCTGCCAGTCTGAGGAGACAACATCGTCTTTGATGGACGGAGAGGGGTCTGATTCCGTAGAAGGCAGCTTCATAGATTCCTAGGAAAGAAGGAGGGACGGAGGCTCAGTGGTAGAGCATCTGCTTGGTAAGCAGAAGGTCCCAGGTTCAATCCCCGGCGTCTCCAACTAAAAGGGGTCCAGGCAGTAGGTGATGGAGATGGAGGGATGGTGCCTTAGTGGTAGATCATCTGCTTGGTAAGCAGAAGGTCCCAGGTTCAATCCCCGGCATCTCCAACTCAAAAGGGTCCAGGCAGTAGGTGATGGAGATGGAGGATGGTGCCTTAGTGGTAGATCATCTGCTTGGTAAGCAGAAGGTCCCAGGTTCAATCCCCGGCATCTCCAACTCAAAAGGGCCCAGGCAGTAGGTGATGGAGATGGAGGGATGGTGCCTTAGTGGTAGATCATCTGCTTGGTAAGCAGAAGGTCCCAGGTTCAATCCCCGGAATCTCCAACTAAAAGGGCCCAGGCACATAGGTGTGGAAAAACCTCAGCTTGAGACCCTGGAGAGCCGCTGCCAGTCTGAGTAGACAGGACTGAGTTTGATGGACCCAGGGGGGTCTGATTCAGTAGAAGGCAGCTTCATATATTCCTAGGAAAGAAGGAGGGACGGTGGCTCAGTGGTAGAGCATCTGCTTGGTGAGCAGAAGGTCCCAGGTTCAATCCCCGGCATCTCCAACTCAAAAAGGTGCAGGCAGTAGGTGATGGAGATGGAGGGACGGTGGCTCAGTGGTAGATCATCTGCTTGGGAAGCAGAAGGTCCCAGGTTCAATCCCTGGCATCTTCAACTCAAAAGGGTCCAGGTAAGTAGCACAAAAAACCTCAGCTTGAGACCCTGGAGAGCCGCTGCCAGTCTGAGTAGACAAGACTGACTTGGATGGACCCAGGGGGGTCTGATTCAGTAGAAGGCAGCTTCATATATGTTCATTTGCATATTAGGCCACACCCCCGATGCCAAGCCACCTGGAATTGCGTTTCTGTGCATTCCTGCTAAAAAAAAAAAAGCCCTGTCCAGAATTAAACTTTGTTGGTCTTAAAAGTGCCACTGGACTCAAACTTTTTAACATTCTGATAACTCTGGGGAAGGACCAAGAGTTATCTAGGACCCTGGCAACCCAATTCTTAGGCCTTGGAAATTCCATTTGACTTTACTTTGGCCTTTCAGATTTCACAGGAGAAAATGTGGTTTGTGTCAGTTAGCGGCCAAACCATGAACTGAACCATTGAACCAAACTGAACCGGGAGGGTTGTTTGCAAACCAAACTGGTTTATGGTTCGTGGTCCCTCAAATCCTATTTCAAGAGACTGCAGTTCCTTTAAACCGGGTTTGCAGAAAGCATGAAAAATAGCTGAGGCTGTTCCCTGCCGCTTTCACAGGGAACAGAACTTGGAGTCCCTTTAAATTTCTGCTTTCTGCTCTATCACGAACCACCACAAACCTCCTATTTGCTTTAAATTGTTCGTTCAAATGCTTTTCTTTAAATGTGATATTATAGTTTTCATTTATGGTGAGTCAATCTGGATATCTTTTTTTTTTTAAGGGAAAAAACTTGCATGCAAATAATCAGGGGTAGAATTCTAGTAGGAGCTCCTTTGCATATTAGGCCACCCCCTCCCTGATGCAGCCAATCCTCCTGCAGCTTACAAGACTTTTTTTTTGTAAGCTCTTGGAGGATGGGCTACATCAGGGGGTGTGGCCTAATATTCAAAGGAGCTCCTGCTAGAATTTCGTCCCTGCAAATAATACTGCTGCAGCCAGGAGGACTAGAAGACTGTATCAAACGAATACTGAGGGTTTTGGATTTGTATTCAGCATCCAGCAACAAATATTCCCCATGCTCTTGCCTGGGCCTAGGTATAACTCCACAGCCCCTCCTGTGTCTACAAATCAATGTCCCACACTCTTAGGAACACTTTTTGACAATGCACCCATTTTCAAAATTAAACACATTCAACGACGACTAAGCCAGGAGCCTTTGGCCAGGTTTCGGGTTGCAACGACTGCTACACGGGCTCTAGAAAAGATCACCACGGAACTGTCCAAATTATATGCTCTGGGATCAGTCTGTCGTCTTCCCGTTGTTAATTGAAGATGTAATCGGGGTTACCAGGTGTCCTCTTTTTTGTGTTTCCATCTTTGGGGCTCTTTTTTTAAAAAACTGGTGCAAATGTTCTCTTTTTGGGTTGGAAAATTAGGAATATTCCTAGTTAGTAGCAATGATCACAGCTTACATGGTAAGGATATTTAAAATGAGATTTGTCCCAGTGATCCATTACTTGAAGTAGTCAGTTGGGAAATGTCTTTTTTTGCTTTTGGTAATCCTAGACATAATACTTTGCTTTCACCCACGCTACATCATGGGTTCAGTAGTCTTTAACTGCATGCTTTACTTTAATTCTTTTCACTATCATCCGAGAACTATCTGCAGTGTTTCTACGGGGGGGCTCCTTACGCAAATTCCATCCCTTACAGACAGGGGTGGAATTCTAGCAGGATCTCCTTTGGCCTTAGGCCACACCCCCCTGATGTAGCCAATCCTCCAAGAGCTCTTTTTCGTAAGCTCTTCGAGGACTGGCTACATCAGGGGGTGTGGCCTAATATGCAAAGGAGCTCCTGCTAGAATTCCACCCCTGCTTACAGACAAGTCAATTTTTGCTCTAAACCTTTTGATAAAATTGCATTCTTTCCTATGAACTTTTTTCCCCCAGGGGGAGAAAAAAGGAGTTTGCTTTGCTTGTGCAAGCAAAACGACAAGGAGAGGGAGAATAATTGTGCTCCATGGTGGTGTTTTCATGAGGCCCCTTCTACCACCATGCACCCCCCTCCCTCCCCAAAAAAAAGCATAGAGAGAAAGAAGTAGGAAAGGAGTGTTTTACGCACCATCGGACTTACCCCGAAATTGGAAGCAGCAAAACGGTCAGAGGCAGAGACGTTGGTGGAGGCAGTGGTGTGAGCATAGTAAGCATTGATGTTGGCCAAGAGGGTGCTCATAACAGCTGGCACCCCAGGGCACATGTATTTGGAGGAGAGACAGGCAAAGTGCCTGCAGAAAGAGGACAAAGAGAAGTCAGTGAATTGCGGGATTGAGCCTCCTTTGTCATTGGCCGTAGATAGTTATTAAAACAAAAGGGTCCCTGCAGTGTTTCAGATGTGGGTCCATCTAGTGGAGTCCTCTGGAGGGAGGGAGGGAAGGAGGGAGGGAAGAAGGAAGGGAGGGAGGGAGGGAAGAAGGAAGGGAGGGAGGAAGGGAAGAAGGAAGGGAGGGAGGGAAGAAGGGAGGGAGGGAGGGAAGAAGGAAGGGAGGGAGGAAGGGAAGAAGAGAGGGAGGGAGGAAGGGAGGGAGGGAAGAAGGAAGGGAGGGAGGGAAGAAGGGAGGGAGGGAAGAAGGGAGGGAGGGAGGGAAGAAGGAAGGAAGATGGAGGAGGGATGGAACGATGAGAAGAAAGCAACTTTAACTTTAAATGCATGCTTAATGTAAGAAACACACAGAATAAATGCCAGACGTTTCAGAGTCGGGAGGGAGGGAGGAAGGAAGGAAGGAAGGAAGGAAGGAAGGAAGGAAGGAAGGAAGGAAGGAAGGAAGGAAGGAAGGAAGGAAGGAAGGAAGGAAGGAAGGAAGGAAGGAAGGAAGGAAGATGGAGGAGGGATGGAACGATGAGAAGAAAGCAACTTTAACTTTAAATGCATGCTTAATGTAAGAATCACACAGAATAAATGCCAGATGTTTCAGAGCCGGGAGGGAGGGAGGGAGGGAGGGAGGGAGGAAGGAAGGAAGATGGAGGAGGGAGGGAATGGTGGGAAGAAAGCAACTTTAACTTTAAATGGATTCTTCAAGCCACTGGCTGGCTTGGCGAAGCTGGCTGACAAAGCAGTGGGGGCTTCAAGAGCCACACAGTATGTGTGAAAGAGCCACATGAGGCTCCTGTGCCGCAGTTTAGCCACCCCAGGTCTGGGCTAAGGCCTGGGAAGAGCAACTTCCAGCTTTGTTCATATGGACTCACGTCATGGCCTGGTAGATGGACTCCACCCCATATCTCATGGCAAACTCATCCACAATCTCTTGGGCTGTCTCATCGAAATAAACCTTCCAAGCGTCATCGCCCTTGGCATCTGGAATTTTTACAACGCCATTGTTTTGGATGTCCGTCACAAAATGAAAGAGGTTCTAGAAAACGAAACAGAAGAGAGGAGTCTGAGTTAAGGCGGGGCCCCCAGGCGGAGAACAGGACACAGTGGCGGCATGCAGACATTACAATAATCCGTGATCTTATCAACCAGAGTTCAATCAAACCCTATATAGTTACAACATCCACTCATAGGTGGTCTGACAACCTGGGGTTTTGAGCAAGGACTTACAGCTAGTTGGTCAGTGATTCATACCAGTTGTGGGTTGTTGTGACATCTAAAGTCATACACCAGAGTTCAGAAACACAGCCCCCGGGGGAGGCAGAGCCAAAGAAATAGCAGGATAGTCAAAGTAGCCTCTAAGATATCCTCTCTGCGGGAAGGCAGCAAGAGGATAAGAAGCAGGCAAATCAGGGTTTGTAATCTGCATTAGGCAAATATTGGCCCTGTTCAGACGCACAGTATAATCAGATGTCGCTGCTGTTTCCTACCAGATTTAAAGTGGCTGATCAGACAGCAACATCTGCCTCCTGGTATTAACTCGTGGTAGCCTCCCGCCCAATCCTTCTCAGAACCGGATTATTTTGTTACCTGCTCCTTTGCGGTGTTTTTTGAGTTTTCCGGTTTAACCTTGTAGTTTTCTCCATCTGGATATTTCTGCTATGATATTAACCAACTTCCGGATGTCTGAAGGCTGTCCCAGAGCAAAAGGAGCCTCAGACATCCGGTTTACGGTTGCCATTTTTTCTTACTACTTAGCAATATGCGCATAACCACATAATGTTTTAACCTATGTGAATGCGCATATGCACGCGTGTGCATGTGCGGATAGTGTGTGCATGTGCATAATAGTGGAGAAAACAACAACAACAACAATTTTTATTTATATCCTGCCCTCCCCGCCGGAGCAGGCTCAGGGCGGCTAACAACATTATTTCATACATTGGTCATACAATATTAAATAAAACTACATTGACAATTTAATTAAAATTCTGATTAAAATTCTAAAACTAATAAAATTAATAAAATGTACTAGTGCTATAATTACGTATTACGTTTATGATGGCGAGTTCTTTAACAGTTTCCCTCTTAATCAGTCAGTGAAGGCCAATCGGAAGAGGGTAGTCTTACAGGCCCTGCGGAACTGTTCAAGGTCCCGCAGGGCCCGCATTTCCTCTGGAAGTTGGTTCCACAGGCGTGGAGCCATAGTAGAGAAAGCTCGGTTGCAGGTGCTTTTCAACTTCACCGCTTTCGGCCCGGGGATGTTCAGCAGGTTTTTCCCAGCTGACCTCAGTGCTCTCTGGGGTTCATACGGGGAGAGACGGTCCCTAAGGTAGGCAGGTCCTCGACCATATAGGGCTTTAAAGGTGATAACCAGCACTTTGTAACGAATCCGGTATACGACTGGCAGCCAGTGCAGTTCGCGCAGCCTAGGCTGTATGTGACCCCACATTGGGAGCCCCAACAGCAGTCTAGCCGCCGCGTTCTGCACTAGCTGCAGCTTCCGGGTTCGGTACAGAGGCAGCCCCATGTAGAGGGCATTACAGTAGTCTAGTCTCGAGGTGACCGTTGCATGAATCACCGTTGCCAGATCTTGGCGCTCTAGGAAGGGGGCCAGCTGCTTTGCCCGCCTCAGATGGAAAAAGGCTGACTTGGCAGTGGCTGCAATCTGGGCCTCCATTGATAGTGAAGGCTCCAGTAAAACTCCCAGTAAAAAAAAGAACTGCATAGTGCCGTCGTGTGGACGGCAGAAGACGGTTTCACTGCGGAGTGATTCGAATTGCAGTATGGCAGTCTGATCGATAATATCCGGAACAAAGATATTCAGAACACAACCGGGTCAGTTTAACACGGACTCAACACGCTGTGCGAACAGGGCCGTTGTCAACAAACTGCAGCTGACCAAAAGACGCACAAATGAGCCTTTATTCATTCTTATTGTTTCCGCGTGTTGTGACTGTGATATTTTGCCTATTAGCCTTGCTGGTGCCCCCCCGATTTTTTTGTTTCTTTGATGCATTTAATTGATGCCAAAGTTACATCAAAAACAGTCGACTGTAACAGGGGAACATTCAATGGGAAGTAACATTAAATGGAACAGAAAGGTTCCCAGGTTCCAATTCTCTAAGGGAGAAGCAAAATCCAAAAGAACAGGGGCTGGAAGTCTGTTATGTACTGAATTAAAATTCAATCAGTTTTAATTTTGTATGGTTTTACTGCTTTAAACGCTGGCTTAGAATCACAGAATCATAGAGTTGGAAGGGACCTCCAGGGTCATCTAGTCCAACCCCCTGCACAATGCAGGAAACTCACAAATACCTTCCCCTAAATTCACAGGATCTTCATTTCTGTCAGATGGCCATCTAGCCTCTGTTTCAAAACCTTCAAGGAAGGAGAGCCCACCACCTCCCAAGGAGGAAGCCTATTCCACTGAGGAATCACTCTAACGGTCAGGAAGTTCTTCCTAATGTTGAGCCGGAAACTCTTTTGATTTAATTTCAACCCCTTGGTTCTGGTCCTACCTTCTGGGGCCGCAGAAAACAATTCCACCCCATCCTCTGTATGACAGCCCTTCAAGTACTTAGGCAGTGAATTAACAATTTATTTATTAAGGGAAGAAACAAAGAGGTCTAGACAGGGTTTTTAGTTTATCCTTGGTTTTAACGCTAATTTTACATCTTCAGTGTCAGCGTCTTAAAAGTCTGTATTCGCATTTTATGCATATTTTAGATGGTATCATATTTTAGTATTGCATAATAATTATTGTACATTTCTATCACCTTTTATTGGTTATGTTTTGGACTTCTATGAATTGTTTGCTGGTCTATAACCGTTATAAATAAATTCATTCATTGCACTGAATTCAATGCTTCGTGACAGCTTCGCACGCATCCGAGTAACCGCGAGAAACCGCAGGCTAACCTTGACTGATTTGAACTATAAGCAAGAACCAATAAGCAGTCATGGCATGAAACTTCACCACAGTGATTTGGTATAGGACTCAGAGGGGTGGTTTGTTTGCATGTTTTATAAGCAGGGTCACAGCCCCACCACGTCGCTTTTTAGCATGTAGTTGCAATAAAGTATGTTCGTGGTTGAACTCCATTGCATCGAACTCACTATTTAATAGGGTCAAACCAGCAGAACTGGGAAATCCAGCTTTATACTATCGGCGCGTGTGTGTGCAGAGGGTGGAAGAGAGAACTGTACAAGAGTGTACTTCGGAAGGAAGTTGAGCCACACACCAGCACCTAATATCAAAACTGTGTATGTCATGCGGGAGACCGGCGCCTGGGCGAGACAGGCAAGGCCGCTCAAGTGTAGGAGAGACGGCTCTGAAGGTGGAAGATAACAGATAACTGCCCTGGTTCTTCTCACCCTAGAAATCTCATGCCTAGGGTGGGAAATGATTTAAACCCCCTAGCCTTTGATGTGTATCCTTATATGCTCATGCTTGCACCCTTCTCGTCATTAGTATCAACGACCCTGCGTTCCGGCATGCATTGCTGTATTCAGTAAACGGAAACTTTGTTTTCAACAAAGCTAGCCTGTCCCTTATTGAAATCTTTCAATGTCCACACGCTGACAGTGTATTTACAAACTACATACAGAATAACTAGTGCGGTGAAAAACATAAATCTGAGTGACAAAGTGCTCCGCCAGGATCCAACTCTCGACTGAGAGAAATACAGACTGGTATTGCAGTCCTTATATATACAAGTCAGCCAATCACGGCAGTCCATATAGTTGCTGACTTCAGCAGGTACTTTCCCTTAGTCACAGTCCAGCCGGAACCGGCTTGCTGACAAGGTTAATCTGACCTGACCTGTCAGATAGATCCACCTGCTTCTTCCTTGCTCCTGTCATGCTGTGGGAAGAAGACTCAATACATCAACATATACAAAGTTTGATGTGGTGTCTGCATGGAGCTTGTGAGTGGTGTCTGGGAAAAGCGACACCTGCTGGCGCCTCACTCACCTCATGAAGGCAGGTGTATTGCACGTGGTACGGTGCCACTTTCTCCTCGCCTTTGATCTCCACACTGATGTGCAGCCGGATGGCGCCAGATACGGCTGACTTGTCCGTCCGCTTATCTAAACCAGGCAGAGCAGAAGAAGTTTTTAGCAAGCTGGCTTGCTTTTATTTTATTTTTTTCCTGATGGACATTTACTCATTCTGCCAGGAATATTTCATGATAAGAGCCCCATGGCGCAGAGTGTTAAAGCTGCAGTACTGCAGTCCTAAGCTCTGCTCACGACCTGAGTTTGATCCCTGGCGGAAGCTGCGTTTTCAGGTAGCCGGCTCGAGGTTGACTCAGCCTTCCATCCTTTCGAGGTCGGTCAAATGAGTCCCCAGCTTGCTGGGGGGAAAGCGTAGAGGACTGGGGAAGGTAATGGCAAAACACCCTGTAAAAAGTCTGCTGTGAAAACGTCGTGAAAGCAACGTCACCCCAGAGTCGGAAACGACTGGTGCTTGCACAGGGGACTACCTTTACCTTTAAAAAGAGCCCCATGGCGCAGAGTGTTAAAGCTGCAGTACTGCAGTCCTAAGCTCTGCGCACGACCTGAGTTTGATCCTTGGTGGAAGCTGCGTTTTCAGGTAGCCGGCTCAAGGTTGACTCAACCTTCCGAGGTCGGTCAAATGAGTCCCCAGCTTGCTGGGGGGAAAGCGTAGATGACTGGGGAAGGCAATGGCAAACCACCCCGTAAAAAGTCTGCCGTGAAAACGTTGTGAAAGCAACGTCACCCCAGAGTCAGAAACAACTGGTGCTTGCACAGGGGACTTTTCCTTTCTTTTCCTATATGCAGGCAGAACAGTCAAGGAAGCGGGCAGACAGAGGTTGCAGAAAGGGCAAACGGTGGGTGAGGTTTCATCACTCCAAATCCTTCCCCGAGAACCTGCATTCTCAGAGTCTTTAACACAATCTCCTAGTCTTCACCCCTCTTTCTTTTATCCCTCCAGCAGCAAACAACTGATACAGCAGCCTTGGCCCCTGGTAAAGGGATTCTTAGGCCTCAAGCAGTGCTGGATTAAAGCCTGTGGAGGCCCCTAGGGGACCTTTCCTTTTCCCTCACGGTGCCCATGACAAACACCTAGTTTGCCTGTCTCCCCTCCGCTGCTGCCCACCCCCTCCCTTCCCTTGTGCTCCGCCTATTTCCCCCACATGATCACAGGAGCACACTGCGCCAAGGCTGGGGTCTACTGGCTTTGACGTAGCCAGCATCTGATCCTTCTTTGAAGAGTGCGTTGGAGGAGGCTTCACTCCCCCTCACTTCCGGTTCTGGAAAGCAGCGGGGAGAAGCCTCCTCTCTCCAGTGTGCTCTTCAAAGAAGGATCAGATGCCAGCCACGTCAAAGCCAGTAGGGTCAATCTGCGGCCCGGTGCGTTCTGATTGGTGTGGGTAGGGGCGGGGGGGGGGGCAGCACAGCGATGGAGGATGGCGCTGTGTTGCAGAGCTGCGGGGTGGGGGGGCGGGCAGGGAGCCTGCCTGGGGCACCACTCACTCTAGGGGCACCAGCGCTGAGCCCCCCGCACTGAAGCAAAAGGGGGAGCTTTTCAGGAAAGATTTCAGCCAGCCTGTGTTGGGATGGCAACCACCTACCGAGGTTGTACCAGACGTCCATCTCCCCGCTCAGAGTCCGCACTTCGATAATCGTCTGGCCCAAGAAGTCGTCGGACTCTCTCTTGAAACGCTGCTTCACTCTCGACTTGATGTCATCGTCTTCATCCCAGACACGGACTTTGATTCGGTCGGAAGAGTTATGGCATTCGCTTATGGGAAGAAACAGACAATTTTTTTTAAAAAAATTATTGGTTTCAGGAGCAAGGCCTATTCGATAAATATAAGATTCCTGCTGGATGAAACCAAAGATTGGTCAAGTTTATTTTTAAGAACATGAGAACATAAGAGAAGCCATAGGGGATCAGGCCAATGGCCCATCCAGTCCAAAACTCTGGGTTACACAGTGGCATCCCCCCCCCCCCAAAAAAACCCAGGTGCCATCAGGAGGTCCATCAGTGGGGCCAGGACACTAGAAGCCCTCCCACTGTTGCCCCTCCCAAGCACCAAGAATATAGAGCATCACTGCCCCAGACATAAGAACATAAGAGAAGCCATGTTGGATCAGGCCAATGGCCCATCCAGTCCAATACTCTGTGTCACACAGTGGCCAAAAAACCAGGTGCCATCAGGAGGTCCACCATTGGGGCCAGGACACTAGAAGCCCTCACACTGTGCCCCCCCAAGCATCAAGACTACAGAGCATCACTGCCCCAGACAGAGAGTTCCAACAATACGCTGTAGCTAAGAGCCACTGATGGACCTCTGCTCCAGATGTTGATCCAATCCCCTCTTGAAGCTGGCTATGCTTGTAGCCACCACCACCTCCTGTGGCAGTGAATTCCACGTATTAATCACCCTTTGGTTGAAGAAGTAACTCCTTTTATCTGTTCTAACCCAACAGCTCAGCAATTTCATTGAGTGCCCACAAGCTCTTGTATTGTGAGAAAGGGAGAAAAGGACTTCTTTCTCTACCTTCTCTATCCCATGCATAATCCTGTAAACCTCTATCATGTCACCCGTCAGTCGACGTTTTCTCTGTGTTCCTCCTTTGGCAGCATCTGCTTGACCACTGCGTGTAACAGGATTCTGGACTACATGTACCACGGTCAACTCCTGATCCAGCAGAACTGTTTTATGTTCACCTCTCGCAACTGAGAAGCGAACTCAAAAAGGAGGAATATTCAAATCGGACTGGCAAGCTTGCACAATTTGGCCACATCCTTATTAGAATTTCCATGGCTTCTGAATGCCAGGCATGACTTCCACCTAGATTGCAACAACAATGCATCAGTCTGAACAAATGTACTACACTTTGGTGGTCTGAGTTAAGCCACTAAAGTGCTGGGTTTGCGGTGGGGGCGGAGGGAGCGATCTCGTAGCTTGTCTCCCAGCCAGGCACCTGTGTCTAATGGTCTGGACCGAAAAATACGGTAGCTTGAACGCACTGTCTTGAGAGTGCAGGGGGTTGAACTAGATGACCCTGGAAGTCTCTTCCAACTCTATAATAAATGTTTCTGGGGCTCATGCATTAGATCCTGGGAGCATTACGATGTTTTGGGGAACCGTGGTAAGAGAAAGTGTTTATGAATTATAAGAAGAGAAAATTCCTCAACTGATGGCAAACATCCTAAGGAATGTCACGGGCGGGGTGGTCACTTACAAATGGAAGTTCTCCTCCCAGACTGGGTTCAAGTTGCCATAGATGGTTTTCGTTCTCTTTTTGGTCTTCCCAACCTGGACCGTGACATATGGATCGCTGGAACCCGTCTTGTCCTTCGCCTGCAGGCCTTGCGCACAAACGACTGCCAGAGAAACACACAGGGATGGGATTTTTAGCCTCCAGCTCACACATTTTTGTCTTAGCTCAGGAAGGGGGACCCTAGAGCACACCAATTTATGCGGGAGCTCATAACTGAAACTGTCACTCACATTCTTTTACATTGTGAGCTCTATTCCAGAGAGAGACACCAATTAATATTCCCATTACTCTCTAAATTTAAACCTCTAGGTAATTATTTGAAATCTGCAGATGTCATGCTACTGAAATACTTATTGGAAGATAATAAGAAGTCTGTAGCTCAGGCAGTAGAAAATTATTTAGCCATAAATAAGTGGAAGTTTTTAACAAAGTAGAGATGGTTAATAATGCCATCCATCCATCCATCCATCCGTCCGTCTGCCCATCCATCCATCCGCCCATCCGTCTGTCTGTCTGTCTGTCTGTCTGTCTGTCTATCTATCTATCTATCTATCTATCTATCTATCTATCTATCTATCTATCTATCTATCTATCTATCTATCTATCTATCTATCTATCGATCTATCCATCCATCCATCCATCCATCCATCCATCATCTATCCATTATCTATCCATCTATCTATCTATCCACCCATTCATTCAACCATCCATTCAACTATCCATTCATCTATCATCTATCCATCCAAGGCTTTTTTGAGCAGGAACACACAGGAACGCAGCTCTGGCTGGCTTGGTGTCAGGGTGTGTGGTCTAATATGCAAATGAGTGCCTGCTGGGCTTTTTCTACAAAAAGCCCTGTGTGAAACAACGGTGATGTCATGGAGTGTGGCCTAATATGCAAATAAGTTCCTGCTGGACCTTTTCTACCAAAAAAGCCCTCTGTCTATCAAAGATTTCAGGTTTTCACGGCCGGTAACATCATTAGGGTTTGTAGAATCTTTCGGGCTCAAGTGCCGTGTTCTACTGGAGAAAGTTTGTCTTCCAGACGTTTCGTTTTTGGCTGCGGAGAACATCCTCAGTGGCGTTGCAGCCGGAGCAGGCGCTCTGACCTTCTTGGCTGCTGTGCATTGAGCCCTCTGTCTGTCTGTCTGTCTACCTACCTACATATATTTCTATTCCGCCCATTCCCAGTAGGGCTCAGGGTGGAGTACAACATATGAAAACAATAAAATACAATGAAAACATTTTATAAACAAACAACTCAACAGCACTCAGAACATTATCCATATCATCCCATATTGCCCAGCCTGGCCATCTCACATCATGATAAGATGTTAACCCATAGAGATGGCAGATATTATTCCATTTTATAGCGCGGGTGACAGTGATGGCAGGGGAGGCCAACCAGATCACGAATAGACGCCCGCAGCCTCAGCTAAAAGCCTGGCGGAACAGCTCTGTTTCACAGGCCCTATGGGAGGCTAATAAGCCAGGCAGGGCCCGGATCTCTGTAGGGAGCTGATTCCACCAGGTCGGGGCCAGGACTGAAAAAGCCCTGGTCCTAGTTGAGGCAAAGTGGGCGTCTCTTGGGCCGGGGATGGCCAACAGGTGTTGGGAGGCCAAACGTAATGACCTTCCGGGCATATATGGGAGAAGACAGTCCCGCAGGTATGTTGGTTCCACATGATCAAGGTCTAACATTGGTGGAATTTGAATATGAGAATGCTTTTATGTAGTCAGAAGTTATGGTCTGTGACTATGAGATTTTGTATATTGTTATTGCTGGTCAATTGACCGAGTTTGGTGTAGTGGTTAAGTGTGTGGACTCTTAGCTGCGAGAACCAGGTTTGATTCCCCACTCCTCCACTTGCACCTGCTGGAATGGCCTTGGGTCTGCCATAGCTCTCATAGGAGTTGTCCTTGAAAGGGCAGCTTCTGGGAGAGCTCTCTCAGCCCCATCCGCCTCACAGGGTGTCTGTTGTGGGGGAGGAAGAGAAAGGAGATTGTAGGCCTCTGGAGAGCCAGTTTGGTGTAGTTGTTAAGTGTGCGGACTCTTATCTGGGAGAACCGGGTTTGATTCCCCACTCCTCCACTTGCACCTGCTGGAATGGCCTTGGGTCAGCCATAGCTCTGGCAGAGGTTGTCCTTGAAAGGGCAACTGCTGTGAGAGCCCTCTCAGCCCCACCCATCTCACAGGGTGTCTGTTGTGGGGGAGGAAGGGAAAGAAGATTGTGAGCCGCTCTGAGACTCTTCGGAGTGGAGAGCGGGATATAAATCCAAAATCTTCCAAATCTTCTAATAAATCGGAAGTTAGAAAAATTGGAAAATCCTGAGGAAAGCAGAGGATAAATAAACAAGTAATTGGCAGCAGGCATGAGGAGAGGAGAAGGAATGCCGTATTTTTTCCTCCCCATATCCAGGTGTGTTCTGTAGGAGAATGCCACAGCAGAAATACCATGGCAACCTTACAGCAGCCAATCAGAAGCTGGTACCTGTGATGCTGATCTTGGCTGACCACTTGGAGGTGCCATCCAACACGCTCTGCTTGACGGCCTTCATCTGCTGGGTGTGAGTGGTCTTGGAGACAGCGAAGATCTCCTGGATCAGCTCAAAGATCTCCGGTTTATTGCGTTCCCGGATCTTCATGCGATCTTTCAGCACCATGATGATATTCTGCGTCCGATCCTCGGCTCCGTGCTTAGAACTTTTCTCTGCCGCTCCTAAACAGACAAAGGACAGGAGTCAGACTCTAAAATGGTGGCTTTAAAACTAAACTGGTAACTTTAACGAGCCAGGGGTAGAATTCTAGCAGGAGCTCCTTTGCATATTAGGCCACACACCCCATGATGTAGCCAATCATCTAAGAGCCTACAAAAAAGAGTCTTGTAAGCTCTTGGAGGATTGGCTACATCAGGAGTGTGTGGCCTAATATGCAAAGGAGCTCCTGCTAGAATTCTAGCAGGATTCTAGCAGAATCTAGAATTCTAGCAGGAGCTCCTTTGCATATTAGGCCACACACCCCATGATGTAGCCAATCCTCCAAGAGCCTACAAAAAAGAGCCTTGTAAGCTCTTGGAAGATCGGCTACATCAGGGGGTGGGGCCTAATATGCAAAGGAGCTCCTGCTAGAATTCCACCCCTGAGAAGACCCAGCATCAGGTGGATTGACTCAGTGAAAAAATCCACAGCCTTCAGTTTGCAAGACCCGAGTAAGTCTGTATGGTGTCAGAAGTGGGATGGATGAGAACCAGGGGTTATTTTGTAGAAAAAGAGGTGCAAGAGCTCATTAGCACAACTCATTTGCATGTGCAACTCCCATGAATCACCAGAAGGTGAACCAAATTAGATCAGCTCAGCATCTACCTTCAAATATTTCTTGAATTATAATTGTTATAATAAAACCTTACTCTCATCATACTTTTTAAATTACTTTCTTCTATGTGGCCACAGTGGCATGAGGAAGAGTTCCATCTGTCTGCTTTTATATGTTTTGGTTATTTTCCCAGTTTCTGTGGGGGGATAATATTAGAAAGTTTGTCAAATCTTAGCGTTCCCTGCTAAGAACATCAGAAGAGCCCTGCTGGATCAGACCAGTAAAGGTCCATCTAGTCTAGCACCCCGGTTCACCCAGTGGCCACCAGTTCCTCTGGAAATCCAACAACAGGGCACAGTTGAGGCCTTCCCTGATATGAACATTAGAAGAGCCCTGTTGGATCAGACCAGTGGTTCATCTAGTCCAGCATCCTGTCTCACAGAGTGGCACCAGTTCCTCTGGAAATCCAACCACAGGGTAGAGAGGTCAAGACCTTCCATGTTAAGAACATCAGAAGAGCCCTGCTGGATCAGACCAGTGGTCCATCTAGTCTGACATCCTGTCTCACACAGTGGCCAACCAGTTCCTCTGGAGGGCCAACAACAGGGCACAGAGGCCGAGGCCTTCATAAGGACACCAGAAGAGCCCTGCTGGATCAGACCAGTGGTCCATCTAGTCTGACATCCTGTCTCACACAGTGGCCAACCAGTTCCTCTGGAGGGCCAACAACAGGGCACAGAGGCTGAGGCCTTCCCCTGAGAAGAACCTCAGAAGAGCCCTGCTGGGTCAGACCAGTGAGGGTCCATCTAGCCCAGCCTCCTGTCTCACGCAGTGTCCAACCAGTTCCTCTGGAGGCCAACAGGACAGAGAGGCCAAGGCCTTCATAAGAACATCAGAAGAGCCCTGCTGGATCAGACCAGTGGTCCATCAAGTCTGACATCCTGCCTCACACAGTGGCCAGTCAGTTCCTCTGGAGGGCCAACAACAGGGCACAGAGGCCGAGGCCTTCACAAGAACATCAGAAGAGCCCTGCTGGATCAGACCAGTGATCCACCTAGTCCAGCCTCCTGTCTCACACAGTGGCCAGCCAGCTCCTCTGGAGAGCCAACAACAGGGCACAGAGGCTGAGGCCTTCCCCTGAGAAGAACCTCAGAAGAGCCCTGCTGGGTCAGACCAGTGAGGGTCCATCTAGCCCAGCCTCCTGTCTCATGCAGTAGCCAACCAGTTACTCTGGAGGGCCAACAACAGGGCAGCAAGGCCGAGGCCTTCCCCTGATGTTACCTTCTGGCTCTGGGATTCAGAGGCTTACTGCCTCTGAATGTGGAGGTTGCCCTCTTTCACCATGGCTAGTCGTCATTGATAAACTCATCCTCCACGAATCCATCTGATTCCCTTTTAAAGCTGTTTATTCCTGCAGCCGTCATGACATCCTCTGGCAGTGAATTCCACATTTTAATCACCCTCCAAGTCAAGTAATATTTCCTTTTGTCCGTCCTGAACCTATTACCCATCAGCTTCATTGGATGCCATCGAATTCTAGTGTTGACAGCGTCCCGAATATTTCACTCATTCCAAACCTATTTTGGCTTTCGGGCAACCCTGTCCGCCCCCTGCCGTCCCTTGTGAGACCAACACCCAATTGGGTTCTGACAACTGAGGCCGCCCCCCCCCCCTCCTCTCACTTTGCAGGCAGTCCGCGTTGAGGAGATCTTGGCACTTCTCGTGGCATTTCACCCCGCACTCGGTGCACCGCATCCCTTGGCGTGCAATGCCCCACAGCAAGCCCTCACACTCGTAGCAGTAGGTGGGCGTGGTGGCCGTCCACACCTCAAAGTTGTGGGGGGTTGTGGAAGAGATGGGGTAGATTAAGGCTTGAAGGGTCTTCTTGTAAACATGGTTTTTCTGCGGGAAGAGAACAAAGACAGACGCACATTCAGTTTCCGTTTAGCCCATTCAGTTTCCGTTTCCGTTTGATTTAGCCCCCTCCCCATCGCAGCCTCTTGACCCATGTGACTATTATATATTATACCTTGTGGGTCCTGTGGCCCTGGGGATAATATTTTCCAGGGTCAGAAATGGTTGCTGTTGAGCGGAGTTGGGAAGATTGGGGATCTCCACACATTCATTGCTAGATTGACCATTTGCCCACCTACAGTAGGCAAGCTTCTACCCCTCACCTCCATCACCACACTCTTTATCATAGAGGGGACTCCTAGAGAGTCAGGGGCACTGTGACCCCTTCTGGGTAGGGCTGCCAAACTCCGCACATGACCTGGAGATTTCCCAGAACTACATCTGATCTCCAGACGCACATTCAGTTTCCGTTCATGGCGTATTTTCAGTCAGAAAAGGAGCGGACGGGGGAGATGAGGGCCGGCCCTGTTACTAAGCATTTGTCTAGGCCACTGGCCCGGAGGGGGCACTGAATTGGGCTCTCCCCCTACTCCTGGTATCCTACGCAAATGCCCTGGTTGCACAGCGGCTGGTAGCTTCAGTGCACAGCTGTTGGCTCAGCTTTGCCTCCCTTCAACTGAATTTATAGTAGCAGAAGAGGATACTCAAGAGGGCTGAAGACACTGGAATTAACGGCACAAGCACCACTACAGTTTTAATTGCTGTATTGTTTAATTTGTTCCACGTTTTAGCGATCAAAGTCCAGAATGGTTTAAATGTTTTATTGTTCTGAGCCGCCCTGAGCCTACTTCGGCAGGGAGGGCGGGATATAAATCCAATAAACAAACAAAGGGAGGTGGAGTGAAGACAGCAGTGGCATACCGGCTGGTAGCTTTGCCTTCCTTCCAATCAGAAGGGAGGCGGGGCAAAGCCGATTGGCCGGCTAGCTTGCACACCTTAGCCTCCCTTTTCAGGTGTTCTCCCGGCCATACTTCACTGTGCAGGTGGTATGGCGTAGCACTGCAGGGTGGTGTTGTGGAACAGGGCAGCTGGGGAGGCAGTGGGCCTGCCTAGGGCATCGTATGTCCTAGTGCCGGCCCTGTGTGTGACAGAAACCCTAAAAAATTACTAGGGCTCAAGGGTGTCACCTAGAGCACCTGGGACATTGAACACCTGGTGTTACATTAGAATAATCCATTCATTTCCATTCCGTGTTGGACCATTGCCGGGTACAAGTCCCTGACAATATCAGTATTCCCTCTAAGCTGAGCTAGTGTGAGCTAGCTCACAGTTTTTAAAGCTTCCGTCTCACACGTTTTTGTCTTAGCTCAGAAAAAAAGGGCCCCAGAGACAAACCAATTTATGCAGTCGCTCACAACTTCAATGCCAGTAGCACACAAAGTAAAATTTTTGCAACAAAACTCCAGAGCTTACAGGGAGAACTGGTTGGGTGGTGGATTTGTGACTCAGAAACAACCAGGTGATTTTCTTGTTAGTATTGTCATTGCTAATGAATTGCCAGTTATTAAGAGTATATACATGTATCCACATATATTCATATAATTATTCATATCCATTTATAAAGTCACATATATTCATGTATTCATATCATATACTCATGTATTCATACCTGCATTTCCACCTGTATGGTTCTACATAGTTATCTATGTAACTATCCATGTATATTCATGACTGTATTAAGCTCTGCTTTTTTAATAACAGCAGGGATTAACCTATATATATAACCTATCATAATGAATTGCTGTTGAAGACACGGCTGCGCTGGGCAGGGCATATTTCTAGGATGGAAAACCTCCGCCTTCCCAAGATTGCTCTGTATGGCGAACTTTCCACCGGCCATCGAAATAGAGGGGCACCAAAGAAGAGGTACAAGGACTCCTTGAAGAAATCCCTTGGCACCTGTCGCATCAACCATCACCAGTGGTTTGACCTAGCCTCAGATCGCAAAGCATGGAGGCACACCATCCACCAGGCTGTCTCTTCCTTTGAGAACGCACGCATAGCTGGTCTTGAGGACAAAAGGAGATCGAGGAAGAATCGCACTGCTACAGCACCAACCCCAAATCAGACTTTTCCCTGCAGCCGCTATGGCCGGATCTGCCTGTCCCGCATTGGTCTTGTCAGCCACCAGCGAGCCTGCAGCAGACGTGGACTACTGCACCCTTCTTAAATCTTCGTTCGCGAAGTCAAGCCAAGAGAATGAATATATATATTCATTATGATTTTATAGTCAGTCATTCAAAAATTTATTGTACATAGCCATTGGCCGTTACAAAACAGAACTCAAACAACAAAGTTTCCAATTAACACCTTAAAAGTTCCCCAGAAAGGCCAACCTCAAGAAGTTACAGCATTTGATATTACTCTTGCTCATATCTTCTGAGCTGCGAGGGCAAACAAAGAAACTCTATGGGACACACGAGCATCATTAGATAGAAATATAATCTTTTCAGTTTCTGAACATGCTTTTAAAGAGGTTAGTACTCTAGACAGAAATTTAATGTTGGGGGATGACATTATAGTATAACGTCGAACAGTCTGAGGCCCAGGGGTGGAATTCTAGCAGGAGCTCCTTTGCATATTAGGCCACACACTCCAACGTAGCCAATCCTCCGAGAGCTTACAAGGCTCTTTTTTGTAAGCTCTCGAAGGATTGGCTACATCAGGGGTGTGTGGCCTAATATGCAAAGGAGCTCCTGCTAGAATTCCACCGCGATGAGGCTCTGATGGTGGATTCTTGCGGGAAGGCTGGCCCTAACATTGTCTCCTTGGGGAAAAGATCCAGGGGGGCAACCACGTAGGTCCAAAAAAGTAGAAGAAAGCAGGAGTCCAGTTGCACCTTTAAGAGCAACAAAGTTTTATTTGGAATGTAAGCTTTCGCGCGCTAGAAGCCCACTTCATCAGACGGTAGGATGGAATGGCAAGCAGTTCTAAACATAGCGAAAGTGGGCAGTGATTTTGCGTACCAATTCACTGCCCACTTTCACTGTATTTAGGACAGCTTGCCATCCCACCCTATTGTTTGATGAAGTGCACGAACGCTTACTTCCTTGGGGAAAAGAGATACGGTACCAACGGAAAAATGTCTGCAGAACGGAAAGACGACCTTGTGAAGAAGCAACACCGTAGTCTGAGAATTGATTCAAAGACTTTTAGGTGGCGAGAACTCAGGTGGGAAAGTTGATGGGCCATTAATTGGTAACCTATATCTGAGCTGTAGCTCTTGGTTATCAATCATTCTGGCAAGACAGTAGTCTCGCATGCACCTGTACACGCTACAAATGTTTGCTTCATTAAAAGCTTCTTTTGCTCAAGGGCCCTGGTCACACAGCGTGTCGAGTCCGTGTTAAACTGACCCGGTTCTTTCCCAACTATCTTTGTTCCGGAATTTAGTGATCAGACTACCATACTGCAGTGTGCATCACTCCGGAGTGAAATCGTTCTCTGCCTTCCACACTGGACTGGATGGATGGGCCATTGGCCTGATCCAACATGGCTTCTCTTAAGTTCTTATGTGACTCAGAGTGTTGGACTGTATGGGCCATTGGCCTGATCCAACATGGCTTCTCTTAAGTTCTTATGTGACACAGAGTGTTGGACTGGATGGGCCATTGGCCTGATCCAACATGGCTTCCCTTATGTTCTTATGTGACACAGAGTGTTGGACTGGATGGGCCATTGGCCTGATCCAACATGGCTTCTCTTATGTTCTTATGTGACACAGAGTGTTGAACTGGATGGGCCATTAGCCTGATCCAACATGGCTTCTCTTATGTTCTTATGTGACACAGAGTGTTGGACTGGATGGACCATTGGCCTGATCCAACATGGCTTCTCTTAGGTTCTTATGTGACACAGAGTGTTGGACTGGATGGGCCATTGGCCTGATCCAACATGGCTTCTCATTTTGCGTAGCCAAACTTCTGTATTTCCTGCTGAAAGTGTTTCAGTTTGGGGTGTGTGTGTGCAGACGGAATACCATTGCTTAGTTAAATGTATGCGATTGCTTGGAAATCGTGTCAACACTGCAAAAACAATACAAATTTAAATTACAAGATGAGGCAAGCAATGATATGTAAAAATTTCAAGTGCTGTCAGTTCTCATGCAAATGACTGCACCTTGTGGTAGCTTTTGGAGGAGTCTTTTAAAACGCATGAAAACTTCTACAATAGAAGTTTGAAACACCTGTAGAGAAATGACCGGATGAAACTAGTTTTGAGAAAAACGTTGCAGCAGCAGCTCCAGAATTTATCTCACCGAAACAAATGTAGATGCTTTGGGCAGCAACGATTCAAATCAGTTGTGAAAACGTTAGGTAATGTAAAAGGTGAATTTCCAATGCGGTGATAGAGTCACAAACTGTCAATGTAAAAATACCCAACTATTCGGACAGAGAAAACTATGAGGTGAAACCAGACAACTCAGAAAACACAGCAAAGGAGCAGGTAA
This sequence comes from Heteronotia binoei, assembly GCF_032191835.1. Taxonomy (NCBI): domain Eukaryota; kingdom Metazoa; phylum Chordata; class Lepidosauria; order Squamata; family Gekkonidae; genus Heteronotia; species Heteronotia binoei. Next base: position 195,559,190 of record NC_083224.1, on the reverse strand, counting down.
CAAAATAATCTGGTTTGGAGAAGGATTGGGGGGAGGCCCACAATGATTGACTACCTGAAGGCAGATGTTGCTGTCTGATCATCCACTTTAAACCAGATGGGAAACAGCAGTGACAACTGATTAAACAGTGCATCTGAACAGGCCCAAGAAGTCTTGGGACAGATTCTAGGCAAAACCTTACAACCATCCTGCTAGAGTTAATCCCTTTTGAACAAAAGAAATTCTGGTTTGGGTCAGACTACCTCTTTGTCATGGATGTTTAGAAACATAACGAGATGCTACGGGGGGGGAGGGGGGAGAGAATCGTACTTACTAGCTCTTCATTGTTTAAAGTGCTCGATGCGAGTGCTGACGTGATACCAGCTTTCCTGGACTGGACCAAGGACTATCAGAAGGAAGAACAAAAGAAGAGTACATTGAACATCTGCTGGGACAACATCCGGCAACAGGAAGACACCGCAATTGTGTTAACAGAAGAAGACCGCAGATTTATACCCCACCCTGCTCTCTGAATCAAGTTTCAAGTTTATTTCAATTTATATCCCACCCTTCCCACCGAAGGGAAGTCTCAGAGCAGCTAACAATCTCCTTAATCTTCTTCCCCCACAACAGACACCCTGTGAGGTGGGTGGGGCTGAAAGGGCTTTGACAGCAGCTGCCCTTTCAAGGACAACCCCTGGGAGAGCTCTGGCTGACCCAAGGCCATTCCAGAAGCTGCAAGTGGAGGAGTGGGGAATCAAACCTGGTCCTCCCAGATAAGAGTCTGAACACTTCACCACTACACCAGATGACTGCTTTACCTTCTTCCTTTCCCTTCCTACCCCACAACAGACACCCTGTGAGGCGGGTGGGGCTGAGAGAGCTCTCAGAGCAGCTGCCCTTTCAAGGACAACTCCTGCGAGAACTATGGCTGACCCAAGGCCATTCCAGCAGGTGCAAGTAGAGGAGTGGGGAATCAAGCCCGGTTCTCCCAGATAAGAGTCCACACACTTAACCACTACACCAAACTGGCTCCACCCAACAGCTACCAGGTGACCACTCTGAGCCTCTGGGAGGGGACTGAATGACACATCAGGAGGACAGCTGAAATGAACTACCCCTCTCCCAATTCCCCCCTCTTAAAATTTGCCAACAGATACTTTTTCTGCATGGGCACATCCTTGGCAAGTATTCTCTGGATGGTCACCTATTCATCCAATATTTGATATGCAGTATTGAACATAAGAAGGTTTCATTGTGACGGCTAACAGTTGACGGTATCTGACCGTCTTCGATGGGCAAGAAGGAAGCATTCCATGCAGTCTGTTTGGCCTGGCCCGCCACAACTGTCAAAAGGCAGAAGTCACACTTCACTCCCAAAACTCAGGCGTGCAATTTAGGAGCAAGTTTTTGAGCCTGGAGTTCAAACTGCAAAGACTGCCACCCCATCTGAGAGGGATTACTCCACTAGCCTTCGAAACAAGCAGCAGTGTCTCTTAGAATCACAGAATTCTAGAGTTGGAAGGGACCTCCAGGGTCACCTAGTCCAACCCCCTGCACAAGGCAGGAAACTCACAAACCCCTCCCCCTAAATTCACAGGATCTTCATTGCTGTCAGATGGCCATCTAGCTTCTGTTTAAACACCTCCAAGAAAGGAGAGCCCACCACCTCCCGAGGAAGCCTGTTCCACTGAGGAACAATGCAGCCCTAGTTCTAATACCATAGAATCCTAGAGTTGGAAGGGATCCCTCGGGGTCATCTAGTCCACCCTCCTGCCCAATGCAGGAAACTCACAAACCCCTCCCCCTAAATTCACAGGATCCTCATTGCTGTCAGATGGCCATCTAGCATCTGTTTAAAAACCCCAAGGTTTCTAAAATAGATTATCTGGTATCTGCTGAGACACCCCAAAGTGTGTCTCAGAAAACGGCAGCTCATATGCAAATATAGGTTGATTCCCCCAATTAATCGGTTGATTAACTGATTAAAGCACACCTGAGGAATCAACTAAGGTTTCTCAAATCTGTGACTGGCCCTAGGGAACAAACAAGGGGTTTGCAGAATACAAAAGGGGGCCCTGCTGAAAAAGACCAAAACACCATCTAGTCTGCCTTTCTGTTTCAAGTAGTTCCCACCTGGTAGTGCCTTTCTGTTTCAAGAAGTGCCTTTTTGTTTCAAGTAGTGCCCACCTTGGAAGTCCATGAGCATGGCATGAAGACTTTCTGTTGCCAAGGTATACTGCTCCTATACACAGAGGTTCTGTTACGCTAGCCTCATTTATAGCCACTGATGGATTCATCCTCCACAGAAATGTATGAAAACCCTTGTGGGACTGGACCAAGGTCTACTCTAGATCAGAAATCTTTTTTAAAATTAGCATTTGAACATATGAAGCTGCCTTATACTGAATCAGACCCCTCTTGGTCCATCAAAGTCAGTATTTTCTACTCAGACTGGAAGCGGCTCTCCAGGGTCTCAAGCTGAGGTTTTTCGTGCCTACTTGCCTGGACCCTTTTGAGTTGGAGATGCCGGGGATTGAACCTGGGACCTCCTGCTTCCCAAGCAGATGCTCTACCACTGAGCCACCGTCCCTCCATCTCCATCACCTACTGCCTGGACCCTTTTGAGTTGGAGATGCCGGGGATTGAACCTGAGACCTTCTGCTAACCAAGCAGATGCTCTACCACTGAGCTACCATCCCTCCATCTCCATCACCCTGGACCCTTTTGAGTTGGAGATGCCAGGGATTGAACCTGGGACCTTCTGCTTCCCAAGCAGATGCTCTACCACTGAGCCACCATCCCTGCATCTCCATCTCCTATTGCCTGGACCCTTTTCAGTTGGAGATGCCAGGGATTGAACCTGAGACCTTCTACTAACCAAGCAGATGCTCTACCACTCAGCCACCATCCCTCCATCTCCATCACCTACTGCCTGGACCCTTTTGAGTTGGAGATGCCGGGGATTGAACCTGAGACCTTCTGCTAACCAAGCAGATGCTCTACCACTGAGCTACCGTCCCTCCATCTCCATCACCTACTGCCTGGGCCCTTTTGAGTTGGAGATGCCGGGGATTGAACCTGGGACCTTCTGCTTCCCAAGCAGATGCTCTACCACTGAGCTACCGTCCCTCCATCTCCATCACCCTGGACCCTTTTGAGTTGGAGATGCCGGGGATTGAACCTGGGACCTTCTGCTTCCCAAGCAAATGCTCTACCACTGAGCCACCGTCCCTGCATCTCCATCTCCTATTGCCTGGACCCTTTTCAGTTGGAGATGCCAGGGATTGAACCTGGGACCTTCCGCTTCCCAAGCAGATGCTCTACCACTCAGCCACCATCCCTCCATCTCCATCACCTACTGCCTGGACCCTTTTGAGTTGGAGATGCCGGGGATTGAACCTGAGACCTTCTGCTAACCAAGCAGATGCTCTACCACTGAGCTACCGCCCCTCCATCTCCATCACCTACTGCCTGGGCCCTTTTGAGTTGGAGATTCCGGGGATTGAACCTGGGACCTTCTGCTTACCAAGCAGATGCTCTACCACTGAGCTACCGTCCCTCCATCTCCATCACCCTGGACCCTTTTGAGTTGGAGATGCCAGGGATTGAACCTGGGACCTTCTGCTTCCCAAGCAGATGCTCTACCACTGAGCTACCGTCCCTCCATCTCCATCACCCTGGACCCTTTTGAGTTGGAGATGCCAGGGATTGAACCTGGGACCTTCTGCTTACCAAGCAGATGCTCTACCACTGAGCCACCGTCCCTCCATCTCCATCACCTACTGCCTGGACCCTTTTGAGTTGGAGATGCCGGGGATTGAACCTGGGACCTTCTGCTTCCCAAGCAGATGCTCTACCACTGAGCTACCGTCCCTCCATCTCCATCACCTACTGCTTGGACCCTTCTGAGTTGGAGATGCCGGGGATTGAACCTGGGCCCTTCTGCTTCCCGAGCAGATGCTCTACTACTGAGCCACCATCCCTCCATCACCTACTGCCTGGACCCTTTTGAGTTGGAGATGCCAGGGATTGAACCTGGGACCTTCTGCTTCCCAAGCAGATGCTCTACCACTGAGCCACCGTCCCTGCATCTCCATCTCCTATTGCCTGGACCCTTTTCAGTTGGAGATGCCGGGGATTGAACCTGAGACCTTCTGCTAACCAAGCAGATGCTCTACCACTCAGCCACCATCCCTCCATTGATGGCCAGATGCTTCTGGAAAGGATCATGAGGGTATTGGCCACCTTCTGTCCTGGGACTCCAACAGCCACCTGGCTAATGTCAGATCCACTGGCTTCTCGGGCTTCCAGTTCAATAGTTCAGCCTCGTAGCAAGACCATAGCCAAATTCTAGCTTGGATGCACCTTTAAAGCCCATGAGGAAGAATCGCGAACCCGGAATCGAAATAACGAGGAAAAAAAAGGGCGATACTCACCATGGCCTGTCAAATGTCGGGGCAGCCAAGAACGAGTGAGATTGGGAAGAAAAGGAAAACCAGTTAAGAATCAGCCTTCTGGGGAAATTGGAAGACGAGGCTTTCCTTCCTAACTTCTCCTACGACAAGAAAGGTGCTAAAACCACCGAAGATTCAGCTGAACTGTACCTTGCTTCTGGATATATAAAGGGATTAGGAACCGCATTCCTCTCTTTTTAGGCTTTTTATAACATTCTCATCGACATTAACTGCCCAAGAATGAACCACTCAATGGCTGGTTTATAGGTAGGGTGTTTTGGTTCCCTTGGCGATCCTCCAAAGCTTTAGCCTGGGCAACTTCCACAACATGTGAAGGACCTTTCTTTATAAGGGAAAAAAAGGGGCTGGCTTTAAACACCAATCTACCTTTCATATGGTGCCCATTCTTGATGTGGGGACGTATGGCAAGGTGATGCCCAGTGTTTCCTCCTCCTTCCAGACACAGCAGATAACAGCAGATAGGCAGGTGATGACTGTGGATCCTGTGACTCTCACTGCATTCTCAAGCAGGAAAGCCAAAAGTGGCTGGTTGCCAACAGTAGCCGCTACCGGCGGTGGAAGAAGAGGAGGCACTGCCAAAGTAGGCAGGCCTGATCCCACCTCTGCCACCTCTGGGCTTTTGCCGTTTGCCCCCAGCGTGCTTATGCTCCCGCTCTCATACATTGAGTCAATGTACCTAGGATCTCCATGGCTCTCTGGTCACTATCGAGTCCCCCCTTCCCTTGGAGGTTCTCTGAATCTCTAGCCTTGGTCTCCTCCCTGACCTGTCAAGGACAACCTGTGAAAACGCCAGCGGACTAAGGGGGGGGGGGCACAGCTCCTGAATTTGTGCAGAGTCTCAAGTGTGAGGGCACCCCAATGCCTTCTTCTTTCTAACCTGGCTTGGTCTTGTGGGGATGAATCTCTCCACTTCACCTAGGGCAGGGCTTTTTTTTTTTGTAGCAGGAACGCCTTTGTATATTAGGCCACACACCCCTGATGTAGCCAATCCTCCAAGAGCTTACAAGGCTTTTAGTGCAGGGCCTGCTATAAGCTCCAGGAGGACTGGTTACATCAGGGGAGTGTGGCCTAATATGCAAAGGAGTTCCTAATGCAAAAAAAAAAGCCCTGAACTGGGGAATTCTTGGAGTGGAAGGAAGTCCTCTAGAGATGGCAAATTTACAGGGATGGAATTCTAGCAAGAGCTCCTTTGCATATTAAGCCACACACCCCTGATGCAGCCAATCCTTCAAGAGCTTAGAAAAAAGAGTCTTGTAAGTTCTTGGAGGATTGGCTACATCAGGTGTGTGTGGCCTAATATGCAAAGGAGCTCCTGCTAGAATTCCACCCCTGGACAAATATTTGTATACAATGAACACATGGAAGGAAGGGAACAGGAGGGTGACTGCCTTCCGACGTCCAGGTGGATGTCATCTATGCAGAACAATCAATCATGCCCTCTAGGCAGAGTTGCATAGGTGTAGAACCCTCACTTGTCTGTACGCTACAGCTTCTATATGCAAACACTATGAGCTTATGCATTATGCCAGGGGTGGCCAACGGCAGCTCTCCAGATGTTTTTTGCCTACAACTCCCATCAGTCCCAGCCAGCATGGCCAATGGCTGGGGCTGATGGGAGTTGTAGGCAAAAACCATCTGGAGAGCTACCGTTGGTCACCCCTGTAATATGGTTTGCATGAAGGTTGGCGGAAAGTCTTCCTGCACACCTCTATTTGCTGGTCATAACTTCAGGGCAGGGGTGTCAAACATGTGGCCCAGGGCCGAATCAGGCCCCCAGAAGGCTCCTATCAGGCCCCCGAGCAACTGGCTGTCGTCTGCTTCCTTCTCCCTCTCTCTTGCTTCCTTCTGCATCACAGCTTGCTTTGCCAGGCTTGCTCTACTGCACAGGAGCTACAGAGCAAAGTCTCTATTTTCTCCATTGGTTGAGGCTCCTCCCTTGGGGAGGAAGTGGAGGAGGAACGGTTTTCTTTGCCAGGCTCTCTCAATCGCACAGCAGAGCTACTGAGCCAAGCCTCTCTTCCTTCTATTGGCTGAGGCTCCTCCCCTTCCTGATCCCCTGGGGAAGGAAGGGAAGAGCCAGAGCTTCCTTTGCCCAGTTCCCTGGATCCCGCGGAACAAAGAAAGCAGCTTTAAGACTGCTAATATTGTAAGCATGTTTTTTAAAATCTGTAATTGGGTCTGTATCCTTTATAAAGTTTATATTCTCACTACCTGGCATTACATTTTATGACACACATGGCCGAGCCCAATAAGATCTGGCCCTCATAACAAATGAGTTCGACACCCCTGCTCTAGAGGGCTGCTGGGGGGTCAAAAGTGGGGCAGACTGCAAGCACCTAAAGGCTAGGGTTGCCAATCCCCAGGTGGGGGCAGGGGATCCCCCGGTTTTGAGGCCCTCCCCCCGCTTCGGGGTCATCAGAAAGCACGGGGAGGGGAGGGAAATGTCTGCTGGAAACTCTATTATTCCCTATGGAGATTTATTCCCATAGAAAATCATGGAGAATTGATCCGCAGGTATCTGGGGCTCTGGGGGGGCTGTTTTTTGGGGTAGAGGCACCACATTTTCAGTATAGCATCTAGTGCCTCTCCCCAAAGTACCCCCCAAGTTTCAAAAAGATTGGGCCAGGGGGTCCAATTCTATGAGCCCCCCAAAAAGGTGCCCCTACCCTTCATTATTTCCTATGGAAGGAAGGAATTGAAAAGGTGTGCCGTCCCTTTAAATGTGATGGCCAGAACTCCCTTTGGAGTTCAATGATGCTTGTCACAGCCTTGATCTTGGCTCCACCCCCAAAGTCTCCTGGCTCCACCCCCAAAGTCCCCAGATATTTCTTGAATTGGACTTGGCAACCCTACTAAAGGCCTAAATGTGTCCCCCTCCAACCTACCTCCCCGCCAACCCAGTTTCTCCACAGGGAACACTGCAAGCCCTTCTGAGACTGGAGGCATCCTTCTCCGTGGAACAACCCCGTAGATAACACAGTCTTTCAAGAAAAGAATCCCAATCACCCCAGCCCCACCCCTGCACACAGAAAGCACAACTTTTAAGATGCACATTTAAACCGTCACCCTCCACACCTCCCAAATCCCGATACCCACACAAAAGACAGAGGCATCAGCATCCACCCCCCCCCCCCCGACAGGAGAGTCAGACAGAGGGTGGGGGAGCAGAAACAGGCAGCTGTATCAAAGGGAAGGGACGGAAGCAGAACACAGAAAGGTCCAGCTGTTACAGGCAGGGAGTGAGAGACAAAGAAGCAAAGGGACCTCCAGGAGAGACACGCCCAAAACATCTGGCACAGCTGGGAGAACTGGCACCGCAAATTACACTCAAAATCAGTTTCTCTGTCCTATCCCTGGCTTCACTGCTAAGATTCCTAGCCCTGGGTAGACCACGGCAGAGATCTCACAGATTACAACTTGCTGGGTTCTTTCATTACAATTTTTCCATGCAGGGGTAGAATTCTAGCAGGAGCTCCTTTGCATATTAGGCCACACCCCACTGATGTAGCCAATCTTCCAAGAGATTAAAAAAGAAGAGCCTGTTGTTTTACTGTTCACTTGTTGTTTTACTGCTTTAAAATGTTGCTATCCACCCTGAGCCCATCCGGGAAAGAAGAACTGCAGATTTATACCCCGCCCTTCTCTCTGAATCAGAAACTCAGAGCGGCTTACAATCTCCTTTCTCTTCTCCCCCCATAACAGACACCCTGTGAGGTGGGTGGGGCTGAGAGAGCTCTCCCAGAAGCTGCCCTTTCAAGGACAAAGTCTCAGAGCGGCCTACAATCTCTGTTCCCTTCCTCCCCCACAACAGACACCCTGTGAGGTGGGTGGGGCTGAGAGGGCTCTCACGGCAGCTGCCCTTTCAAGGACAACCTCTGCCAGAGCTATGGCTGACCCAAGGCCATTCTAGCCGGTGCAAGTGGAGGAGTGGAGAATCAAACTCGGTTCTCCCAGATAAGAGAGCTCTGGCTGACCCAAGGCCATTCCAGCAGCTGCAAGTGGAGGAGGGGGGAATCAAACCTGGTTCTCCCAGATAAGAGAGCTATGACTGACCCAAGGCCATTCTAGCCGGTGCAAGTGGAGGAGTGGAGAATCAAACCCGGTTCTCCCAGATAAGAGTCCGCGCACTTAACCACTACACCAAACTGGCTCTTGGAATATAAAGGGCGGAATCTAAGTTATCTAAATAACTGCCTGTTGATTGGCTAAATCCTTTTTTAAAATAAAAACAACCTTCACTGGGGCCTGTTGTTTTACTGTCCTCAGACTACGGTCTCTGCAAAGTCGGTGCAGTACTGAAGAAGGGTTACAGACCAAGGAAGCAAGCAGGGGAAGGTTGGTAGGGTATGTGACAGCTGTGCTTTGGAAGGTATACTTTCATCCGGCGGGTGGAGGGGAAAACAAAGCTGGAGGAAGACAGACTGATGCCCTTCGGTGGACAGGGATTCTGTTTCCGTTAAAGCGACAGCACCTTACGCAAACAGCCAACCAATCCCGAAATGTCTTGCGAGCCAACCGAAAAGAAGAGCGACCTGATTCAGGATTCCTGGAGAGTGCATCCACCTATCCAGGGGTGGAATTCTAGCAGGTGCTCCTTTGCATATTAGGCCACACCCCCTGATGGAGCCAAAAAAGAGCCTCGTGAGCTCTTGGAGGATTGGCTACATCAGGGGGGTGGGGCCTAATATGCAAAGGAGCCCCTGCTAGAATTCCACCCCTGCATCCACCTCCCCAGGCGGAACAGAAGGAAACCCTGTTTCTGATTCTTGGATGGATCCCGTGATCCACCAAAGGCAGGCCTTGGGATGGGTTTACAACTCTGGGAGCACAGATCTTAGTATGCGGCAACCGGCTGTGGAAGAGAAATGCCAACTCCTCGTTGGGAAATTACTAGAGATTTGGGGTTGGAAGCCAGAGAGAAGAGGAGGAGAAGGTCCACAGCAAGGCATAATGGGCACAGAGTCCACCCTCCAAAATAACCATTTTCTCCAAGGAAATTGATCTCTGGATATCAGCAGTATCTCCAGGCTTCCCCTGGAGGCTGGCAACCCTTGAAATGTAATCTACAGGGCTTTTTTGTAGCAGAAATTTCTTTGCATACTAGACTGCACCCCCCTGATGTAGCCAATCCTCCTGGAGCTTACGGTAGGCCCTGTAAGAAGAGCCCTGTAAGCTCTTGGAGGATGGGCTACATCAGAGGGGTGTGGCCTAATATGTAAATGAAATCCTGCTACAAAAAAGCCCCGGTAGTCTAACTTTTACCCCGACAAGCTCATTTCCTACATACAGGTGGACTGCCTCCTTGAAAACAAAATACAGCAGAGGGTACAACAGCATCTTAAGAACTAACAAGATTTATTGGCTGTTGTAGATTTTCTGGGCTGTGTGGCCATGATCTTGGCATTGTGAGACCTGACATTTCGCCAGCAACTGTGACTGGCATCCTCAGAGGTGTAACTCAGAAAACTGGAGTTCTCTCTGGGTCAAATTGTGAAGAGGGTGGTAGGCGCGTAATTTATATCGACTCAGGCTGGTGGGGCGGGGCTGAGTCATTATCTTGTGGGAGCTTCCTGGGCTGTGACATGCTAATGGAGGAGCTTTCCTGAGGAGGTTCTTTTGTATATTGATTGGCTATTGAAATTCTAATTTTATCTGTACTGCTGTTGTAAGCTGTTTTGTAGGAGCTTCCTGGACTGTGACATGCTAATGGAGGAGTTTTCCTGAGGAGGTTCTTTTGTATATGGATTGGCTATTGAAATTCTAATTTTATCTGAAGTGCTGTTGTAAGCTGTTTTGTAGGAGCTTCCTGGGCTGTGACATGCTAATGGAGGGGCTTTCCTGAGGAGGTTCTTTTGTATATGGATGGGATTGAAATTCTAATCTTATCTGTAGTGCTGTTGTAAACTGTAGGGCATTTTGTGTTTTTCAGGACTGGAAGCCATGCCCTATTCATTTTTAAATTTTCAGCCTTCCTGTTGAAATTGTGTTTTATGTTTCTGGATTTCAGTGGCTTCTCTGTGTAATCTAACATGGTCATTGGATGTGTTGTCCAGTGTTACACTGTCTTGGAATAAGATACTGTGTCCTGTTTGAGTTAGGCTATGTTCAGCCACTGCTGATCTTTCAGGTTGGCCAAGTCTACAGTGTCTTTCATGTTCTTTTAGTCTTGTCTGGATGCTAAGTTGTTGTGTGGTCCCAATGTAAACTTGTCCACAACTGCAGGGTATGCAGTACACGCCTGCAGAAGTGAGGGATTTATATCTAAGTGTGCAACAGAAACCCTCCTCCTGGAAGAAAGAGGAATTTACAAGCAAGGAAAATGAACTTGGAGCAGGGAAGACCTATCAGTCTTGAACTTGGGACAGGGAAGATCTATGGCAGGGTGGCCAAACTGTGGCTCGGAACCACATGTTGCTCTTTCACACATACTATGTGGCTCTTGAAGCCTCCATTGCCCCACTGGCTGGCTCGGAGAAGGTATTTGTCTCTTTAAATCACTTCCCCAAGCCAAGCCACTACTTTTAAAGTTAAAGTTGTTTTCCTTTCACATCTCCCTCCCAATCTATTTCCTTCCTTCCTTCCATCCATCCTTCCCTCCCTTTCCCTTCCTCCCTCCCTTCTTTCCTTCCCTCCCTTTCCCTCCCTCCCTTCTTTTCTTCCTTCCTTCCCTTTCTCTCCCTCTCTCCCTCCCTCCCGCTCTCAGACAACTAACATTCATGTCTTGTGCCTCTCAGACATCTGACCTTTATTCTATGCGGCTCTTACATTAAGCAAGTTTGGCCACCCCTGATTTACAGGAAACTCTTTACCAAAACAGAGAAGAAGAATTCCATTATGTAACCCACAAAAGCTCCGCCAACAGAGGATCCTTCTGTCGAGATAGGGTCCTTCAGGAGTGGAATTCTAGCAGGAGCTCCTTTGCATATTAGGCCACATACCCCTGATATAGTCAATCCCCCAAGAGCTTCCAATAATATGCAATATGCAAAGGAGCTCCTGCTAGAATTCCACCCTTGGAGTCCTTGCCTTAGACTCCTCTGTACCAGGCCAGCGCTAATCCGGTTGAACTCTCAAGAGGGTGGGCGGGATTGGGGTGTTCAGGGAAAAGGGGATCCGTAGGGTGCTCTCTCTTTAACCGCGTTCTCACCAGATCGCTGATCACTAGAGGAAGAGATTTACGTCCCGGCTTAATGTCTGGCATGCTGTCAATGCAGCGCAGGAACTTGACCGCCGCACCCCTGAGGGAGTACCCAGCCAAAACAGCCATCATAGAGAGGGAAAAAAACAACAACAGAAAAGAAACAAGCCATATTAGCTAAGCAAAGCAGAGCCAGTCCCATGAGATGTGGCACGCTGGAGCCATCGGAATGGAAGACAGGGCCCCCGTCCTACCCAACTGTTCTCAAGTGGAAACCGGGGGGGTGGGACCAAAGCAATTTCCTTTCAGAACTATCGGCTTGGAAAAAATAAAAATTACTTTGTGCTCATTTCCCCTTCTTAAATGTCACCCTTATGGATGCTTAAATTCAAAGTCCTAACTTTAAATAGTCGTTATTATTTTCAATAACCATCCTCGTAACAGCAGCAACAACAATAATAATGAATCTGAGAGCAGGTGTGATATGGTGAACAAAGAAGCCAGCTCTGCTCCAAATCACATTGGTTTCAGACTGGTTTGTAGCTACATGAGATCCCCCCAAAGAATTCTGATAATTGTGGTTTGTTGAAAGTTTGGGGAATCGTCTGGCGGAATTCTCTGGTGGTCAGAAGGGACTCCCACGGGGCTGCTTTGGCCTGCGAAAACAATGCGAGAGAGAAAACAGGAGCCCTTCTCCATCCCCATGTGTTGTCCCCAGCCAAATCAGCACCCCCCGCCCCGCAGGCTTTAGAAATAACCTCCCTTGCAGCTTTTGAAAGGAAACTGAGTTGAGCCTGACTTTTTAGCTTTTAAAGGTAGAGTTTAGGCTTGATTTGATCTAGAAATTGCAGGATTAGATATGCTGTTATATCACACTGTAGGAGCCCCGTGGTGCAGAGTGGTAAGCTGCAGTACTGCAGTCCAAGCTCTGCTCATGACCTGAGTTCGATCCCGGTGGAAACAGGGCTCAGGTAGCCCAGGAGTGTCAAACATGTGGCCCGGGGGGGGGGCCAAATCAGGTCCCTGGAGGGCTCCTATCAGGCCCCCAAGCAACTGGCTGTTTTCTAATTCCTCTCCTTCTGTCTTGCTTCCTTCTACATCACAGCTTGCTTTGCCAGGCTTGCTCAATCGCACAGGACTACAGAACAAAACCTCTGTTTCCTCCATTGACTGAGGCTCCTCCCTTGGGGAGGAAGGGCGGGGGAAGGGATAGCTTGCTTTACCAGGCTCTCATAATCACACACTGAACTATTGAGCCAAGCCTCTCTTTCTTTTATTGGCTGTCCTTTATAAAGTTTATATCTCCACTACTTGGCATTACATTTTATGACACGCATGGCCCAGCCCAACAAGGTCTCATTTATGTTGGATCCAGCCCTCGTAACAAACGAGTTTGACACCCCTGAGGTAGCCAGCTCAAGGTTGACTCAGCCTTCCATCCTTCCGAGGTCAGTAAAAGGAGTCCCCAGCTTGCTGGGGGTAAAGTGTAAATGACTGGGGAAGGCAATGGCAAACCACCCCGTAAAAAAGTTTGCCAAGAAAATGTCACGATGTGTCGTCCCCACATGGGTCGGTAATGACATGGTGCTTGCACAGGGGACTACTTTTACCTATATGACACCAGCTCTCAGAAACCAAAGTACTGAACTTGGCCAAGTTTTATCCTCCTGGTACTTAATTTTTGAAAAGTGTCTAAAAATGACCTCAGCATTTTTATTCCACCCTCTTTAAAATTAAAGGCCCCTTAGAACCAAATTTGGAAACGTTCAATGGGAATCCTGCGCGCTGCTGTACTGAAAGACTGGAGGCCACCTCAATTTCTATACATCTCTATAATTGGCAGCCCTTCTTCCATTCGCCCAGCTCCAGAGCAAAAGATCCTGCAGTCCATAACAGAGAAAGCCAACAGCTGCCAAAGAGAGAAGAAAACGTTAGGGAGAAAAACCTCACCAAATCGCTAACTAGGGGAATGGGTTTTCTCTTGCGTATATCGGGCATGCTATCAATTATGATCAACCCTCCTCCAGGCCTAGAAAAAGAGACACAAAAAAGTCAGACAGCACAGAATTCGAATTTAGCATAGAAGTAGGGAGAGATGGAGGAAAAAGGAGAGGGAAATATGACCAGGACAGGGAAAGAGGAGACTAGAAAAGGCAATGAGATGCAGAAATGGACAATTGACGGAGGCCCCAGAGTAGGGGCATTTGTAGCCAAGAGTGACCACCCTGATAGACCATTATTCCCAATATTCACAGGAAGGCCTGGATTCTTCATCTGCGTAACTGCTCCCTTTGTGATTAAAGGGATCTGTTGAGAGTCATTCTGAAGCTAAAATAGCGAACAATTATATAAAAGGGAGTTGGAAGAGTGTTGACGGGCAGGTGTGGAAATGCTCCACTATTCTTTCCAGTCAAGCAGGTTTTGTAAAGCTGCCAAGCCCCTGGGCCAGACGGGGTTCCCCCCGCTCTGGAGGTTCCCAACCCCCTGGCCCACATTAGGCCGGCAGGGGGAACCTCCCCTGACGTCACTGGTGTGATGACGTCACCTGGAAGTGACATCATTGCGATGACAATGCCGTGTGTCAGCCGCTCTAGGCATTTCCAGGAAAACTCTATGATTTCTTCGGATGCTCTAGCAATGTGGGAGGGAAAACTCAATGGTATAACAGGTACCCAAATTCTAGAGCGTCTGGGAAAACCATAGAGCGGCTGGCGCACGGCATTGCCGGCACGATGTCACTTCCAGGTGACATCATCACGCTATAGAGTTTCCCTGGAAATGCCTAGAGCGGCCAGCGCGCAGCATTGTCGGCACAATGACGTCACTTCTGGGTGACGTCATTGTGCCGCGTGTACAAAGAAGTCCCCTGCCGGAAGCCACAGGGGACTTGGCAAACCTAAGGTTAGAAAACAATAAGAACCGACAGAACCTGTTTTTGTCCACCGGGGATGAGCTACTGGGGAAATTTTTCATTTCTTTTCGATTCTGGATATCGCTACTCATTCGCTGTTGGTGTCATTGATGAGTCTGTGGTTTCTCATACGCCATCTTGTTGGCAGCGATATGTTATTGATCTACCACTGATGTGGGAAAGGTGTGTTAATTTTAATAGGGAAAACGCAGCACGAGGAAAAGAAACCGGTGCAACGAGTTTGTTTCTCGCTAGGGGGAAATGCAGGGCTTTTTTTGTAGCAGGAACTCCTTTGCAAATTAGGCCACACACTCCTGATGCAGCCAGTCCTCCAAGAGCTCACAGTACGTCCTGTAAGAAGAGCCCAGTAAGCTCCAGGAAGATTTGGCTACATCAGGGGTGTGTGGCCTAATATGCAAAGGAGTTCCTGCTACAAAAAAGGCTCTGGAGAAATTAAATCCCAGCGAGGCTATTCACACTGAACTAGGCTGCTTGAAGAATTCAGCCTCACCCCTCCTGTATGCAGGGCTTTTTTTGTAGCAGGAACTCCTATGCATATTAGGCCACACACCCCTGATTTAGCCAATCCCCCAAGCTTACAGTAGGCCCTGTACTAAGAGCTCTGTAAGCTCTTGGAAGATTGGCTGCATCAGGGGTGTGTGGCTTAATATGCAAAGGAGTTCCTGCTATAAAGAAAGCCCTGGCTAACAGAGCCTGTCAAATACTTTTCTAAATGAGACCAATTTCCCACAAGCCTTATGCCGTTCCCCCGCTCCTCCTTTCCGCCATGGTTTTCGTCGGATTTCACACTATCTGCCCTGGGGTTGCAACTGGCATCTTTTTCACGCGGCAAACAGAAACTGGTTTTTGGAGGATCTCGTTTGCTGCACAAAAGAGGCAGAGCGAGTTGCAGCCCCGGGGCAGATAGTATGAAGTCCGACGGAAGTCCCACCAAGAAGAGGAGAGTGAGAGCAGCATAAGGCTAGGGGGGAATCGGTGTGAGAGTACATTTTAAAATCCACAGATGTTCTCAGAAACATACCTCTGTTGCAAATTGGTTTCAGATCCGTTATTTTCTAACATCGATAACTTTATTATTTATTAACTGCTTCAGGAGAAAATAAACAGGTGTTGCATACACCCCTGTTTTAAAAAATACAGCTTCCAATCAGTGGCTTAGATTATTCCAGGAACCTAATATCTGTCTAAGAGATTTGCAGTTAGAAGTGTGCCCAAGATCTGTTACTCACCCGCCTTTAAACCACAGAGATTTGGATTCTCCGGATCCTTCACCTCGGGCCTGAAAGACAGAAATTACTGACATTAGTTCTTGTGCTGATGGAACTTCCGCATCCAGGACTCCAAGATGGGGCCTCAAATGAGTAGACCTGATCATTGCTGAGTTCATCCAGCCCTATATGGCCTAGGACCTGTCTACCTTATGGAGGATTCTCAACACACTGGTTGTGCTGTGGGTTTTATACCGTCATCACCTGCGACTCCTCGAGCGCTTTCATCAGCGCTGCCTTCGCACCATCCTCAACATCCACTGGAATGACTTTGTAACCAACACTGAAGTCCTCAAGCGGGCGGAGGTTACCAGCATCGAGGCACTGCTGCTGAAGACGCAGCTGCGCTGGGCAGGGCACATTTCTAGGATGGAAAACCACTGCCTTCCCAAGATTGCCCTGTATGGTGAACTCTCCACCGGCCATCGAAATAGAGGGGCACCAAAGAAGAGGTACAAGGACTCCTTGAAGAAATCCCTTGGCACCTGTCGCATCAACCATCACCAGTGGTCTGACCTAGCCTCAGATCGCAAAGCATGGAGGCACACCATCCACCAGGCTGTCTCTTCCTTTGAGAACGCACGCATAGCTGGTCTTGAGGACAAAAGGAGATTGAGGAAGAATCGCATTGCTACAGCACCAACCCTAAATCAGACTTTTCCCTGCAGCCACTGTGGCCAGACCTGCCTGTCCCGCATTGGTCTTGTCAGCCACCAGCGAGCCTGCAGCAGACGTGGACTATTGCACCCTTCTTAAATCTTCGTTCACGAAGCCAAGCCGAGAGAGAGGGTTGTGCTGTGCAAATAAGGTCTCGTGTAATTGCTGACTTCAAGGCCCAAGGAGAATTTCTCTTCCAAACACTGGAAGCGACTTGAATTTTCATTGAATTATCATGCCTTGCTAACCTTGCAAGAAACTACAGATGATCCGGTAAAGGGAGAGCTTTGCTTACCTGCACTCATGCTGCAAGGTGGACGGAGCAAAGTTGGTGGAAATGATGAACAACTGAAAAATGGGATAAAGAAGCACCCAGGAGGGGTCGCTTTGGAGCCAAAAGAAAATTGGAACGGGGGAAAAAAAAGATGGCAGGTGCATTCTAAAAACAAAACAAAACAAGATTACATTCGGCCAACTCAAGAAACGGGGAAGAAGGGCAGGGGTTGAGCGGTTGGAGAGATACAAGAGAAGACAAACGCAAGCCAGCTCTTCAAACAGACACTTAATGGGACAGGGACGGGCATGTCTGGGATCGGGGGCGGGGAGGGTACACAACCATCCAAAACTGGGCAGGCAGAATTTCCTCCACCAAGGATCTGCACAGGGGTTGGTGGTGGAGCTCATTAGTGAAACTCGTTAGCATATGCCGCCCACCCCAGCCAAAAGCAACCTGATGCAAGAAGGGAGAGCCCCAGGCGAGCAAGGCCTGCTTCGGCTGGCTAGAGATCCAGCCAGCCCAAGCAGGCCTCACTGGCATGGGGCTCTCCTGCACCCGCCCTCAGTCAAAAGGCCAGCAAGCCACCCACTGCCCAGAATCACATAAGAAGTAGAGAAAGGGTGGTGCGGGCTTCTCCAGGGGTTAATGAGAGCTGCTGGGTGTGTGGCAAAGCCCCTGGTGGCTGGTTGGCTGCCCACTCTTCTAATCCAGGGATTGTTATGCAGCTGCACCTCCTATTCAGTGGACAAGGTAGGTGAGGAAGAAGAGGGGGAACTGTCAGAAAGGTTCAGGAGCTGTGCTCCTGTGAGCTCCCGCTGAATCTGAGGCCTGGATCTGCAGCACTAGAGGGGCAGTTTCAGTCCTTGGCTTTCTGTCTCCTGTAGAGCTATGAAAAGCACTAGAACCTTGCTGGAAAAAATGGCCAACGACTCCAATTATGTGGATGTGCATTGATGAAAATCCCTGCAGAATGGAACCCTGCTTGGACCCTGACCCGGATGGCCAAAGCTAGTCTGAATTTGTCGAACCTCAGAAGCTAAGCATGGTCGGTCCTGGCTAGTACTTAGATGGGTGCAGGGATGGAATTCCAGCAGGAGCTCCTTTGCATATTAGGCCACACACCCCTGATGTAGCCAATCCTCCAAGAGCTTACAAAAAAGAGCCTTGTAAGCTCTTGGAGGATTGGCTACATCAGGGGGTGTGGCCTAATATGCAAAGGAGCCCCTGCTAGAATTCCACCCTTGAGCATGGCAATTAAAACTACACAGAGGAGGAGGAAAAGAAAGAGATGGGGCAACAGTGGCTCCAGTCAGGGCTTTCTTGTAGCAGGAGCTCCTTTGCATATTAGGCCACACAACACTAATGTAGCCAATCCTACTGGAGCTTACAGTAGGCCCTGTAAGAAGAGCCCTGTAAGCTCTTGGAGGATTGTCTATATCAAAGGTGTGTGGGCTTAATACGCAAAGAAGTTCCTGCTACAAAAATAGCCTGGCTGGAATTTTCTCCAGAACTTCTTACAGAAAATACTACAATTCCCAAGCTTCCTTTGGGCTGATGATTATAATAAAACTAATGGAATGGCAGCTTTATTGCTGAGACTGCAGGTGCCCTTCCTGTAAGCACTTCTTGCAAAACTTGAAGTGGGTAAAATGCAGATGACTGGGGAAGGCAATGTCAAACCACCTGGTATAACGTCTGCCAAGAAAATGTCGCGATGTGATTTCACTCCATGAGTCAGTAAGGACTCGGTGCTTGCACAGGGGACTACCTTTACCTTTACCTATCTATTTAGCTTTTCTGCCAAGAAAACGTGGTGATGTGACTTCACCCCATGAGGAGGTAACGACGGTGCTTGCATAGGGGACTACCTTTACCTTGTTAATTGTTAATTTTATTGTTTTAAATTGTAATTTTAAATTGTGTTCTGACTGTTAGCCGCCCTGAGTCTGCTTGCGGAGAGGGTGGGATAGAAAAATAAATAAATAAATACCTTTATCTATCTTTTTAGACTTCCTGCCAAGAAAACGTGGTGATGTGACTTTACCTCATGCGTCAGTAATGACTCGGTGCTTGCACAGGGGGGAACTACCTTTACCTTGATAATTTTAATTGTTAATTTTATTGCTTTAAATCGTAATTTTAAATTGTGTTCTGACTGACGGTTAGCCGCCCTGAGTCTGCTTGCGGACAGGGCGCGGTAAAAACTAACTAAATAAATACCTCTATCTATTTAGCCCGTCTGCCAAGAAAACGTGATGTGACTTCATCCCATGAGTTGGTAAAAACTCGGTCCTTGCACAGGGGACTACCTTTACATTTATCTATCTATTTAGCCCTTCTTCCTCTCCTCCTGCAACCGTCTGCCCGTCAACATAACTTTCTGTCCATGTCTGCCTGCACCCAGCATCTTGTCTGCGTGTCTGTCTAGACAGGCAACTGATGAACGAACGATTATCAGCTAATTATTTGCTACTTTGAATTGCAGGAGCCAGAAAACGATGGTGCATGGAAAGAACGTGGAGATTTGAGGATATCAGGCAAGAGTCTTTCTTTAAAGCTTCCCAAGATGGCTGGCATAGGTCATCAGGAGGATGGAAGGGGCAACTTGCCTCTTGAAGCTGCATGGTGATTTTGTTGAATGCTCGTAACCAGTTGGCTTTCGCCCGTGCTTTAGGGTCCACTACGATCTCTGGTTCTTTCTCCCTGGAATCAGAACACGGAAGTCAAGGATCACAGTTGGCTTCTGAGCTTTCTGCCGAAAAGTGCTAACCCAGAATCTGCACCACATAACAACACCTGGGGAATCTAATTCAGACGGCTGAGCTAGCTCCGCCCCTGTCCTGCATACGTCATCCAGCAAGCATCAGCCAGGGCGGCCCTGCCACTATTATTATTATTATTATTAGTTTATTTATATACCGCCCATTCCCTCGTAAGGGCTCAGGGCGGAGCACAACATAATACTAAAATTACAATCAAATCATATAATCATAAAAGTCAGTTTCGGTATTCAATAGAACAAAATAGCCCAGCAGAACAATATGATGAGATGGTGCAGCAGGACAGTGCAGCAAACTGGGGAGGGACGGTGGCTCAGTGGTAGAGCATCTGCTTGGCAAGCAGAAGGTCCCAGGTTCAATCCCCGGCATCTCCAACTCAAAAGGGTCCAGGCAGTAGGTGATGGAGATGGAGGGACGGTGGCTCAGTGGTAGAGCATCTGCTTGGGAAGCAGAAGGTCCCAGGTTCAATCCCCGGCATCTCCAACTCAAAAGGGTTCAGGCAGTAGGTGATGGAGATGGAGGGACAGTGGCTCAGTGGTAGAGCATCTGCTTGGGAAGCAGGAGGTCCCAGGTTCAATCCCCGGCATCTCCAACTCAAAAGGGTCCAGGCAGTAGGTGATGGAGATGGAGGGACGGTGGCTCAGTGGTAGAGCATCTGCTTGGGAAGCAGAAGGTCCCAGGTTCAATCCCCGGCATCTCCAACTAAAAAGGGTCCAGGCAGTAGGCGTGGAAAACCTCCGCTTGAGACCCTGGAGAGCCGCTGCCAGTTTGACTTTAGGGAAGGATAGTGGCTCAGTGGTAGAGTGTCTGTTTGGTAAGCAGAAGGTCCCAGGTTCAATCCCCGGCATCTCCAACTCAAAAGGGTCCAGGCAGTAGGTGATGGAGATGGAGGGATGGTGGCTCAGTGGTAGGGCATCTGCTTGGGAAGCAGAAGGTCCCAGGTTCAATCCCCGGCATCTCCAACTCAAAAGGGTCCAGGCAGTAGGTGATGGAGATGGAGGGATGGTGGCTCAGTGGTAGGGCATCTGCTTGCGAAGCAGAAGGTCCCAGGTTCAATCCCCGGCATCTCCAAAAAAGGGTCCAGGCAAATACGTGTGAAAAACCTCAGCTTGAGACCCTGAAGAGCCGCTGCCAGTCTGAGAAGACAATACTGACTTTGATGGACCAAGGGTCTGATTCAGTATAAGGCAGCTTCATATGTTCAAATCAGCACAGCAAGATAGTACAATAGGGAGGCCAACTGATCTAATGGGTAGATGCCCGCCACCTCAACCAAAGACCTGGCAGAACAGCTCCGTTTTACAGGGTCTACGAAAGGCTAACAAGCCAGGTAGGGCCCGGATCTCTATAAGGAGCTGATTCCACCAAGATGGGGTCAGGACCGAGAAGGACCTGGCCCTGATAGAGGCAAGATGGGCATCTCTTGGGCTGGGGACAGTCAAGCTAGGCAAACTAGGAGATAGCCTAGGGCGCTGGCCTTCTGGGTGTGCTGAGTTGGGTGCCCCCACGTGACTTGGTGATGTTATCAGTGCAGTCTAGGACCAGCCCTGCTATCAGGCTGAGGTAGTAACAGTACAACGAGAAGAACACAGAAAGGTTGAAATCCTGGAGAGACCCGTGTTCCAAAAAATCACTTTGATGATACCGATAAATTTCAATTAATTAATTTTCTGCAGATCCATATATCAGAATAATGATACAAAGTTACAATGATGCTATTTAAGTTTCCAACAGTATTTCAGAATTACTATAACAACAATTCCCATAATTTTGAAAAAGTCCACAAAAAGGAATAAAAGAATTAGGTGCTAGAAAGCACTCTTTGAAGGTGCTGAAAAGTCTTTCCTTGAAGATTAATAATAATAATAATAATAATATAATATATTTTATTTATATCCCGCCCTCTCCGCCGAAGCAGGCTCAGGGCAGCTCACAACATATAAAATTTACAAATTACAATATAGAAACATTATTTCAATGCAATATATATAATTTACTAATTAAAACCATTATAATTAAAACCATCAAAATTACAATTAAAACTAACATTTACAGTGCTATGCTGTAGATGTTCTCCTTAGTAGTTTATGATGGCCGGATATAGTAGACTAAATCCACATTTAAGAAGAAGAAGATTTGGGATTTATATCCCGCCCTATACTCTGAATCTCAGAGTCTCAGAGCGGACACAATCTCCTCTACCTTCCCCCCCCCACCCCCAACAAACACCCTGTGAGGTAGGTGGGGCTGAGAGTGCTTTTATAGCAGCTGCCCTTTCAAGGACAGCTTCTATGAAAGCTATGGCTGACCCAAGGCCATCTCAGCAGGTGCAAGTGGAGGAGTGGGGAGTCCGCGCACTTATCCACTACACCAAACTGGCTCTCACGAAGGCCATTTAAGCGAAGGCTCCACGAAGGCCATTTAAGCAAAGGGCATTTGAAAAAGGGTAGTCTTGCAAGCCCTACGGAATTGATCAAGACTTCGCAGGGCCCGCACTTCATCCGACAGTTGGTTCCACCAGCGATGCTGATGTGCAATGGTACGCTGATGACACGCTTCCTAGGTTTAAAGCCGCGTGTTTCGGTAACGACGACCTTCATCTGATCCATTTATTCCATATTCTCTGGAACCGGTGCTCAAATAATACAGATGTGTTAGTTAATTTATTTCCAGTAGGCATTAGCGGCTCTCTGAGAGAGTAACAGAACAGCCTTGTGCATATTTACTCAGAAGTAACCCCGACTAGATTCAGTGGCATTTTTCTCACTTCAGTTGAAAACAACCTTGTAGCTTTAAACAAACCTGTGCTTTCTCCAGAGCAATTCACATTGAGCACAATGGGCTTTACGCCGCTGTAATAGTGTGTTCATTGTGGATGACACTCAAGAAAGCACACATACCAAAGTTTCTCTAGTTTTTTTTGGGGGGGGGGGGCGGGAGGAAGCGTTAGAAAGAGAAAGGCAGCGTCCGGTTGTGATCACAAATACTAAAGAATGCATTTTAGGGTTGCCAAGTCCAATTCAAGAAATATCTGGGGACTTTGGGGGTGGAGCCAGGAGACTTTGGGGGTGGAGCCAGGAGACATTAGGGGTGGAGCCAAGATCAAGGCTGTGACAAGCATCATTGAACTCCAAAGGGAGTTCTGGCCATCACATTTAAAGGGACGGCACACCTTTTCAATTCCTTCCTTCCATAGGAAATCATGAAGGATAGGGGCACCTTCTTTTGGAGCTCATAGAATTGGACCCCCTGGTCCAATCCTTTTGAAACTTGGGGGGTATTTTGGGGAGAGGCACTAGATGCTATACTGAAAATTTGGTGCCTCTACCCCAAAAAACAGCCCCCCCCCCAGAGCCCCAGATACCCGCGGATCAATTCTTCATGATTTTCTATGGGAATAAATCTCCCTAGGGAATAATAAGAGTTCCAAGCAGACATTTCCCTCCCCTCCCCCCGCTTTCTGACGACCCTGAAGCAGGGGGAGAGCCTCCAAACCGGGAGATCCCCTGCCCCCACCTGGGGATTGGCAACCCTAATGCATTTTCAATCCACTTTCAATGCACTTTCCAACTGGCTTTTACTGTGTGAATTGGCAAAATCCAGTTCTAAGGTGCATCAAAAGTGGATTGAAAGTGCATTATTCAGTG
The DNA here is from genome assembly GCF_032191835.1 of Heteronotia binoei. Lineage (NCBI taxonomy): Eukaryota > Metazoa > Chordata > Lepidosauria > Squamata > Gekkonidae > Heteronotia > Heteronotia binoei. The sequence goes on along the minus strand of NC_083224.1, from coordinate 195,536,034 downwards.
TGTGCGATCACAGCCCTTGATAATCGTCCTCCTTTTTATGCATTTCATTAAAACATGTGCTTTGTTTAGGAAAATGTCACTCTGCCTATGCTCAGAGGCACTTAGTCTGAGGTGTCAATAGTTTGAAGACCAAAGAGGTGATTCCCCCCCCCCCCGATACATGTTGCCTCCCCGGTCCCTGGTTCTAGATATGGGCCCTAGGCCCGACTTAAGTCAACTAGAGACAGGGCCTTTTCAGTCACAGCCCCTTGCTGGTGGAACCAGCTACCGGAAGAGGTGAGGGCCCTGCGGGACCTTGGGCAGTTCCGCAGGGCCTGTAAGACAGTCCTCTTCCGGTTGGCATACAACTGATCGGTACTTGAAAATTTCGACTAGAAGGCTGCAGTACGGTACTTTGGTAAATGGCTTTGTTTTACTGTTTTACTGTTTTTACTGGTTTATTGTTTAAATGTTGTAAATTGATGTTTTTTAAAACTTAATCCTATGTTAGAACTTTTGTGTTGTGAGCTGCCCTGAGCCGCTTTGGTAGGAAGGGCGGGATATAAACTAAATAAAATGAAAATGAAAAATGAAATAGGTGTATGGCATTGACCACCAAGACAAAATTGCTTTTCTTACCTCTCCTCCGTTTCAGGGGTTTTTTCCTCTTGCTCTTTTTCCTTGGCTGAAGCCTCCTCCACAGGTAGCTCCTCCGGAGGGACGGGGAGAGCTTCGTCCACCTTCTCCCCTTTCTGTTCCTGCTGCTGCAAGGGTTGGGGTTTCTGCTGCGCCTGCTGCTGCGGCGGCAGTTGCGGCGGCAGTTGCGGCGGCTGCATCTTTTGCTGCAACGGCGGCTGCTGCTTTAGTTGCACCTGCGGCGGAGGCGGCTTTTGTTGCGCCTGGGGGGGCGGCTGAGCTGGTGGTGGCTTCTGCTGCTGCAACGGCAGCGGCTTCTGTTGCTGCTGCTGTTTTAGTTGCGCTTGCTGCGGTGGCGGCTGTGCTTTCTGCGGCGGCGGCTGCTGCTTTAGTGGCGCCGGCTGCGGGGGCGGCGGTTGAGCTTGCGGCGACTTCTGGGGCAGCGATTGGGCCTGTTGCGGTTTCTGTTGCTGCACCTGTACCTGTTGTGGCTTCTGCTGGGGTGGAGAGACTTGCGGGGTCTCCTGCAGTGGGGCTTCTGGTATCTCATCCTCGGGGTAATACTCCTCGTTGTCGCTGTACTCGTCGCTGAATTTGTCCTCTTCCAAAGAGAGGTCCTCCTCCTCTTCATCCCAGTCTTTGTGGTAACTCACCGAGCTGTGGCAGGAGTGATAAGAGTCCCCATCCCGCTCGTCTAACTCTGAACCTTGTAGACTAATGTCTTCAGGGTCAAAGTCGTCGCTAAGCTGGGAACTCCCTTGACTCAACTCGGCCGACGAGGCATACCGGCTGCTCCCCGTGGGGCTGCAGTGGTGGGGTAGGGATGGGGAGGGACATAGAAAGGAAGAAAAAAAGAGGAAAAGGGAGAGACATGCACAGAGGCTTATAAAAGACCCTAGGCACTCAAAGCCCACCTTGAAGCCGGCCTGCTACAATTTCCCAAAATGGCTGCCTGAGGCACTGTAGCTGATATATCCTCAGTCTTTGAAAATAGTCCCCCCCACCCCAGTCTTATGGTTCTTTAGTTTGGAAACGTGTGGGATTGAGACATCACGGCAGTGCACATGCTGTCAGACCACGTCTCAACAAATGGAAACCATTTCTCACCCTGGTTTCAACCGTGAGCAACCTATGCTTTTAGAAAAAGTGTCGCTATTCCTTGATTAAAGTTCATTAGAATCCTTGAAACCAGGCCTGGTGTGTGGGTTTCTGCCACCCAAGGCAGAACCCCAACATGTGCCCACTCCAACCTGCATTTTTGGTTTTTTTGCACGCATGAAGTGCACATGGGGTGGGGCATGATGATGTCATCCAGAGGCGATGTCATCACGCCGGGCACTCAGCGCATCCCCTCCCCAGCACTCGCTGAGTTCGAGGGGCGCTGTGGACAGGAAGTGCCATTCTTTCTTGGCTTTAAGGGATTGAGGGAGCTCCTCCAACCCCTTAAAACCAAGAAAGAACACTGAGTCAGCACTTCCCCTCCTCAGCACTCGCCAAGTTCGGCGGGCGCTGTGGATGGGATTCTGCAGTGGGGGAGAGGGCTGGGCAAGGGAGGGCCAAGCATTCGCACTCGGTCTGCCCTTGCCCTGCCCTCTCCCTCTTCAGCGGGCGCTGACTGGCCTACAGGCAGGAGCCACCTTTCTTTCTTCCTTTGCTGGGAGCGGGGACGGGGCACCCGCCCCCTGCCCCTGTTGTAAGGTGGCACCCCAGGCAACTGCTGGCCTGGCTTACTCCCACGTGCCAGCCCTGCTTGAAACAGCTTTGAAACTGGTTCAGATCTGTAGTTGTAGCCATTCCCCTGACTCTGGTAGGTTGTGTGAGGATGGGATATTTGTGTGAGGAAGAATCTCTACAACTTTATTAGTTGTTGTAGATTTTCCAGGCTGTATGGCCGTGGTCTTGGCATTGTGAGACCTGACGTTTCGCCAGCGACTGTGACTGGCCTCCTCAGAGGTTTGACCCAGAAAGCTAGAGTTACAACAGAAAGCGACCAACACACAACAAGCTGGTGCCATCCCCCAACCTGTGGAAATTTTGCACACAATGGAGGTGAGGCTCCCAGAATGCCACCACACACATTGCGGCCTTTGTATAGAGGGAGGGAAGGCCACACTTTGGAATGCCCTCAACATGGTAGCTATAAAATAGGCACTAGGCCCCAAGCCTGCTCAGCTTATTTTGCTTGGAATATTTGTGTGATGTAGGTAAGGGTTCGTAAGCGTGGCCTGGCAACCAGTGGGAGAAGGGGGTGGGGACATGAGGGGGACTGCTGTTGGTGACATGATGACATCACTTCTGGGGGAAGTGATGCCACTTCTGGGGGAAGTGATATTAGTTATCTCTAGGAATCACTGGAAATTGTGGGAAAACCACATCACTTCCAATGATTCCTAGAGAGGACTGACGTTACTTCCAGGGTTCCCTTGGAACTGACATCATGCCATCAGGCCGACGGCCAGCCTTTTGTTGATTTTTCTCCTACTGACACTCAGAGCAACAGGAAATGGAAGTTGGAGGCTTGGCAGCTCTATGGAAGGAGACCAAATTATTTTTACAGTGGTCTAGTTCGGTTTACATATCCTCCTTTCAACGTGGTGTCTCTCTTCTGTGAAGCAGTTTGGTTTTGTACCTATTTCTCCTTTTGCGACACCCATTTTTATTTTTGTTACAATTAACCCATTTTAGGTTATATCGCTTCTTTTATTGGGCACCCTTCCTGTAACACTCAATCTGTCACCAAACTCCTCACTTTTTAGCACTGCCTTAAAACCTTTTTGCTCCCTCTGGTGGTTAGTTTGATATTACACTGGTTTATGTTCGGCATGTCTCCTTGCAGATTTAAACTGAAGGTTTTCATGCCAGATATAAACCGGTGATATTGAATCGACTACTAATGAAAGCAAAGCACGTGCAGAATGGAACCCCCCCCCCAAAAGAAAAGAAAAGAAAAGAAAAGAAAAGAAAAGAAACAGGAGCTTGTGACAGATGAAAATGAGAGTATGGAAAAGCTGTGACCACTTCCTAATGAAAGAATTGCAGTAAGCAGAGTTCGGGCTGCAGAATCTTGAAGGATTTATCAATCAACACGTCAGTTATTCCTTTATCCTATACTTTGTGCTCACAGACCAACAGGTCATAAGCAGGCAAATTCAGTAATTCAAAGATACAGAATAACGTCAATTATTATTAGTGACATTCAACTGTACATGTTTGCTTATGCAATTAAGTTTTCTTTTAGTAGCTTTTTATTTATCTCTTGCTCTAAATAGTGATGTAGTTTGGCTCTTGAACGATCAAAAGTTTTGACAGCTCCTGATGTGAAGTCTGACCACATAATCAAACCTTTCACTTTGAGGACCTCCTCCTGCCACCCTGCCCCAACCTCTTCCCCCCTTCCCGTTGCGTCCTCCCCCAGCTGGCCCCACAGATGCGGGCAAGCCATTAGCACACCACGAGACAGTAGCCAAGAACACAGAAACACGGACCAACAAACAGTAGCCCTGTCCTGTGTATGCGCGAGTTCCTCTTGTGATAACTTCATCGCAGCCTAGTCCATCGTGGTGTCAGATGGGACAATATTCATGCCCCATTTAGAAGCCACACCCTTATATAATTGAACAGGAAGGCACTCTACTAGGGCTCCCAAGTTGCTGCCAGGGGTGGGGGATCCCCCGGTTTGGTGGGCTCCAACCCACTGGCAGGGAAGAGGCTGCTAGGGGATCCCCCCCCCAAGAGCCTGTTGCCATGTAGTGCAATGACGTCACCCAGAAGTGAGATATCACGCTGGGCACGTATTGTGGGACACTCTAGGAATTTGCTTGAAACTCTATGGTTTCACACGGGGATGCTCTAGGAATTTTGAGTACCACAGAGTAGCTGGGGAATTGGCAACCCTGCATACCTGCATATAGAGATGCTGTCTTCTTCCACAGAGTCCCCCCCCCAAGGCTTCCCTCCAATTTCTAGGAATAGAACTTCGGTTTCAGACTTCCGCAAACACTGCAAAGAACTGGCTGTACGAGCAGCATCATTAAAGTAAAGAAATGCATGACAACTCCATTTTTTGTGACCTTCTTAGGTCAGACCCCCAGCTTTGGAGAAAATAACTTACAGGACATGAGTTGAGGGCTCAGATCTATATTTCTCCCGCTTGGTCGACACGTGTATCAGAAGGATCCAGTAGAATCCCAACCTGGTTGAGGGGATTGTATCATGTCAGGTATCAAGCTGCGGATACCCTTTCTGAATGTCTCTCCCCCATAAGGGAAACAAAATCCTACAAGTAGAATATTAGCATCTCAGTCAAGGATGGAATTCTAGCAGGAGCTCTTTTGCATATTAGGCTACACACCCCTGATGTAGCCAATCCTCCAAGAGCTTACAAGGCTCTTTTTTTGTAAGCTCTTGGGAGGACTGGCTACTTCAGGGGTGTGTGGCCTCATATGCAAAGGAGCTCCTGCTAGAATTCCACCCCTGATCTCAGCCCTCTGTTTGCTGTACTTGTTTCTTGGCTTTTGGGAAGTCCCTCTTCCAACTTGGGAGAATGCAAAAATATGACCGTCTGCCGCTGCTGATTGAACTGCTACAGTCCATTCAATCAACTGACGGGTATATTGCCTCATTACATTTATGTATTATGTAAAATAACTTCTCAAACATCTTTCCCAAACCTATCCAATTCACTACAGTTATGGTCCCCCCCCCCCTCCCTGAATTCTTCTTTTCCACTTTGGCTATCCTCGGGTACTCTGAATCCTTAGACCAAGGGGCAAAATAGATCACAGAAGGAAAGGGAACAGAGATTGAGGAATTGGACACAGGGAAGAACTGGAGGACTAAGTCATTCACTGAGGGAAGAACTCAGTCCTACGAGATATACTACAGCAGATTTGCTAGACAGTCTCTGAGCAAGTGCAGAAGGCTACGGGAAGCACATGCAGACAAGATACAGGACACTCCTGGGTTAGACCGGAACCACTCCTCCAGCACTGGCAATCGGGAGAAAGGGAGAGGTGATGGGCTCTCACAGGGGTGCCCATCAATTCAGACTCAAGCTAGAAACAGAGGAGAGGAACCCCGAGAAACAATTGGTCTGCTCGGAACTTCATAGTCTGCTAATTGTTCTGCACGACACATCAGCAAACTTGCAATAAGGTACAAGCATGTGAATAGGAATATGGGGGGAGAATTTTCAGAAGCCGAGCAAACCGGGTGGTTTTCTCAAAGTCATATAGTCTTAGGGTTGCCAATCCACAGGTGGGGGCAGGGGATCCCCCGGTTTGGAGGCCCTTCCCCCGCTTCAGGGTCATCAGAAAGTGTGTGTGCGGGGGGGAGAAAATGGCTGCTGGGCACTCCATTATTCCCTATGGCGACTGATTCCCATAGGTTATAATGGTGAATTGAGATGTGGGTATCTGGAGCTCTGGGAAAGGGCTGTTTATTGAGATAGAGGCACCAAATTTTCAGCATAGCATCTGGAACCTCTCCTCAAGACACCCTCCCATGTTTCAAAAAGATTGGACCACGGGGTCCAATTCTATGAGCCCCAAAAGAAGGTGCCCCTATCCTGCATTATTCCCAAATGGAGGGAAGGCATTTTAAAGGAGTGCGGTCCCTTTAAATGTGACTGCCAGAACTCCCTTTGGAGTTCAGTTATGCTTGTCACTCCCTTGCTCCTGGCTCCACCCCCAAAGTCCCCAGATATTTCTTGAGTTGAACTTGGCAACCCTACATGGTCCGCAGTTGGATCAGCAAGGGGAGATGGGCCCAGTTCTTTTGCTGATGCAAAGTGTATCTTGCCCCATCATGAGCCGGGAGGATAAAGCGCTCTGAAGGTTATAGAGGGACTCTTTGGAGGTAAGGGCAGGAAGATGCAATGCGGTTTAAAGGCAGATGTCAAAGGTCAGCACACCTTTTGTGGCCACCAGAGGTGGCCAGTTCACTAGGCAGACCTAGGTGACTACCTAGGGTGTGGGTTGGGGGTCAGGATTGGCCCCCCCACCCCCTTCCTCCAGGGTGACTGATATTGCCTGGAAGGAGAGTCCCTGGGAGCCAGAAAGAGGCCACGCACTGCCCAGCCTTATTATGAGCTAGCCTGATCCCATGCTTGCTTTTGGTTTGGGGTTGTTGTTTGCTACAAATTGTTTAAATCTAACACATTTTTGCAGAGGAGAATACAAATTAAATCCTTACAAGCAAATCCCTGTTGTGTGAATTTGCTTGGGAATTTCCCATGTCCCCGAATCGCCACTGAATTTAATTCCAGCTCCATTTGGCGAACATTAAACAGCTGAGAAGGGAGAGTGAAAATAACAGACTGTTGCCAAACCACACTGCTTTGGTAAGGGAATACGAGAGTTTGGGGACACTGTAGCGGACAGAGACCAGCTGCTATTTCCATGAAAGGAGGGTGGAGAGAACAATGCTAGAAAGGCCACTAACCAGGGCTCTTTTTCTAGCAGGAGTTGCTCTGCATATTAGGCCACACACCCCTGATGTAGCCAATACTCCTGGAGCTTACTAAGAGCCCTGTAAGCTCTTGGAGGATTGGCTATATCAAGGGTGTGTGGCTTAATATGCAAAGGAGCTCCTGCTAGAAAAAGAGCCCTGGCACTAGCTATATGGTTGGGCTGCCAACTCTGGGTCAGGATATCCCTGGGAGCCTGAAGAGAGCAGAATTTGAGTAGGGGTGGAAGCTCACTGGGGTGTGAAAGGAACAAAACTCCAACTGTAATCAGGGCTCCCCCCCCCCTTTTTAGTAGGAACTCCTTTGCATATCACGCTGCACCCCTCTGATGTAGCCAATCCTCCAAGAGCTTACAGGGCTCTTCTTCCAGGGCCTACCTTAAGCTCTTGGAGGATTGGCTACATCAGGGGTGTGTGCCCTAATATGCAAAGGAGTTCCTGCTACGAAAAAGCCCTGGCTGTAATCCTAGGAATACTCCAGCCCCTACCTGGAACTTAGCCACCCTAAGTTTGGCCTTATTTTGAGATCCCATTTTTGAGAATACGAAATGTCTGCAGCCCATTATGCATACGTGTGCATGCTCTCATTTAATGAAGCATTCGAATGAGCTTCATTTGTAGAATTTATTCCTGTCCAAGAGCAGTGTTTCATGAACAGTTAAAAAGCTAGAATCCAAGTGCCCAGAAATGACACTCTGTTCTCCAGAAATCCTTCGGATGCTTTGGGGCGTGGGGCAGCGGTGGTGCTAGTGAACAAAAAAGCACTCTACAACACGCCTTTAAAAATCAGCATAGAGGATCAGTTTGAAGAAATCTGAGTCCAAATTCAGCGTCGTTTGAGAATTTAAAAATGGGCTTTTTGGAAGGAGGAGACTGCTGCCACCAGCTGGATAGATGATAACGGCCTAACCCAAGTTACAAACCAGAAACTACCACAGTACTCCGCAAAGAAGAGGCACACGGCGAAAGAGAAGATAAAGACCCACCTATCAGATAGGTCTAGGGAGCGCCTGCTCTCGAGGGAGGGCTGGCGGCTGGTATGCCTGCTCGATTCGGAAGCGGACTCAGCATCACTGCGCCCGTTCGCGGCAGAATCTACGCTACCGTAGCGTCTGCCGGAGGGGGAGGGGAAGAGGAAGAGGGTCAGCATACAACAGGCATAACACAAGCCGAACAGACAGAAACAGGACCTTGTGGCATCCAGAGTTTGCTCCGAATGGTTGTTAAGGGAATGGAACAGGGGGGGGTGTTTGGACGTCGCGGGCAAACCAGACTATGCATGGCTTAGACTTGAGTGGAATGTTCAGAACAGGGGTGGAATTCTAGCAGGAGCTCCTTTGCATATTAGGCCACACCCTCCTGATGTAGCCAATCCTCCAAGAGCTTACAAGGCTCTTTTTTGTAAGCTCTTGAAGGATTGGCTACATCGGGGTGTGTGGCCTAATATGCAAAGTAGCTCCTGCTAGAATTCCACCCCTGGTTCAGAAAAGTCACCAAGTGGAAGCCATTCCCCACCCCCCAGTCATGTGTTCAGAAAAATCACATGATGAAATTACCCCCCCTGAGCCACACCCTCAGAAAAGTCATGTGATGGAGACAAGTCAAGGCCTTCCACAAATACGTAGCATAACAAGATACAGAATCTGTATATAATTGGTGGGGGAGAATCACTGCTCAAAAATTAAAGAAGTTAGGGGTGGAATTCAAGCAGGAGCTCCTTTGCACATTAGGCCACACCCCTCTGATGTAGCCAATCCTCCAAGAGCTTATGAAAAAGAGCCTTGTAAGCTCTCAGAGGATTGGCTACATCAGAGGGGTGTGGCCTAAAATGCAAAGGAGCTCCTGCTAGAATTCCACCCCTGAAAAAAGCAATATGGGTATATACTCAAAATCCATAAGAAAAAATGGTTTCCCGTATTAGGTTATTCGTCTCCTCACAATGTGGTTCCTAAAACATTGTTCCTTGGCTAATATCTGACATTAAAAAAAGGTTGCATGATATGTTCCAAAAGCAAGATTGTTTGGATGGTGGCTGTTTTAGGTACGTTATTAAGACCCGCTTCTTTAATGCCACATCATTGAGAAGCATTTTTGTTTGACATTCTTTGCAGCTTGTATGTTCAATATCTTACTTACCGAAAGGCTGAACGATACTGCTGTGTTCATGTTTTGTATATATAAATTGTAATAAACCCAATAAAACGTGAAAAAGAAAAGTCATGTGATGAAATTGATTCATTCCCCTCTCTCTGAGTCACATGGTCAGAAAGGTGACATCATGAAGTTACTCCTCACACCATACATTCAGAAAGGTCATGTGATGGAGTCAAGTCACATGTTCAGAAAAGTCACGTGATTCAGTCACTACCTGAGTTACATGGCCACCCTGAGCCTGCTATGGGAAGGGCGGGATATAAATATAATCCGGGCTATTTTGTAGGGAAAGCCCTGCAGGGACTCATTTGCATATTAGGTGACACCCCCTGAAACCAAGCCAGCCGGAACTGTGTTCCTGTGCGTTCCTGCTTAAAAAAACATTTTAAAAGCCCTGAATCTAATGAAATAAATAAAAATAATATAAAATGAATATTTGGAAACATCAAGCAATAGTTCCAGCTGCTGAGAAGAGCTCGACTGAATACACAGGGGTGGAATTCTAGCAGGAGCTGCTTTGCATATTAGGCCACACCCCTCTGATGTAGCCAATCCTCCAAGAGCTTACAAGGCTTTTTTGTAAGCTCCAGGAGGATTGGCTACATCGGGGGGGGGGGTGGCCTAATATGCAAAGGTGCTCCTGTTAGAATTCCACTCCTATCCCCATGCAATGACCATCTATACTGTTCTGTACCTGTGTGTCTGCATGTGTAGAAGATCAAGAGAGATGGAGAGACAGAGAGAGATTTTTTTTACTCCATTTTTTCAAAAAAGTAAAAGGAAAAAAAATCTCATATAACTTCCAACAATCACTAAAAAAAATGACCTTCTGTATTTAGAGGCAGTATATTTTTAGTTACTGGTGTGGGAAAAAAACACCAGGGGAAATATTACCCTTGGTAGAGGGCAGTTTGCCATTTTTTGTATGGTGTGCAGGGCTTTTTTTGTAGCAAGAACTCCTTTGCATATTAGGCCAAACCCCCCTGATGTAGCCAATTCTCCTGGAACTTACAGGGTTGTTCATACAGGGCCTACTGTAAGCTCCAGGAGGATTGGCTACATCAGGGGAGTGTGGCCTAATAGGCAAAGGAGTTCCTGCTACAAAAAAGCCCTGATTTTGTGTGTGTGTGTTCACCTGGAAGTCACATCGACCTCTGGTGACTGACCCCTACTGGGGGCCTGGAGCATATGCAGGGAGGTGGCTGAATAAAGCCTGCCCCTGCCTCCCAACTGCTGGTATTCCAAGGAGGTCTCCCATCCAAGTACTTGCCAGCGTTGGCCCTGTTTAGCTTCTGAGATCTGGCAAGACCAGGCTTGCCTGGGCTAACTCTACCCTTGTGATCTTCTGATGGTCATTTGGTGAGCCACTATAAGAGAGAGTCTCTGAACACTCCCCCCCCCCCCATTGGCACACCTTCATGTACCCATCCCACCCATATTCTCTTTGCAAGGTAAGGGGGATTTTCCTTAGCAGAATGTTCTTGGGCCCTTATCCATGACGGTTTCAGGCTCCTCCCACTTTTACCTGATTGGCCGATGGTCTGAGTAGTCCATCTCGTAGTTCTCTGGGTAGGAGTCGTGGGAAGCTCGGTGCTGGTGGCGCATGGGGTATTGGTGGACTGATGCGTTGGGCTGGGAGGTGGTGTAGTAGGGGGGCGGAATGCTATTGCTGGTCTCGCTGCGGTAGTCGCTGTCCCGGTCATCCACGGTGCTGTCGGGGTCATCATCTGGAAAAGGGGACCCGGTATTGTCAAGTCTGCTGTATTGTTATTAACATGTTGTCTAACTCTGGTTCAGAAGCAAGGGGTTCTGGGATCTTACTGAACACCGAATGCTGCTAGCTACCTCTCCTCCCCCCCCCCTCCTCTTAGCTATGCCTTTGTTGTGTAGCCTGCTTTGAAATGCTGATATGTGAACAAGATTGTGGAGCCTTCTCAAGCTGGGTGTCTGTGGGAGTGTTAAGCGCCAAGGCCGTGGCTTGGGAACGAGGGAGTAACATCCTTGTGCGAAAATATACTGCATAGAGTGCCCCGCCCGTAGGAATCCTTTGATCTATACCTTAAATGCTTGGTTAATGTCCATGTACCCGAGTCCTTCAATCTCTATCATGGTCTTCATTTCTGCTTTCAATAAACTAGTAACTTTGTTTCAACCAGAGACTCGTTATTGAATTCAGCTGACTTGACAGGTATCATGCCAAGTGAGTCACTGAGATAGAAAATGGCTTTCTCGGGAACTTATTTGCTTATTAGGCCATACCCCCTGATGTCACTGTGGTTTCACACAGGGCTTTTTTGTGGGACAAGTCCAGCAGGAACTCATTTGCATATTAGGCCTCACCCCCTGATGGCCCCGTTGTTTCACACAGAGGTTTTTGTAGGGAAAAAGCCCAGCAGGAGCTCATTTGCATATTAGGCCACACCTCCTGACATCACCATTTTTCCATGCAGGGCTTTTTTGTGGTAAAAGCCCAGCATGAACTCATTTGCATATTAGGCCACTCCCCCTGGCATCACCATTGTTTCACACAGTGGGAGCACATTTGAAGATTAGGCCACACCCCTGACATCACCGTTGTTTCACGCAGGGCTTTTTGTAGAAAAAAGCCCAGCAGGAACTCATTTGCATATTAGGCCACACACCCCGACAACACTACTGTTTCACTGCGTTCCTATGTATTCCTGTTCAAAAAAAGCCCTGGACTTTCTATTATAACCAACAGCACAAGGATATAGAAGAAAGGCTTGTGGACTGCGAGGTTTCCTCAAGAGTAGGGAGGATGAATGGATATGGTCGTTTTCACCCCTTTTTGAATTCCTTATCTGACAGAGGGAACTTTGACTCAAAAACTTATATCCCAGAAATCTTTTTGGTCTTTACGGTGCGACTGGCCTTTCATCTTGATTTTTAATTCCTAACGTTGTCCTTTAAGGCCACCTGACATTTGTAATTGATGCGCAATAATGTCGGGAAATGCACAGATTCTAACGGGAGGGAGAGATCGGTGTAAGGAAAGAGAAATAGGTGTGAAAACACGAACTCGCTCCCCCCCCCCGGGTCTCTTTCTCACAAGGGACATCTGAAATTTGGTCTGGGCCCCTACCTGGTGCAATGAGCTCCAGCTGGAGATTCGGCCCCTGTGGGACTAAGTTATGCAGGGCCTGTAAGATGAAGCTTATCTGCCAGGCTTTTAATGATCCTTTGTAGGACGTAGATTCAGCTTTGCACTTGAGCATGGACAGAGTGCCAAACAGAATTGCACTAATATATGGCTGTGAGAGCTGGACCATAAGGAAGGCCGAGCGCAGAAGAATAGATGCTCTTGAGATGTGGTGCTGGGGAAGACTCTTGAGAGTCCCTCGGACTGCAAGAAGATCCAATCAGTCAGTCCTCAGGGAAATCAACCCAGACTGTTCCCTGGAAGGTCAGATGCTGAAGCCGAAGCTCAAATACTTTGGCCCCCAAATGAGAAGGGAGCACTCCCTGGAGAAGACCCTGATGCCGGGAAAGACAGAAGGCAAAAGAAGAAGGGGACGGCAAGAGATGAGATGGCTGGACAGCTTTACTGATATAACAAACATGAATTTGAGCGGACTTTGGAGGATGGTGGAAGACAGGAGGGCCTGGCATGACTTTGTCCATGGGGTCGCAGAGAGTCAGACTCGACTGTGCGACTGAACAACAACAAGAATCCTGAGCACAGAACTCATTTGCACTAACCTGCTTTAACAGTTATAATTAAACCATTACATCCAAAGTATTATATTTGCCTTGAAGTATATAGTGCCTTTTTTTTATGGATTCTAGGCCCAAAGTCTGGGGAATAGGCCTCTATTGGAGTCCTTGGTAAGTATACTAGATATGACAGAATCTTCTTTAGCAGAGCTTTGTTATCATCATTTGTTCTGTAAACATCTTTCAGTGGAAAGTAAATTATCTTTTCTACCTCCGGGAGCCTATCTCTTGGAGAAGGTCAAATCCCCCTGCTAGAGCAGAAGTTCTGCTCTTGCACATTTTGGAGCTGAGCCACACTGGAGACCAACAGGAAAAGGGTAAAACCGCAGATATGAGGATACGAACAAGTAAGACTTGAAGGTCCCGATTACAAAACCCCGAGTAGTATCAATTCATCTCTTGCTTCTAAACCTGGAAATGTGATTTATTTGGCCAATGAATGTAATCAGAGTGTCAGAAGTGAGGAAGAAGAAGAAGAAGATATTGGATTTATATCCAGCCCTCCACTCCGAAGAGTCTCAGAGTGGCTCACAATCTCCTTTCCCTTCCTCCCCCACAAAAGACACCCTGTGAGGCGGGTGGGGCTGGAGAGGGCTCTCACAGCAGCTGCCCTTTCAAGGACAACCTCTGCCAGAGCTATGGCTGACCCAAGGCCATGCTAGCAGGTGCAAGTGGAGGAGTGGGGAATCAAACCCGGTTCTCCCAGATAAGAGTCCGCACACTTAACCACTACACCAAACTGGCTCTCCCTAACGATGTTGCCAACCTGAAAGTTGGCCTTTGTTTACAGAAAGGTATAAATAACTGCAGTCGGAGTCCTCTGCTCACGACCTGAGTTCGATCCCAGCGGAAGCTGGTTCAGGTAACCGGCTCCAGGTTGACTCAGCCTTCCATCCTTCCGAGGTCGGTAAAATGAGTACCCAGCTTGCTGGGGAGAAAGTGTAGGTGACTGGGGAAGGCAATGGCAAAACACCCCGTAAAAAGATCCAAGCGCGCAGCCGTGTTGGTCTGAAGCAGTTGAACAAAGCAGGAGTCAAGGAGCACCTTTAAGACCAACCAATTTTTATTTAGAACGTAAGCTTTCGTGTGCTCTTAAGCACACTTCATCAGACGAGGAATCCAGCACAGATGAAGTGTGCTTAAGAGCACATGAAAGCTAAATAAAAATTGGTTGGTCCTAAAGGTGCTCCTTGACTCCTGCTTTGTTCACCCCGTAAAAAGTCTGCCGTGAAAGCAACAGTCACCCCAGAGTCGAAAACGACTGGTGCTTGCACAGGGAACGACCTTTACCTTTTTAATAAATATCTATGACTATGGAGAAGATGGTCGAAGGAAAAAGGAGGAAGGGTGAAAGTTTTCCTTCCCACATTAATGTGAAAACAATAAAGATCGGCCTATTCATCTCATTTTCACCTTCGTTATTGAATCTCCTGATTTCGCTTAGAAGAAGAAGATATTGGATTTATATCCCGCCCTCCACTCCGAAGAGTCTCAGAGTGGCTCACAATCTCCTTTACCTTCCTCCCCCACAACAGACACCCTGTGAGGTAGATGAAGATATTGGATTTATATCCCGCCTTCCACTCTGAAGAGTCTCAGAGCGGCTCACAATCTCCTTTACTTTCCTCCCCCCACAACAGACACCCTGTGAGGTAGATGAAGATATTGGATTTATATTCCGCCCTCCACTCCGAAGAGCCTCAGAGCGGCTCACAATCTCCTTTACCTTCCTCCCCCACAACAGACACCCTGTGAGGTGGGTGGGGCTGGAGAGGGCTCTCACAGCAGCTGCCCTTTCAAGGACAACCTCTGCCAGAGCTATGGCTGACCCAAGGCCATTCCAGCAGATGCAAGTGGAGGAGTGGGGACTCAAACCCAGTTCTCCCAGATAAGAGTCCGCACACTTAACCACTGCACCGAACTGGCTCTTTGATTGGATCTGACTGGTTAGGACTGACTGGTTGGATCTTCTTGCAGTCCAAGGGACTCTCAAGAGTCTTCTCCAGCACCACATCTCAAAAGATGTAAACACCTTGAAGTCATCGTTTCTCCCTGCACTTTACTACCTGGGTACTTAAGTTATGCTGAATACTAGAACCCTGTAGGTGATTTGACGACTTGCTGCTGATGACATGGATTATGGTTTTCGACCTAATTTGATAATTCTAATTACAGTATCGTTTAGCTTGGATATGGTTTATTTGTGTTGTTGTAAAGTTTTCAATGCCGCAAGCCACCCTGAGTCCGCTTGTAAGATAGTTCGGGGTATAAATCGAAAATTAAATTAAAAATTAAAGTTAAATCAAATCAGACAGCTTTTGAAATTCGGCCTCGTTGCTACTCGCTTCTCTCTGCACGCCAGTTTGCAGGGGCTCCTTTCAAGGGAAGCCAGAGGGCTTAGTTTTTCAGGTAAGGGGGCAAGTTTGCTCTTGTCACGATCTTCGGACTTAGCGTCAAGAGTTCTCCTCTCAAGTGGGTTGTGGATCTCAACCCATGGGCTTGTGACTTGTGAGCTGCTAATTTTAGCTGCTTTTGGGGGGGCAGTGTTGGTCGTTTCATAGAAAAAGAGGTGCCGGAGTTCATTAGCACAACTCGTTTGCGTATGCCGCGCAGCCCCGGACATCACCAGAATTATATCAGCTCAGCGTCTACCTTAAAATACTTCTTGATTTAGAATTGTCATAAGAAAACCTTACTCCCATCATACTTTTAAAATTACTTTCTCCTATGGGGCCACAGTGGCATGATGATCCGCACCTCAAAAAGGATATTATAGCATTGGAAAAAGTGCAGAAAAGGGCAACTAGAATGATTAAAGGGTTGGAACACTTTCCCTATGAAGAAAGGTTAAAACGCTTGGGGCTCTTTAGCTTGCAGAAACGTCGACTGTGGGGTGACATGATAGAGGTTTACAAGATTATGCACGGGATGGAGAAAGTAGAGAAAGAAGTCCTTTTCTCCCTTTCTCACAATACAAGAACTCATGGGCATTCAATGAAATTGCTGAGCAGTCAGGTTAAAACGGATAAAAGGAAGTACTTCTTCACCCAAAGGGTGATTAACATGTGGAATTCACTGCCACAGGTGGTGGTGGCGGCTGCAAGCATATCCAGCTTTAAGAGGGGATTGGATAAAAATATAGGGCAGAGATCCATCAGTGGCTATTAGCCACAGTATATATATGTGTGTGTGTGTGTGTGTGTATACACACACACATATTGACCACTGTGTGACACAGAGTGTTGAACTGGATGGGCCATTGGCCTGATCCAACATGGCTTCTCTTATGTTCTTATGTGACACAGAGTGTTGGACTATATGGGCCATTGGCCTGATCCAACATGGCTTTTCTTATGTGACACAGAGAGTTGGACTGGATGGGCCATTGGCCTGATCCAACATGGCTTCTCTTATGTTCTTATGTGACACAGAGTGTTGGACTGGATGGGCCATTGGCCTGATCCAACATTGCTTCTCTTATGTTCTTATGTGACACAGAGTGTTGGACTGGATGGGCCATTGGCCTGATCCAACATGGCTTCTCTTATGTTCTTATGATGAAGATTTCCATCTGTCTGCTTTCTATGTTTTGGTTATTTCTTCATTTTATGAGTGGGGGGGGGGATATTAGAAAGTTTGTTAAATCTTAGAGCTCAGCAAAATCCTCACTGGGGGTTTGAACAAGGGAGCCCAGAAGCAAGTATTGGGGGGGGGCAAGAAAGAAAGAAAGAACTAACATAATTAAATTGAGGTTCCGGAGCTCCGCCCCTGTGAGCCCCTGCTCCAAATGAAAGGGACACAGATTCTGAAAACCAGCATCATGCAAAATCATGACATCATTTCCAATTGCATACCCAGTCGTGACATCATCATCGTGTCAGCGATACTCTAGGAATCCCCCATATCTCTAACGTTGCTACCATCCAAAGATCAATGCAGTGCTGGAAATGTTTTGATATTTTTATGAAAGGATTGTTTTAAATTGTACAAAACTGTATGAAACGTTTTAAATGATTTTACTGTGATTTTATTTTAGCACTATGTTGGTTTTATTGTTGTTAGCCGCCCTGAGCCTGTCAGAGGAGGGCGGGATACAAATGTAAATAAATAAATAGATATTTTATGTTTTTATGTCTTAATGTATTTTTATATTTCATGTATATTATATTTCATGAACCTGAATTTGATCCCGGAGGAAGCTGGGTTCAGGTAGCCGGCTCAAGGTTGACTCAGCCTTCCATCCTTCCGAGGTTGGTAAAAGGAGTCCCCAGCTTGCTGGGGGGAAAGAGTAGAGGACTGGGGGAGGCAATGGCAAACCACCCCGTAAAAAGTCTGTCGTGAAAACGTCATGACGCGACATCACCCCAGAGTCGAAAACGACTAGTACTTGCACAGGGGACTACCTTTACCTTTTTTAAAGGGGAGCAGGGGATTCAAGAAAGGAAAGGACTAGTTGAGGAACAGAAGATGTAAATTTGGGGCTTACAGAGAATGAGGATACCGGAGAGAGAACAAAAAAAAACACCTTGGAAAAAAGAGAGGAGAGTACAGAGATTTCAACAAGGAGAATGAAGGACTTTTGAAAGAAAGTAAAAACACAACCCAATACGAGGTGAAAGCGGGAGCCAATGCTCAGAACAGAGAAAGAGGGGGCGTGCAGCCCAGAGAGGCAGGAAACTGTTTAGTTGTGTCAGGTTTTTTTGAGAGGTTGGGTAAAGGTTACTTTTTGAGGCTACTGATGGAATGGAGTGAGGAGAGAAGAAAAGGGAGGGCAAGGGATGTACATGAGGGAATACAGGTTGGAGACCGGAAAAGCCCCTCAGCAAGCAAATCTATTCCCTGCTTGAATCTCAGTCCCAAAGGGCGAGTTGGCCACACAGAGGAGTGAGGCAATCGTGAGGTGCTATATACAGGGGTGGAATTCTAGCAGGAGCTCCTTTGCATATTAAGCCACACCCCGTAATGTAGCCAATCCTCCAGGAGCTTACAAAAAAGAGCCTTGTAAGCTCTTGGAGGGTTCGCTACATCAGGGGTGTGAGCCTAATATGCAAAGGAGCTCCTGCTAGAATTTCACCCCTGGCTATGTATATATTCAAGTTCCCTTCATATTAAAGATTCTGTGGAAGTGAAACAGTAGCTGAACACACAAAGGCGAAGATTGAATTTTTCTCCCTGATGTGTTGATTTTCTTCTCCACTTACAGCAAATTTTTACAAAGGGTTACCAAGTCTGACTCATTAAATATCTGGGGACTTTGGGGTTGGAGCCAGGAGACTTTGGGGAGCAAAGCTGTGACAAGCATAATTGAACTCCAAAGGGAGTTCTGGCCATCACATTTAAAGGAACCGCACACTTTTTAAATGCCTTCTCTCCATTGGAAATAATGAATAGGGCTATTATAATTGGACCCTCTGGTCCAATCTTTTTGAAACTCGGAGGGTGTTTTGAGGAGAGTCACTGGATACAAGATTGAAAATTTGGTGCATCTACCTCAAAAAACATCTCCCCCAAAGCCTCATATATCCATGGATAATTTTTCATTCTACTCTCTGGGAATCGGTCTCCATAGGGAATAATGGAGTGTTCAGCAGACACTTCCCTCCCCCACCCCACTTTCTGATGTCCCTAAACCAGGGGGGGGGTCTCCAAACTGGGGGATCCCCTGCCCCTATCTGGGGATTGGCAGTCATATTTTTACACAGAGGAACACTAAAAGTATGACTATCACTCTTAAGAACATTATCTAGGTTTTTAGGATGCTTTACACTTAGCATTTTTAAATTGTCTAACTGTAAAAGATGTAATCTTTCTATGATTAATGGAATATTGCAACTCAGAAATTTCCTGTTTATTTTTCTAACAGAGAGAATTCATCAAAATAGGCCATAATAATTATGTCTTACTATCTGCGCTCACATTTGAAATTGTTAAATGATTAAGACGGTCTCTAGGTTTTCAGGATGGTTTAAATAGAGTGCAGGAATTTGCCTGTTAAAGTTGAAATCTTTTTACTGTTAATAGACTATCACTCTTAAGAAAGTTCTTGTTTATTTTTAAAGAGAGAATTTTACCTTAAAATACTGTGATAATGACATTTTACTGCTCTCACAACTGAAGTAATGTCTTTTACTAAAACGGTTGATTTGTTTTGTTGTAACTACTCATAATATCGGAAAATTATTGATTAATTTATACTTCCCCCTTCCCCTTTTCCCTTCTATACCCCACCTTTCCCCCCCTGAAAATAAAAAAGTTTCAGAACAATATGTCAGAAGCAGTATGACCAATTCTACCCTCTCAGAATATTACCACCTCATTTTGCCACATGTGGGTACCAGCCTACCAGCTCGGAGTTCAAGGCCGAACCCAATACAAGCATACTACTATAATTTTCTCCCCGACCTCCCCTGACACCCCACATTTTTATTTTCTTTAAAAACCCTGAATCAATCCTATGCATGCATACTCAGAAGGAAAACCCACTGAGTTCTATGGAACTTGCTCCCAAGAAGGTGTACATAGAATGGCAGTAAGGCCCCGTTGGGGCAGGGGATTCCCTCCCCCCTAGTTCCCACTTCAAGCTAGGGTTGCCAAGTCCGGTGGGGCACTGTTCCCCTACCGTCACAATGACGTCACCCGCAAGTGATGTCAACGTACCAGCGACATCGCAAGCAGGCCGCTCGAGCAGCTTCTGGGAAAACTCCATGGTTTTCCTGGACGCTCTAGCAATTTGGGAGGGAAAACTCTATGGTGTACCATAGAGTTTTCCCCTCCCAAATTGCAAGAGCGTCCAGGAAAACTATAGAGTTTCCCCGGAAGCTCCTAGAGTGGCCAGCGTGCGATGTCATTGCGTGATGTCATCATGCTGGCAACATCAATGTGAGCCGGTGGGTTGGAAACCTCCGGGGCAGGGGAAACCCCGCACGGCCTGGGAACTTGGCAACTCTACTTCAAGCAGCAGCAGGGAGTGTGGGGGATTAAAAATTTAAAAATTGAAGTTTTACATTAATAAATATACACCAGCATTGCCAGCACGATGATATCACTGCTGGAGAATATCCGAAAGTGACATCAGTGGTTCTAGGAATTGCTGGAGACTCTGTGGGCTTATCATAGAGTTTCTGGCCATTCCTAGAGCTGCTGCATTGCTTCTGGGTATTCCCTGGAAGTGACATCATCATGAGAGTGACCAGGGGTGGAATTCTAGCAGGAGCTGCCTTTGCATATTAGGCCACACCTCCCCGATGTAGCCAATCCTCCAAGAGCTTACAAAAAAGAGCCTTGTAAGTTCTTGGAGGATTGGCTACATCAGGGGTGTGTGGCCTAATATGCAAAGGAGCTCCTGCTAGAATTTCACCCCTGAGGGTGACAGTCCCCCCATGTTTTTCCCCTCACACACTGGTTATCTCAGCCTGGCAACTTTAGATAGCAGCTTAAAGGTTTTTCACCCCAATCCATGCTTTTAACAAAATATTACAATTGCACAGATTAGGGTGGAGCCAAATTGATTCTTTAAAAAACACCCCCACAAAAACTGAACACTGTTGGCAGTTTTGGAAAATGGCCTCTTCCTTTTGCACTACTTGAGGAATGACGTTTGTTTGTTTACTCAAAATGTGAGAGTGGGCAGCTGAATATGTGACTTGCATTTTGCGGTTTTACGAAATTTCTACCTGTGTCATCGTTATTATGACAGCCCAGAGCTTCATTCCAGGGGCCATGTGAAAGATAAGTCTGAATGAGCGTTCCCCGTTTAATTTATTTTTAATTTTGCTTCAAGTTCTCTGTTTTTCGCTGTCAATTGTTAAGAGAGACTCTTGCCATTAGCCTGGGAGTACTTTCACTTTCCACTGTCTCTGCTTTGCACCGCTCCTGTCTCTGTGTAACAAATGAAGCATTCTTTCTGCCTCGTCTTGGAGATGGCCAAGGTCATCTCTGTCTGATTATGTTCGCACCTGCAAGAGGCCTGAGGAAGAATTATTGGGGGAGGGATAGTCCACTTCATACCTAAGATTTAAATGTGTGACGGTTTAACCCTGAACTATAAGTAGAGGGCAAAAGCCCACCAAAGCCAGTTTTCGTAAGGACCATCTTGTCCTGACCTGTCATGTATCAATAAACAGCTATTCTTGCAATGGACTGCTGGTGATCATTGAACTGTTGGCAACTTGACCTCAATTACATATCAGGTATGCATGTATTATAGCTGTGAGTGGCAATTTATAGGGCATTTCTACGTCATTTATCAGTTATCATGTGTCGACTCATTTTTCAGACACATAAATAACATAGAAAAGGGCATTCGTTTTCTCCCCCCCCCCCCCCCCGGGAAGATTTCGGAGTGAGGAAGCAATAGCATGCAAATACAGAATCAGGGATGTGGTTTGCGGAAGGAAGACGCAACAGGCGGGTCGAAGCAGCAAGAGCGTGAAATTTGAAACCATTCCTAGCAAAAGGGCTCTGATTCTACCCATGGGTGTCTGCAACACATGAGTACACCGTGGGGACCACCAGCTATTGAAAAGGACAACCAAGGAAGGAGAAAAGTCCCCATTTGGATCATGCCCTGACATTTTCCAACCGTCCCCTGGCCTGAACCACTGATGTCTTTCCTGTGCCTTCTGGAAAAGGTAAACCTACTAGGGTCAGATTTCATAGAATCCTAGAGTTGGAAGGGACCTCCAGGGTCATCTAGTCCAACCCCCTGCACAATGCAGGAAACTCACAAACACCTCCCCCTAAATTCACAGGATCTTCATTGCTGTCAGATGGCCATCTAGCCTCTGTTTAGAAACCTCCAAGGAAGGGGAGCCCACCACCTCCCATGGAGGAAGCCTGTTCCACTGAGGAACCGCTCTAACGGTCAGGAAGTTCTTCTTAATGTTGAGCTGGAAACTCTTTTGATTTAATTTCAACCCGTTGGTTCTGGTCCTGCCTTCTAGGGTCACAGAAAACAATTCCATACCATCCTCTATAGGACAGCCCTTCAAGTCCTTGAAATCAAGTACTTGATTTGTCCTTCGATAACGAAAGATCTCTGGGGGAGGGGAGGGGAGGAAGTTTGGGATACTTACTTTGTTGATCTCCCCAGCCAAAATAATTCCAGTTGCCTATAAAGAAAGCCAAAAGACATGTCCCTTTAAGAGACAGGCCAACTCTTAACATAGCCAATACTTTCCGTTCCAAAAGGGAAGAGGAGATGCTGGGGGAGGACCAGGGGTAGAATTCTAGCAGGAGCTCCTTTGCATATTAGGCCACACTTCCTGATGTAGCCAATCCTCCAAGAGCTTACAAAAAAGAGCCTTATGAGCTCTTGGAGGATTGGCTACATCAGGGGTGTGTGGCCTAATATGCAAAGGAGCTCCTGCTAGAATTCCACCCCTGGGGAGGACGCTGTAGCCAAATGTACTCCAGGCACGCAAGTAAGTCTTAAAGGCGAGAGCCTTTCTGTCCAGTGTTTGTCCCCAAACAGTGACCAGCAGAAGCAGTCTGCCTTTGAACACAGAGGTTCCATTTATCGATCAAAGTTCATTCAGTGTCCATAAGCCCATCCTCCAAAAAGTCATCTCTTTCTCCTCCCCCTTTTCTCTTTGATAGCCATCTCTGCTCTGTGATGTGTTGTCAACAGTCTCTGGCTGCGATCACACACGCTAAAACTGATTCCCACCAACCTTATGCCGCTCTCACTCTCCTCTCCTCTGCAGGGCTTCTGTCAGATTTCACACGATCTGCCCCGGAGGTTCTAGCTAGCTCTGCCTCTTTTGTGCAGCAAACAAGATCCTCTAAAAACTGGTTTCTGTGTGCTGCGCGAAAAAGACAAGCGAGTTGCAGCCCCGGGACAGACAGTGCGAAATCCGATGGAAGCCCCACAGAGAAGAGGAGCGGCATAAGCCTAGTGGGGAATCGGTCTAAATCATACACTTTCAATCCTACTTTCAATGCGCTCTCCAACTGGATTTTACTGTGTGAACTGGCAAAATTCAGTTGGAAAGTACGTTGAAAATGGATGGAAAGTGTGTGATTTAGTACCAACAGCGAGATCAACTAAGACATCCACTGAAATTAAACTGGCCTACTGAAGACGTTGTGAACTGCCGTGGAAGTTATGATTAGCGTCATAGTGATGTGTTACGGTTTCAGTTTTGCACTATGAGCAATTTCAATGTAACCTTTGTTAGCAAATGTAATTTTTTTAGCTGTTTAATGTACTTTTAAGCTGTTGTTAGCCTCCCTGAGTCTGCTTGCAGAGAGGGTGGGATATAAAATGACTTGGAGGGACGGTGGCTCAGTGGTAGAGCATCTGCTTGGGAAGCAGAAGGTCCCAGGTTCAATCCCCGGCATCTCCAAAAAAGGGTCCAGGCAAATAGGTGTGAAAAACCTCCGCTTGAGACCCTGGAGAGCCGCTGCCAGTCTGAGAAGACAATACTGACTTTGATGGACCAAGGGTCTGATTCAGTAGAAGGCAGCTTCATATGTTCATAAATGAAAGTAAATAAATAAATAAATGTGTGATCGCAGCCCGAAAGAACTATATTCCGTTTTATACACAGTTGTGGGTAACTAGTTTTTGATTCCTCGGAAAGGAAATTAGGCCCGTTCGTGGAAAGAGAGAGGTATCCTAAGACTTCTTGTCTGAGACAAACTCAAGGAACCTCCCTGCTAAGTAGCAGTCTACCTTTGGGTAGAGTAATAAATAATTCAAGGTCATTTTTAGATCAAAGCTAGATTGCCTAGACAGGCATAGTAATTGATAACACAATCAGAAGGTTATAGTGACAAATAACTAATGATTTATAAAGGTAAAGGTAGTCCCCTGTGCAAGCACCAGTCGTTTCTGACTCTGGGGTGACTTTGCTTTCACAACGTTTTCACGGCAGACGCTTTACAGGGTGGTTTGCCATTGCCTTCCCCAGTCATCTACACTTTCCCCTCAGCGAGTTGGGTACTCATTTTACCGACCTCAGAAGGATGGAAGGCTGAGTCAACCTTGAGCCGGCTACCTGAACCCAGCTTCCACTGGGATTGAACTCAGGTTGCGAGCAGAGCTTAGGACTGCAGTACTGCAGCTTTACCACTCTGCGCCACTCTGCGCATTTATAGCAACAAGCAATAAAGAGGCATAAGTCCCTAATCAAGTCCCAAAGGAAAATAATTCATATATTCAAAAGTCCAAAGGAAAATAATTCATATATTAAAGGTCCAGTCGAGTGCCAAGTCATTTAAAGGATACGATCTTCACTGAAGGAGTTTTCGCAACGTAAAGAAGACGCCCTCATTTGGACCTTTGAATATATGAGTTATTTTCCTTTGGACTTTTGAATATCTGAATTATTTTCCTTTGGGACTTGATTAGGGACTTACTGTATGTCTCTTTATTGCTTGTTGCTATAAATCATTAATTTGTCACTATAATCTTCTGGTTGTGTTATCAATTACCTCTAGAGTGACTTCTCTCGTTCCTATAATAGAAGGGGATAGTGGCAGAGCAACTGCTTAGCATGCAGAAGGTCCCAGGTTCAATACCTGGCATCTCCAGTTAAAGATCCAGGCAGTTGTGAAAGACCTCTGCCTGAGACCTGGGAGAGCGGCTGCCAGTCTGAGTAGACAATATTGACTTTGATGGACCCAGGGTCTGATTCAGTAGAAGGCAGCTCCGACTGTTAGCTTGTGGCCTGGCTGCCATTGGGGTCAGTCCACTGAGCCCTCCTTCCTTAACACCCCCTGGAATCCCACTTCACCTTCCTGGTACATACGGTCGCTTTTCAGCCAAGGTGTGTCCCCGCCCCCCGCTCCCATTCCAGTTCAACGGCTCAACAGAAGGTGGGGAGACACGGTGGGAGGGGGACAAAGGGAGGAGGTAGGAAAACACAGAGGGGAGGGTTGAAAAGGAACAGTGGAGGCAATGACTCGTTCTCTGGGCACCCACTATTGGCAAATCTCCTAAAGAGCGGAGCAATACCAACACCCGAATACAGTGCCGAAGGGCGGGGAGGGGTATATAATAAGCCTCTGCTGGGGACGAGCGCCCGCGGGGATGAGATTCACTTACAGCACTGTGAGCCCGGCACTGGAAGGGGCTTCTCTTGCTCTTCCCGGAACGAATACTGTCGGGGAGGGGGGCAGAGGGAGAGGAAGCGAAAAGCAAAATGGTCAGAGCATGTTTGACAATAGCACTACACGTATTCCCCCCTCCCCAATACAGTGTGGGGATAAAAGAGCTGCGATGTTTGGATTGTGATTTTCTTCCTTCAACAACGCAAATGACTCTTCAAATCGGTGAAGAGTCGTCACGTGGGAGAAGGCAAAAAGGAGTCTTTCTCGGCCACTTCACCTGCCCAGCTGCCATTAGCATGCTGAAAGGAAAGGATGGCGGAATCCATCGGCTTTTAAAAGGATACCTCTTTCCCTCACCCGTGTTAAGTGCTAATAAGTGCACAGGAAGCCCAGTTTTGATCAGCAAAACCCAGGGCTTTTTTTGTAGCAGGAACTCCTTTGCACGTTAGGCCACACCCGCTCCCTGATGTAGCCAATCCTCCAAGAGCTTACAGGGCTCTTCTTACAGGGCCTAATGTTAGCTCCAGAAGGACTGGCTACTTCAGGGGTGTGTGCCCTAATATGCAAAGGAGTTCCTGCTACAGAAAAAGCCCTCAGAAATAGCTGGGATCACGGAAGTACAGTAACTTGAAAGAAACACACTCTCTCCATTTACAAATTAGTAGCAATGTGTAATATGAACTGCGTACAACAAAACACCTTAACTTAACATACACTAATGCAATTGAAAAATCACCCACTGCGCAACATAGCTACTGTCCAAAGTCTATAAGAATTTTATAGTAAGTCCAATGATAAAAAAGAACGGGTCCAATTTCATTTTGGATATACTATCCTTCTTCAAGGGACCATCTCGTCATATTCTTAGGTTCCCGGCTTCCTTGTATTTTTATTTGATTTGATGTATTTATTTATGGAACGTCTCTATCAATATCTATCCATCAGCATTCAGTTGCAACTGAGGGAGGCAAATAGGGAAGGGAGGGAGGCAAATAGATGGGGGAGGGAGGGAGAGGTGGAAAAAAAGCAACTTTAACTTTAAATGCATTTCCCAAGCTGCTGGCTGGCTTGGCTCGGAGAAGTGATTTAAAGAGAGAAATGCCTTCTCCGAGCCAGGCGGTGGGGGCCACATGTGGCTCCCAAGCTGCAGTGCGGCTATCCCTGTGCTAGACATGAAGAAATGCAATACAGAATCGACTACTAGGCAGAGCAAAACACAGACAGAACAAAATCCCCCCTTTCAGAAGAAGCAGGAACATACAAGTGAGGCAAATAAGAACGCGGAAAGGCCCTTTCTCTCCCCTTCTACATACAAAATATTCCATCTCCCATCTTAAACCCAACAGAGAGGCTGGAATAGGTCTCTTTCACTCACATCATCCTGGTCTCGCATGGCATTGAGCTGCTCCAGTTTTTTTGCCCAATAACGGGCTTCTTCTTCAGGGATATCTGCATGGGAACAGAGAGAGATGGAAGTTGTGAGGAACCGGTCAGGGTCAGCTCGGGAGGGTGACCATTACGAATGTTTCCCTGTCACCTTCCCTCAGTACCTCAGGCACCCACACAGAAATCCTGTCAGAAGTATTAAAAAATAGGCACCAAACATTTTTAAATTTCAAAAACCACAGAAGAATATTTATTGGTTCACCAAAGGCAAGGGAGAGGGATAAAATAATATTAATTAGCTGTATTAAGAACAAATCCGTTAGCAGGCAGGTGGCTGAAAAATAATCAGTCACTAAACACTAGAGCAGGGGTGGCCTACGGTAGCTCTCCAGATGTTTTTTTGCCTACAACTCCCATCAGCCCCAGCCAGCATGGCCGATGGCTGGGGCTGATGGGAGTTGTAGGCAAAAAAAACATCTGGAGAGCTACTGTTGGCCACCACTGCACTAGAGGTTTGTCAGGCTGAGATACTAATATAATTATAAACAGGCAGGCTTTAAATCTCTACAAAAACTTTGGACAAGCATGCAGTGCCTTCTTGGCACTAGGAATACTTTGCAGGGTTGATCGTCTAGCCCTATTCTCAGGCTTCAAAAATCATAAAAATAACAAACTGACATTCACTCTTTTCCACGCACACTGAGGACTCCTGGCTTGTGCCAGATAACTTTCCCCTCACAGAGATAGATAGATAGATAGATAGATAGATAGATAGATAGATAGATAGATAGATAGATAGATAGATAGATAGATAGATAGATAGATAGATAGATAGATAAATTTATTGTCATTGTTCTCAAAAAAGAAAATGAGAGCAACGAAATGAGGTGCTCTTCCACAAACATACCAACACATCAACACCCCCCAAAAAGGACATGTACATAGACCATTTAAATGCATCTAAAAGCAAATAACCATTCATAACCCTGCATTTAGCCTAACCACGGCACTTGGATAGAAGCTGCCCTTGAATCTATTTGTCTTAGCCTTCAACACTCTATATCGCCTACCTGACGGTAAGATCTCAAATAGCAAGTGGCCCGGATGTGAAGGGTCCCTTAAGATCATTTGTATCTTCCTTTTACATCCCATATTATACAGATCCACCAATGAGGGGAGAAAACATCCACAAATCTTCTGTGCTCTTACCATCATTCTTCGGAGCACCCTTCTCTCTGCTTCCGTGCAGCTCCCAAACCACACGCAGAGGCAATAAGATAAAATGCTCTCAATGGAACTACGATAAAAGGCAACCAGCAGACTCCCTGACAGTTGTTGTGATCTTAAGAGTCTTAAATAGTATAGTTGTTGCTGGGCCTTTTTCTCTAGAGCTAAAGTATTTGCCCCCCATGTTAGATCCTGTTTCATAGTAATTCCCAAAAACTTCCATTCTGTCACCTGTTCTACCATAACACCATCAATAAGCAACGGCTGAATGTCCAGACTACTCTTCCTATAATCCACTATAATTTCCTTCGTTTTATTTACATTAAAAATAAGATTATTTTCTTTACTCCAGATGGACAGCTGATGAACTTCCCTCCTATACGCAGACTCATCATTCTCAGAGATGAGCCCCACTAATACACAATAGCAGTGTTCCCACTGAGTTAGTGCAAGTTAGCTCACAGTTTTTAAGTCTCCAGCTCATGCATTTTTGCCTCAGCTCAGGAAAAAATGGCTCTAGAACAAACTAATTGATGCAGCAGCTCACAACTTGAATGCCAGTAGCTCACAAAGTAGAATTTTTGCTCACAAGACTCCACTGCTTAGAGGGAACATTGCACACTAGCATACAGGATTCACACCTTTGCGAGCTAATTTCCAGCCCCTCGTTCCTGTGTGACCCACCCAGCTAGATTCCTAGTCTGAATCTTGGGATTCCCTTCTAGCCACCAACATCCAGTTCTCCTTTCAGAGTGTTTGCGTGTTCTCAGTTTAAACTAGGAGTGTGTTCTGTTGTGCTGACAGAACCCCACAGAGAGTTTTGCCTCACAGAAGGTGCCTGGTTGTGACCCCCTTCTGACCAGAAACTCTCTCACTGACCGAAGGTTTTATTTACTTCTGTCTCCC
Organism: Heteronotia binoei; assembly: GCF_032191835.1. Taxonomy (NCBI): domain Eukaryota; kingdom Metazoa; phylum Chordata; class Lepidosauria; order Squamata; family Gekkonidae; genus Heteronotia; species Heteronotia binoei. Next base: position 195,507,492 of record NC_083224.1, on the reverse strand, counting down.
AAGGAACTCAGCCCCTACTGGCTGTTCTCATCTCCTTGTCCAGTTGCTTCACACAGCAACTCTTTAGCTTCAGGACCCACTGTTCAGTACACAAGCTCCAATTCCAAAACTAAACTCTGAGGCCTTTTCTCTTCTGCAAGCCTCTTCAATTCGCTACATTTTAGTTACCATGGCTGTGTCCTAGCCAATCGTTGCAAGGCTGTTCCCAGCTTCCAGGTTAAGTGACTGAGTCCATCACAGAAGTAATTCATACCGTCAGCGGCATCAAAAGGCAACCTGTTCCACAGCATTATAGGCTGGGGGGGGGGGGGGTGAGGAGGCTTGTATATTTGAATGCTCTACCATATATATGCAGAGAGATGTCTGGTTTCCCGTTCTTCCTAAGAGGAGGCACAGACAGAACAGGGAAGCATGCAGAGAACTGGCAGGCAGCCTCCTTTGAATTTTAGGCTCACGTGAGCACTTTGGGATTTATTTCTTGACTAAATATAAAGGGAAAGTTACAGACACTGATTTCAGGTAGGTGTTCCTCCGTCTCCTGTATATTCCCCCCATACCGGCTCTATTTTTACACAGTTGGCAGAAAAATGTTGAGGAAATGGGTTCATATATTAGTAATAGGGGAAATCTGGCAAGAGGAAACATAGGGGTGAAAATAAAGCCAAGAAAAAGAAGAAGATGATGATTATGATATCGGATTTATATCCTGCCCTTCTCGCTGAATCAGAATCTCAGAGTGGCTTATAATCTCCTTTCCCTTCCTCCCCCACAATAGACACTCGCTGTGGCAGGTGGGGCTGAAAGGGCTCTCCCAGAAGCTGTCCTTCCAAGGACAGAGTCTCAGAGTGGCCTACAATCTCCTTTCCCTTCCTCCCCCACAACAGACACTCTGTGAGGCAGGTGGGGCTGAGAGGGCTCTCCCAGAAGCTGCCCTTTCAAGGACAGAGTCTCAGAGCGGCCTACAATCTCCTTTCCCTTCCTCGTCCACAACAGACACCCTGTGAGGTGGGTGGGGCTGGAGAGGGCTTTCACAGCAGCTGCCCTTTCAAGGACATAGTCTCAGAGCGGCCTACAATCTCCTTTGCCTTCCTTCCCCACAACAGACATCCTGTGAGGAGGGTGGGCTGAGAGAGCTCTCCCAGAAGCTGCCCTTTCAAGGACAGAGTCTCAGAGTGGCCTATAATCTCCTTTCCCTTCCTCGTCCACAACAGGCACCCTGTGAGGAGGGTGGGGCTGAGAGGGCTCTCACAGCATCTGCCCTTTCAAGGACAACCTCTGCCAGAGCTATGGCTGACCCAAGGTCCTTCCAGAAGCTGCAAGTGGAGGAGTGGGGAATCAAACCCGGATCGCCCAGATAAGAGTGCACACACTTAACCACTAAACCAAACTGGCTCTCTTGGTTTGTTTCTTGAAAGAGAGAAGGCTGGGGAGGGGGGAAGAATAATGGATTCTTGAATTGAATTGAACTAACCAGCTTTTGAAACTGTCTTTCAGATGGAGAGGGGCTTTGGCTCAGTGAAACAAACTCTGTTTGGCAGGCAGAAGGCCCCAGGTTCAATCCCCGGCATCTGCAGTTTAAAAAGCGAACAGGCAGCAAGTGATGCAAAAGACCTCCATATGAGACCCTGAGTTTCTGTCAGTCTGAGCAGGCAATACGGAGCTCAATGGTCTGCTGGTCTGAGTCAGTCAAAGGCAGCTATGTATGATCTCATGTGACCCACATCTTGGTGGTTGTGGAAAGTCCTATCAAATCACATCCATCTTCTGGCAGTTCCAGAGAGCTTTCAAGGCAAGAGGTGGTGGGGTGGGGTGGGGAGGGACAGTGGCCCAGTGGTAGAGCATCTGCTTGGGAAGCAGAAGGTCCCAGGTTCAATCCCCGGCATCTCCAACTCAAAACGGTCCAGGCAGTAGGAGATGGAGATGGAGGGACAGTGGCTCAGTGGCAGAGCATCTGCTTGGGAAGCAGAAGGTCCCAGGTTCAATCCCTGGCATCCCCAACTAAAAAGGGTCCAGCCAGTAGGTGATGGAGATGGAGGGACGATGGCTCAGTGGTAGAGTGTCTGCTTGAGAAGCAGAAGGTCCCAGGTTCAATCCCCGGCATCCCCAACTAAAAAGGGTCCAGGCAGTAGATGATGGAGATGGAGGGACGGTGGCTCAGTGGTAGAGCGTCTGCTTGAGAAGCAGAAGGTCCCAGGTTCAATCCCCGGCATCCCCAACTAAAAAGGGGCCAGGCAATAGGTGATGGAGATGGAGGGATGGTGGCTCAGGGGTAGAACATCTGCTTGGGAAGCAGAAGGTCCCAGGTTCAATCCCCGGCATCTCCAACTCAAAAGGGTCCAGGCAAGTAGGTGTGAAAAACCTCAGCTTGAGACCCTGGAGAGCTGCTGCCAGTTTGAGTAGGTAGGACTGACTTTGAAGGACCCAGGACAGTCTGATTCAGTAGAAGGCAGCTTCATATGTTCATATATGTTCATATGCTCCTCAGAGCCCAGCAGGGATAAATAAACCAACTGAGCCTGCTTTGGCGGGGAGGGCAGGATATAAATCGAATAAACCTGTGAATTTAGGGGGAGGTCTTTGTGAGTTTCCTGCATTGTGCAGGGGGTTGGACTAGATGACCCTGGAGGTCCCTTCCGACTCTATGATTCTATGAAACCTAACCAACCAACTGTAAAAGCAGAAGAAGAGCCAATGACAGCTTCTAAAAGCTGCCTCCTGTTTTAGTTGTATGCCGCCACTCATCCTTCTTACTCTCCTTTAACACAGCCATGGGGTGGGAACTAGTATTCGCTCTAAGCTGACTTAGCGTGAGCTAGTGCACAGCTTTTTAGCCTCCAGCTCACACATTTTTGTCCTAGCTCAGGAAGCATGGCCCCAGAGCACACTAATTGATGCAGCAACTTGAATGCCAGGAGCTCACAAAGTAGAATTTTTGCTCACAAGACTCTGCAGCTTAGAGCAGAGGTGGGGAACCTCTGTCCCAAGGGCCGTATATGGCCTTCGAGGTCACTTGGTGTGGCCCTCAGGGATTGCTGGGTCGAACCGAGACATGTGGCGGCCTGCCTGGAGCCTGGCTGGCCAGTGAGGATCGTGGGGGCCAGCCACGCTGTGCAGCAGCCTCCCCAGGGCCAGGCAGGGATCACTGGGCCCAGATGTACTGTGCGGCAGCCTCTCTGGGGCCTGGCTGGCCACTGAGGATCATGGGGCCCAGCTGTGCTGTGCAGCAGCCTCCCCAGGGCCAGGCAGGGATCGCAGGGCCCAGATGTACTGTGCGGCAGCCTCCCTAGGGCCTGGCTGGCCGGCCAGAATTGCTGCAGGGCCTGCAAAAGTTACTGTCACAGTTCAGTTTGCACTTGATTATTCCAGAGGGTGTGGCCTAATATGCTAATGAGTGTGTGCCCTAATATGCTAATATTAGGGGATGTGGTCTAATATGCTACTGAGTTCCTGCTAGGCTTTTTCTACAAAAAAGCCCTAGACCTATGCATTTGTCTAGGGTGGCGGGCCGGGTTTGTGTGTGTATGCGTGTGTGCCAGATTAGGCTCTCCCCACATGACATCAAATGGAAAAACAATTATTTGCATTAATCTTGCTGGCCGGAATCATTCTCCCTCCGCAGAGCACTGTTTTTTAAGTTGATAATTTTTTATGGCCCGCAAATGATGTTGTAAATATCCATATCGCCATTGGCAGAAAAAAGGTTCCCCACCCTTAGCTTAGAGGGAACATTGGTGGGAGCCATAGCTCGGTGGTCGAGCCTCCTTCTCGCATGTACGAGGTCTTGTCACTAGCACCTCTAAGTCATTCTTTCGCAGTTTCGACCCTTTCCATCTGCAGTCGTAACACTGGCCTTCCACAGAGGACTGTGGTCCAGACTACAAACGGGGAGCCCTTGTGAAATGCTTTGACATGCGAAACATCAGCGCGGACCGTACCGAGTGGCAGTTCAAAGCGGGTATCCAAGAGGATGCGGTGGAAGGTGGGATCCTTGGTCCCCGAGATCTCGTTGTCGGTCATGATGACGTGAGAGTCGAGGGTGATCCACTCCCCTGGGCCTTCCTGCAAAGGGGGCGGGGGAGGAAGGAAAAGAGAGTAGATGCTTGGCATCGGCTTGATGACTGTGAAACGAGAGATTTTGCACCAGCAGAAAATCTCAGATGGATCAGACCAGGGGTGAAATTCTAGCAGGAGCTTCTTTGCATGTTAGGCTACACCCCCCCCCCCCCGCCGCCGATGTAGCCAATCCTCCAAGAGTTTACAAGGGTTTCTCTTGTAAGCTCTTGGAGGATTGGCTACATCAGGCAGGTGCGACCTAATATGCAAAGGAGGTTGTGCTAGAATTTCACCCCTGGATCAGACGAAAGGTCCTTCTAGCCCAGGACCCTATTTATAGCAATGGCAAGGCTGGCGTGTAGAAGTAGGCCAGGTAGGTGGCCGCACTCCAGACCCTGCCCCTGCCACCACCTTTAGCACTCTCTGAGCGTCCTCCAGGCAGAGGACGCTCAGAGACCATTACAGAGCACTGCCAGAAGTCCTCCTCCACCCCTCTCTGATGTTCGAAAACATCAGTGAGGGGCGGGGAAAGGCTCCTGGTGGTGTGCAGTCTTTGTATCATTCCCTGAGCGTCCTCCAGGTGGAGGACGCTCAGGGAGCGATACAGAGACTACGTGCTGCCGAGACTTGGGCATTTGCCTGTGGCACTGGGCTGGGAAGGCCCGATTTGGCACCCTCTCCAGACCGGCACACTAGGCAAATGCCTAGTTCGCCTAATGGGAGGGCCGGCCGTGACTAAATCACAAACCCAATTGCTAGTATGCATGCAAAGAGTCCACTAGCAATGGCCAGAAAAATTTCTTCTGTGCTGTGAGTATTCAAAAGGCGCTAGCAATTCTCTCCAGAATGGTAGTAGATTGAAAGTGACACGCTTCTGGTAACATAGGCATGTTTTGTTAGCGTCCTTCGTCTGACAAATTACTCGATTATTCTGGAACCAGGGCTCAGTACAATACTAGCGCAAGAATCAGGAATCATTTTCACACTAGGCACAGACGGTTTTCCCGTGCGGCACAGCAGATACTCTCACACACACAAAGGCCCCAGGATTGAGAGACACCAATGGAGGTCTATACTCACCTCATTGGATTGCCGAATTGTGCGTAGGGGGATCCAAACTGTGCCCACCATGGTATCCCAGATAAGTCCTTTGTTCCACACTTCCACTGTCAACCCGAGGTCCAGACGATTGATCTCACTAGAAGAGAGGTATAGTGTATTAGCCATTACCAGATAGTCCATGCCTTCAAGTGCGGGTTACGAATCATAGAGTTGGAGGGGACCATACAGGCCATCTAGTTTAACCCCCTGTTCAATGCAGGATCAGCCTAAAGCAGGTGTGGCCAAACTTGTTTAACCTAAGAGCCACACAGAATAAACCTCAGATGTTTGAGAGCCACAAGACATGAAAATCAGATGTTTGAGAGCCACGAGAAGGAAGGAAGGAAGGAAGGAAGGAAGGAAGGAAGGAAGGAAGGAAGGAAGGAAGGAAGGAAGGAAGGAAGGAAGGAAGGAAGGAAGGAGGGAGGGAGGGAGGGGGGAGGGAGGGAGGAAGGAAGGAGGGAGGGAGGGAGGGAGGAAGGAAGGAAGGAAGGAAGGAAGGAAGGAAGGAAGGAAGGAAGGAAGGAAGGAAGGAAGGAAGGAAGGAAGGAAGGAAGGAAGGAAGGAAGGAAGGAAGGAAAATAGATGGGGTGGGAGGAGGGAGGGAGAGAGGGAGGGAAGAAAGGAAGAGAGAGGGAGAGAAGGGAGGATGGATGGAGGGAGGGAAGGAAGGAAGAAGGTAGGGAGGAGGGAGGGAAGGAAGGAGGGAGGGAGAGAGGAAGGAGGGAGGGAAGGAAGGAAGAAAAGAAGGAGGGAAGGAAGGAAGGAAGGAAGGAAGGAAGGAAGGAAGGAAGGAAGGAAGGAAGGAAGGAAGGAAGGAAGGAAGGAAGGAAGGAAGGAAAATAGATGGGGGAGAGGCGGAAAGAAAGCTATTTTAACTTTAAATGCATTCTCCAAGCCACTGGCCGGCTTGGCAAAGTGTTTTAAAGAGACAAATGCCTTCTCCAAGCTGGCCAATGGGTAGGAGGGGACTTCAAGAGCCACATATGTGTGAAAGAGCCACATGTGGCTCCCGAGTCACAGTTTGGCCACCTCTGGTCTAAGGCATCTCCAACAAATAATCACCCAGCCATGTTTTGAAGACTGCCAATAAGCTTTCATTTGCTCACCTTTCTTACCATCCTCCCCCAACCATCAACACATTTCCTCAGGTTTTAAACAGAAACAGTCTTGTGGTACCCAAAAATGCTCCCTACAGACTGTTAACACATGATGGCCTTCACCATACTTTATTCTATATAGGGTTGGCAGTCTCCAGGCGGGGCCTGGAGATCTCCCACTTTTACAACTGATCTCCAGCTAGCAGAGATCAGCTCCCTTGGAGAAAATGAGAGTTTTCTCCAGAGCTAGTGCTGTAAGAAGTGTTTCGTTGGATGTTGGAATGTGGGAGATGTCTCTTAGACAAAGGAATCTGAAACAGTACTACAGGCAGCTTTACTGTCAGAGACTTATCATGACCCACTATTTTCAGAGCTTCTATAACTGATGAAAGTTTCAATATAACATCTGCAAGAGTGAAGAAATGATTTCTAAAATTTAAATCGTCTGGATTCGAAATTCGGACCGCACTAGCACTTTATTCTTCCCGCGGAGTCGGGTGAACGTCTTTGAGCCCTTTAAAGTCAAGAAGTTGACGCACACGAACTGAGAATCTTTTAGGAACTTTATTTCTATCCTTGCACATTGAATTTGAGATTTATGAACTTTTGTAGCATGTAATGAGTTGCACTGTAATACTGACGAACCACAACTGAGACATTATTAGAATTGTTAAGTACTTTCAGGATTAGGGTTTGTAGAATCTTTCGGGATCAAGTGCCGTGTTCTACTGAAGAAAGTTTTCCTTCCAGACCTTTCGTTCTCAGCTGCAGAGAACATCCTCAGTGGCGTTGCAGCTGAGAACGAAACGTCTGGAAGGAAAACTTTCTCCAGTAGAACATGGCACTTGATCCCGAAAGATTCTACAAACCCTAATGATGTTACCAGCCGTGAAAACCTGAAATCTTTGATAACTTTCAGGATTCTTTCGTTATTTTCCCACAGTATTTTTGTTGTCATTTCACCCCTGCAGAAAATGGCTGCTTGGAAGGTCGGACTCTATGGTATTGTATCCTGCTGAGGCCCCTCCCCTCCCCAAACCCCGCCCTCTCCTGGCTCCACCCCCAAAATCTCAAGATTTTCCAACACAGACCTGGCAATGCTAGTTGTTCAGTGATGTCATAGTGCTGGCTGCTCTAGGCATTTCTGGGGAAACACTATGGTTTTCCCGGACGCTCTAGGAATTTGGGAGGGGAAACTCTATGGTACAGTAGGTCCACCAGAAGCCGCGGGGGGGACTTGACAACCTTATTTGGTGTGTTTCCAATCAGTTTCAGGTCTACTTGTAGGCCCCCACATCCAGTTACGAGCCATTTCCAGTCCCCACAGCCGTGGAGTGCTTACAACATGAAATCTTGCTCCCAGCACGGAAGGTTCCCTCGCACTGCAATTGTGGTACTCTTCACATTCTGCACTTTGAGGGTCACGTAGGTGTTGAATTTTTCTGTCGGGAGAAAAAAGCAATACAGAACAGTCAGCACAGGGGATTCTCAGGTTAACTTACCTGACTGGGGTGGGGGGTGTCGACTAACATCCTTCAAGGAGACCGGAAGTGATGTTGAGCAATTTTGGGTCGACTTCTGGTTTCAGGCCTACTTCCAGTTCTGGTTGGGGTAGGGTTGCCAGTCCCCAGGTTATTGATGCCTATCGTGAAACAGGGCATCAAGTGAATCCCTGTTGCGTCCTTCTGCATTGCTGCTTGTCATCTCTACACTGGCTATGAGAAGATTTGGAGCACAGGGCTCCATCTGCACGGCTCATCCCACCATGTCTCGGAGTCCCAGCTTTAAGGAACAATGACAAGGATTTGTATCCCAAAGCAATAGACTACTGCTATAAGTAATTGGACTTCGGGTATGGGTGTGTCTTATATGTGCACTTTTGGTATTGTATGATTCTATGAGGATATTTGATTGTATAAAATAATTGGAAAATCTGGGGTTTACGTGGATGCCTACGGGCTTTCTTTCCTGTTTCCAATCCCCAGGTGGGGGCAGGGGATCCCCCGGTTTGGAGGGCCCTCCCCCTGCTTCAGGGTCATCAGAAAGCGGGGAGAGGGGAGGGAAATGTCTACTGGGAACTCTATTATTCCCTATGGAAAATAATGGAGAATTGATCCGTGTATCTGGGGCTCTGGAGGGGGCTGTATTTTGAGCTAGAGGCATCTGGCACCTCTCCCCAAAATATCCCCCAAAGTTTCAAAAAGATTGGACCAGGGGGTCAAATTCTATGAGCCCCAAAAGAAGGTGCCCCTATCCTCTATTGTTTCCTATAGAAGGAAGGCATTTAAAATGTTATCCAGCTATCACCCTTTCAATGTGATAGCCAGAACTGCCTTTGGAGTTCAATCATGCTTGCCACACCCTTGTTCCTGGCTCCACCCCCAAGGTCTCCTGGCTCCACCCCCAAAGTCCCCAGATATTCCTTGAATTGGAAACCCTAGGTTGGGGGGAGGCATGACACTGGTTTGGGGGCAAAACTCTGTGGTAAATTTGGTTTCAAACTCTGGAGTTTGGCTCAAAAACCAGAGTATCAACCCCAACTGCAAGGAGGTGTGAAACTGTAAGTAGGCCCAAAACCAAAAGTAGGACCCTAAAAATCAGATGGAGGTGACCATCATCCTAGGGTTGCCGGCTTTGGGTTGGGAAATTCCTGAAGATTTGAGGGTGGAGGTTGGGGAGACCACCCTCTGGAGCTATGACTCTGGGAAAACTTCAGTGTTCCCCCCCTCCGCCAAGGTCATGATGGATGAGTTGGGCCACTGAGATGGGTTAAGAAATACCTGGAGATCTTGGAGATGGAGACAATGTAGGGTGGGGTTTGTGGAGGAGTTGAGAAATAACCGGAGATTTTGGAGATGGAGACTATGTAGGGGGGGTTTGTGGAGGGGTTGAGAAATACCCGGAGATTTTGGGGATGGAGGCAATGTAGGGTGGGGTTTGTGGAGGGGTTTAGAAATACCCAGAAATTTTGGGGATGAAGACAATGTAAGGTGGGGTTTGTGGAGGGGTTGAGAAATAGCCGGAGATTTTGGGGATGGAGACTATGTAGGGTGGGGTTTGTGGAGGGGTTGAGAAATACCCAGAGATTTTGGGGATGAAGACAATGTAAGGTGGGGTTTGTGGAGGGGTTGAAAAATACCCGGAGATTTTGGGGATGGAGACTACGCAGGGTGGGGTTTGTGGAGGGGTTGAGAAATACCCGGAGATTTTGGGGATGGAGACTACGCAGGGTGGGGTTTGTGGAGGGGTTGAGAAATACCCGGAGATTTTGGGGATGGAGACTTTGTAGGGTGGGGTTTGTGGAGGGGAGGGGGTCTCAGCAGGGTAAAATGCCAGAGTCCACCCTCCATTTTCCTCCAGGGGAACTGATCTAATACTGGGAGATCTCTAGACATCAACTGGAGGTTGTCAAGCCTCAGGGCTTTTCTTGAGCAGGAATGCACAGGAACACAGTTCCGGCTGGCTGGACATCAGCGGGTGTGGGCTAATATGCAAATGAGTTCATGCTGGGCTTTTTCTACCAAAAAAAAGCCCTAGCAAGCCTAGAGTCTGACATGTTGGGTATGTTCACACTACACTAAATAATGCATTTTGCAACCGGATTTTTCCTATTCTTACACTAAATCCAGTTGCAAAACACATTGGCTGATTTCACACTCACCCTTACGCCGCTCTCACATCCGTCTTCTCAGTGCGGGGTCCTCCCGATTTCCCACTATTTGCGTTTATTGCAGTAAACATCGTGGTTTTCGTGCAGCAAATGGAAACTGGTTTTTAGCGGTTTCCGTTTGCTGCGCGAAAACCGTGATGTTTGCTGCAGCCCTGACGCAAATAATAGGAAATCGGGAGGACCCCGCGCTAAGAAGACGAATGTGAGAGCAGCGTAAGGGTGAGTGCGAAATCAGTCATTATTTGAGCTTACTCAGCTCAAAAGGTCACATGAAATAGCAAAGAGGGACTCACCTTGAGGGCCATCAAACTTGGCTTTTTTGACTGCAGAGAGAAACAGAAAAGGAATGGTTACGACTCAGACCAAGATGGAAGCTTCTAGAATCACCAAAGTAGCTTCTGGAATAACTCTAAAAACTTCTAGAATGACTTATGCACCTGAAGAGAGGTCTCTACCTATCTATCCACCCACCTGCCCCCTGTTGGTCAACTTATGTTGATCTGTTAATGTTAACCTGTTTTAACTGTTTGACTGCTTTATTATTTATCTGTTTGATTGTTTATCATTAGTTTTAATTGTTCTACCATGTTGGAATCCACCCTGAGCCCACTATGGGAAAGGGCGGACTATAAATTTACAAAAATAAGTAAATAAATAAAATAAATAGTGACCATTTCGAGAGGAGAACCCAACCCCTAATAGCTGAGGAAGAACCCTCTGAAGCAGGGGTGGAATTCTAGCAGGAGCTCCTTTGCATATTAGGCCACACACCCCTGATGTAGCCAATCCTTCAAGAGCTTACAAAAAAGAGCCTTGTAAGCTCATGGAGGATTGGCTATATTAGGTGGGTGTGGCCTAATATGCAAAGGAGCTCCTGCTAGAATTCCACCCCTGCTCTGAAGGCATCTTGAGGAATCCCATGCCAATAGCGCCCACACCTGGAACGGCAAGTCCTACTTTTCAGATGAGAATACTGAGCGGACCTGTCCACTGCCTGCCAACTGCCCTCTCTCCCAGTGGTGCCCGTCAGAGAATCAGGGGTGTGCGTTTTTACTCCTTATACTCCTTATAAGCTTTTCTGCTTATTGTTGTTGCTTGACATTCCTGATTCACTTGTTTCTCGGACATTTTTTAAGCAACGGATGTAGAAACAGTGTTAAAAATGGCATCAATGTCATGAGATTTTGGCCAAAAGATGCAGGATGAGAAGGAGAAGGAGAAGGAAGAGGAGGAGGAGAAGGAAGAGGAGAAGGAGGAGGAGAAGGAGGAGGAGGAAGATGAGGAGGAGGAAAAGGAGAAGAAGAAGAAGAAGAAGAAGAAGAAGAAGAAGAAGAAGAAGAAGAAGAAGAAGAAGAAGAAGAAGAAGAAGAAGAAGAAGAAGAAGAAGAAGAAGAAAGAGGAGGAGGAGAAGGAGAAGAAGGAGAAGGAGAAGGAAAAGGACGAGGAGGAGAAGGAAGAGGAGAAGAAGGAGAAGGAAAAGGACGAGGAGGAGAAGGAAGAGGAGGAGGAGAAGGAGGAGGAGGAGGAGAAGGAAAAGGAGAAGAAGAAGGAGAAGGAGGAGGAGGAGGAGGAGAAGAAGAAGGAGAAGGAGATTGGATTTATACCTTGCCTTTAACTACCTGAAGGCGTCTCAGAGCAGCTTACAATCTCCTTTCCCTCCTCACAACAGACACCCTATGGGGTAGGTGGAGCTGAGAGAGCTCTGACAGAAACTGCTCTTGAACAGAACAGCTTTGAGAGAACTTGTGACTGACTCAAGGTCACATTAGCAGCAGTGTTCCCTCTAAGCTGAGTTAGTGTGAGTTAGCTCAAAAATTTTTTAGTCACCAGCTCACAGATTTTGGTCTCAGCTCAGGAAAATATGGCCCTAGAACAAAATGATTTATGCAGGAGCTGACAACTTTAACACCAGTATCTCACAACTTTATTGCCAGTAGCTCACAAAGCACAATTTTTGTTCTCAAGACTCCAGTTTAGAGAAAACTTTTACCGTTTTCGCACACAGCTAACCTCGCAGTCACAATCCTGTTCCCTCCGCAGCGTCCGGTCGGATTTCTACCATCTGCGCTGGAGTTACAGGAAGTGCCGCAGCTTCTGCGAAGCAAACGTAAACTGGGTTTAGCGGTTTACGTTTGCTACGCAAAAGCCGCGGCACTTCCTGTAACTCCGGCGCAGATGGGGTGAAATCCGACCGGACGCTGCGGAGGGAACAGGACTGTGACTGCGAGGTGAGCTGTGTGCGAAAACGGTCTTTGATCAGCAGGTGCAAGTGGAGGAGTGGGGAATCAAACCCAGTTCTCCCATATAAGAGTCCACACACTTAACCACTACACCAAACTGGCTCTCTATTAGAGCTATGGCTGACCCAAGGCCATGCCAGCAGGTGTAAGTGGAGAAGTGTGGAATCAAACCCAGTTCTCCCAGATAAGAGTCTGCGCACTTAACCACTACACCAAGCTGGCTCTCATCACTGTATGGCATTGCGTGTAGAACAGCCTGGAGATCCGAAGATTGTCTGGCAGCCAGAAGTTCTAGCTCTTTTAGCATTATGCATCACTAGGATGCAGGAAAAGAAGTGAGTCTTGCAGCTTCAACTGGTGCAATGGGTGAAACGCAAACCGGGCTTTTTGTGTCAAAATGGCACAGCTGCAAAATTCAAATGCAACGTTGCGGAGGAGGCAGAAAGCAGAATTCGGGGCTCACTAGAGGGGCCACGGGGTAGGCAACAGGTTCGGGACAGACAAAAGGCTACTTTACAGAGAGGGTGGTTAAAATGTGGGATTCACGGCTGGAGGAATAAACAGCTTTACAAGGGGCTAGGTTCATGGAGCAGAAGTCTGTCAACGGCTATTACTAGGCTGGCTTACTACCTGGCTATTACTACCGGGCTTACTAGCCTTTCATAGGGCCTGTAAAACGGAGCTGTTCCACCAGGTTTTGGGGTGGCGTTGGGCATCTGCCCATTAGATCGGTTGGCCTCCCCTACCGTATATCCTACTGAGCTGATTGCTGCACTGTCCAACTGCACCATCTCATCATAATGGTTCTGCCGAGCTATTTGTTTATGGAATAATTGTAATTGCTTTTATTAATATATGATATTATTGTGATTTTAATTATGTTGTGCTCCACCCTGAGCCGCTGCAGGCGAATGGGCGGAATATAAATAAACTATTAGAAGATGAAGAAGATATTGGGTTTATATCCCGCCCTCCACTCCGAAGAGTCTCAAAGCGGCTCACAATCTCCTTTACCTTCCTCCCCACAACAGACACCCTGTGAAGTAGATGAAGATATTGGATTTATATCCCGCCCTCCACTCCGAAGAGTCTCAGAGCGGCTCACAATCTCCTTTCCCTTCTTCCCCCACAACAGACACCCTGTGAGGTAGATGAAGCTATTGGATATATATCCCGCCCTCCACTCCAAAGAGTCTCAGAGCGGCTCACAATCTCCTTTCCCTTCCTCCCCACAACAGACACCCTGTGAAGTAGATGAAGATATTGGATTTATATCCTGCCCTCCACTCTGAAGAGTCTCAGAGCGGCTCACAATCTCCTTTCCCTTCCTCCCCCACAACAGACACCCTGTGAGGTAGATGAAGATATTGGGTTTATATCCCGCCCTCCACTCCGAAGAGTCTCAAAGCGGCTCACAATCTCCTTTCCCTTCCTCCCCCACAACAGACACCCTGTGAGGTAGATGAAGATATTGGATATATATCCCGCCCTCCACTCCAAAGAGTCTCAGAGCAGCTCACAATCTCCTTTCCCTTCCTCCACCACAACAGACACCCTGTGAGGTAGATGAAGCTATTGGATTTATATCCCGCCCTCCACTCCAAAGAGTCTCAGAGCGGCTCACAATCTCCTTTCCCTTCCTCCCCCACAACAGACACCCTGTGAGGTCGGTGGGGCTGAGAGGGCTCTCCCAGCAGTTGCCCTTTCAAGGACAACTCTGCCAGAGCTATGGCTGACCCAAGGCCATCTCAGCAGGTGCAAGTGGAGGAGTGGAGAATCAAACCCGGTTCTCTCAGATAAGAGTCCGCACACTTAACCACTACACCAAACTGGCTCTCCTATTATTAATAATTAATAATAATAATAATAGTCCTGATGATTGAGAGGAGCCTCCACTTTCAGAAGCACTAATCCTCTGAATCCCAGAGCCAGGAGGCAACATCAGGGGAAGGTCTCAGCCTAGAAGAAGAAGAAGAAGATGATATTGTATTTATATCCCACCCTATACTCTGAATCTTAGCATCTCAGAGTGGTCACAATCTCCTTTACCTTCTCAGCCCCACCCCACAACAGCCAGCCTGTGAGGTGGGTGGGGCTGAGAGAGCTCTCCCAGAAGCTACCCTTTCAAGGACAGAGTCTCAGAGCGGCCTACAATCTCCTTTCCCTTCCTCTCCCACAACAGACAGCCTGTGAGGTGGGTGGGGCTGAGAGAGCTCTCCCAGAAGCTACCCTTTCAAGGACAGAGTCTCAGAGCGGCCTACAATCTCCTTCCCCTTCCTCCCCCACAACACACACCCTGTGAGGTGGGTGGGGCTGAAAGAGCTCTCCCAGAAACTACCCTTTCAAGGACAAAGTCTCAGAGCGGCCTACAATCTCCTTTCCCTTCCTCTCCCACAACGGACACCCTGTGAGGTGGGTGGGGCTGAGAGCTCTCCCAGAAGCTACCCTTTCAAGGACAGAGTCTCAGAGCGGCCTACAATCTCCTTTCCCTTCCTCCCCCACAACAGACAGCCTGTGAGGTGGGTGGGGCTGAGAGAGCTCTCCCAGAAACTACCCTTTCAAGGACAAAGTCTCAGAGCGGCCTACAATCTCCTTTCCCTTCCTCCCCCACAACAGACACCCTGTGAGGTGGATGGGGCTGAGAGCTCTCCCAGAAGCTGCCCTTTCAAGGACAGTCTCAGAGCGGCCTACAATCTCCTTTCCCTTCCTCCCCCACAACAGACACCCTGTGAGGTGGGTGCGGCTGAAAAAGCTCTCCCAGAAGCTACCCTTTCAAGGACAGAGTCTCAGAGCGGCCTACAATCTCCTTTCCCTTCCTCGCCCACAACAGACACCCTGTGAGGTGGATGGGGCTGAGAGGATTCTCTCAGAAGCTGCCCTTTCAAGGACAACTTCTGCAAGAGCTGTGGCTGCCCCAAGGCCATTCCAGCAGGTGCAAGTGGAGGAGTGGGGAATCAAACCCAGTTCTCCCAGATAAGAGTCCACACACTTCACCACCACACCAAACTGGCTCTCCTGTTGTTGGCCGTCCAGAGGAACTGGTTGGCTACTGAGCGAGACAAGATGCTGGACTGGCTGGGCTATCGGGCTGATCCAGCAGGGCTCTGTGTGGAAGACCTCTGCCTGCAACCCTGAGGAGCCGCTGCCAGTCTGTGCAGGCAATACCGCCCTTGGTGGACCAACGGTCTGATTCTGTATCAGGCAGCAGCCTCACGCGCAGCCCAAGACTCTTTCAGAGTTTTCTTCATTTCCTCATTTTATGAGAGGCAACTTCCCCAGGTGGCCAAAGAGTGCAAGAGGCTGCCAAGGAATTTAATGAAAACTCCTCTGGGGCCCTTCAGACTTTGAACCACCGCAATGGCTTCGGATTTGCACTTTCAGAGAAAGCGGGCAACGACTCGGCGGCCAAATGGAACAGCGACTCCCAGCGCAGGCTTAGGAGAACACAGTGCCCAGTTTGCACGTCCTGTATCCAGCCGGCCAGGAGACTGGATCCCATCCGTTTCTCTCCCTCCCGGAAAACCGTTGACCTACTTCTGAGCCGACAGCGCGACATTGCTTTTCCCACTGCCACAAACCCTCCAGGGGAAAGACTGAGTCACGCTTGCCGGAAGTCGGCGGAACTCCTACGCTCTCAGGATGGCTCCAAACTGGTCCAGACCAGCCCTGTAGCTAAGCATCACAGGAGGACAGGGCCATGGGGGGTCCACAGGAGGGGGTCCATGGGGGTGAGAGCAAGCAGCTGCAGAGATTGGGGGCCACCCCTCTCCCTCCCTCCTCCAGTGTGATTTAAATTCCATGTACGCTCCGATTCCCCTTCTACCTTTCCTGGAGCTCAGCCTGCAGTGATCAACTTCCAATTCCGAAGTTCCAAAGAAGGCTGACTTGTATCTCTGCGCTCCCTCCCCATTCCCTTGCTTTCCTGTGCCCTTCCCCAACCGGGAGCAGCAGGGAACATGCGTGGCTTGTACATAGGGTTGCCAATCCCCAGGTGGGGGCAGGGGATCCCCCGGTTTGGAGGCCCTCCCCCCCCCGCTTCAGGGTCGTCAGAAAGCGGGGGGAGGGGAGGGAAATGTCTGCTGGGAACTCTGTTATTCCCTATGGAGATTTATTCCCATAGAAAATCATGGAGAATTGATCTGCGGGTATCTGAGGCTCTGGGGGGGGGGCTGTTTTTTTGGGTAGAGGCACCAGATTTTCAGTATAGCATCTAGTGCCTCTTCCCAAAATACCTCCCAAATTTCAAAAAGATTGGACCAGGGGGTCCAATTCTGTGAGCCCCAAAAGAAGGTGCCCCTATCCATTATTTCCTATGGAAGGAAGGAATTAAAAAGGTGTGCCATCCCTTTAAATTTGATGGCCAGAACTCCCTTTGGAGTTCAATGATGCTTGTCACAGCCTTGATCTTGGCTCCACCCCTAATGTCTCCTGGCTCCACCCCCCAAAGTCTCCTGGCTCCACCCCCAAAGTCCCCAGATATTTCTTGAATTGGACTTGGCAACCCTACTTGTACACGCTGGCTGGGGGAGACATGTCCTGGCCGCCCCTCCCTCCCTCCCCACCCTGAAAGGGCTCTAGCTCCCTTTGCGGTCTGTGCAATCTAGAGACCTCTCTTCCCACCCACCCAAGAACTGACCGTTCAGGCTCATGGTGGTGGAAAACAAGGCACATGGAGCTGCCAGCTATTCATGGCTGGACTAAGGGCTTCTGGGAGCAGGGGTGCCCTCCTACCCACCCAACTTTCAGAATCTGCCCCTGTATAAATCGATGATGCGGTCTCATTTGGAATACTGTGTACAATTCGGGTCACCGCACCTCAAAAAGGACATTATAGTATTGGGGAAAGTCCAGAAAAGGGCAACTAGAATGATTAAAGGTTCGGAACATAGTGTATATCGATGTGAGTTTTATGTATTTTTAGGTTTTTATGTATTTTATTGTATAATTTTAATCGTATTTAAATCGACCTCTGTTAGCTTTTATTGTTGTAAGCCGCCCTGAGCCCACCTCGGTGGGATAGGGCGGGATATAAATCGAATAAAGTAAAGTAAAGTAAAGTAAACACTTCCCCTATGAAGAAAAGTTAAAACGCTTGGGGCTCTTTAGCTTGGAGAGACGTCGACTGCGGGGTGACATGAGAGAGGTTGACAAGATTCTGCCTGGGATGGAGAAAGTAGAGAAAGAAGTCCTTTTCTCCCTTTCTCACAAGACAAGAACTCGTGGGCATTCCATGAAATTGCTGGGCAGTCAGGTTAGAACTGATACAAGGAAGTCCTTCTTCACCCAAAGGATGATTAACATGTGGAATTCACTGCCACAGGTAGTGGCAGCTACATGCATAGATGGCTTCAAGAGGGGATTGGATAAACATATGGAGCAGAGGAACTTCTTGTCTGGGGCAGTGATGCTCTGTATTCTTGGTGCTTAGAAGGGCAACAGTGGGAGAGCTTCTAGTGTTCTGGCCCCACTGGTGGACCTCCTGATGCCACCTGGTTCTTTGGCCACTGTGTGACACAGAGTATTGGACTGGATGGGCCACTGGCCTGATTCAACGTGTCTTCTCTTAAGTTCTTGTCTGGGGCAGTGATGCTCTGTATTCTTGGTGCTTGGGAGGGGCAACAGTGGGAGGGCTTCTAGTGTCCTGGCCCCACTGGTGGACCTCCTGATGACATCTGGGTTTTGGCCACTGTATGACATAGATTGTTGGAATGGATGGGCTGTTGGCCTGATCCAGCATGGCTTCTCTTATGTTCTTATCACATTAGAGATTTGGCCCAACCTAGCCATGCCTTCCATCCAGATTTAATATGCGCAATCATACGTACACATCTGTCCCCCGAGTCTTGCCCTCATCTTAGGATGGGCTGGGACCAGATTAAATAGCTACCAGGAACTTTCCGGTAGCAAACCTCTAAAATATATGTAGCCAGGTCTTCTATTGTAGCAGGAACTCCCTTTGCATATCAGGCTTTGCCCCACACCTTTTGCATATTAGGCCACACCCCCCTCGGTAGCCACATGTGGCTCTTTCACACATATCGTGTGGCTCTCAAAGCTCCCCCCCCCCAGTACGCTGATGACACCCAGCTCTATCTACTGATGGACGGCCAGCTCGTCTGCACCCCGGAAAATCTTGACCGGGCACTACAGGACGTGGCTGAGTGGCTCAGGCTGAGTGGACTGAGGCTAAATCCTGCGAAGACAGAGGTCCTTTGCTTGGGTCGCCGTGGGCCGGGAGGGGGAATCCCCCTACCAGTTTTTGACGGTGCGCCGCTGACAGCGGCGGACAGGGTCAGGAGCTTGGGGGTACTATTGGAGCCTTCCCTAAAGATGGAGGCTCAGATAGCAGACGCTGCCAAGTCCGCGTTCTTTCACCTTAGGCGGGCAAGGCAGTTGGCCCCCTTCCTGGAGCGCGATGACCTAGCAACAGTGATCCATGCTACGGTCACCTCGAAGTTGGACTACTGCAATGCCCTCTACATGGGGCTGCCCCTGTCCCAAACTCGGAAATTGCAGCTGGTGCAGAATGCCGCAGCCCGGCTGTTACTGGGTCTCCCAAAGTGGGGACACATTCGGCCGGGTCTTCGGACCCTGCACTGGCTTCCAGTGATATACCGAGTCCGGTACAAGGTGCTGGTTATTACCTTTAAAGCCCTATATGGCCTGGGACCTTCCTACCTGAAGGACCATCTCTCCCCACATGTTCCCCAGAGAGTACTGAGGTCAGGAACACAAAATCTCCTCACTATCCCTGGGCCAAAAGAAGCCCACTTGAAATCCACCAGAGAAAGGGCTTTCTCTGTTATGGCCCCTACATGGTGGAATCAGCTGCCGGAGGAGGTGAGGGCCCTGCGGGACCTTGTTCAGTTCCGCGGGGCCTGTAAGACGACCCTCTTCCGGCTAGCCTACACCTAGCTGAGATGAGAACTCAATGTAGCTTGCCAGACTCCTGTTTTTATATATATTTGGAATGTTTACTGGTTTTTAAGGTTTTAACTGTTTTAAATGTTTAACTGTTTATATACTTAAATATTGTTTAATTTTTATGTTTGACTAGTTGTTGGAAGCCGCCCTGAGCCACTTGTGGGAAGGGCGGGATACAAATCATAAACAAACAAATAAATAAATAAAATCAGCCATCTTGGAGAAGTAATTTGTCTCTTTAAATCACTTCTCCAAACCAAGCCAGCTGGAAGCTTGGCGAATGCATCTAAAGTTGCTTTCTTTCCACCTCTACCTCCCCTCCCCCATCTATTTGCCTCCCTCCCTTCCCTTCCTCCCTCCCTTCCCTCCCTCAGACATCTGATTCTATTCTGTGTGGCTTTTATGTTAAGCAAGCTTGGCCACCCCTGTTTTGGAGGGTCAATTGTCCTCCACTGAGGCCCCTGCCCCATCCCCAAATCACCAGGATTTCCAAGCTGGATCTGCCAACCCTAAAGAGCAGTAAGAGATCCTGTTTGTCTCATCTTACCAAAGCGAGTGGGATGTGGGGTGAGTCTGAAACATGGCAACAATGAGGTGCAGGGAGGAAGAGGCATCCGCCCACGGAACAGGTGCTCCGTCGTCTCCCACGACATGAGGAAACGCCGTTCTTTGTGCAATCAGAAATATCGTTCTCTCCTCCCCAGCTGTTTCTCGGACAGCTGTGTCAGCTGTCTGTAGTGGGGCTCCTTCACTTCCGAGACGTCTGTGGCAATTTGGGGAAGGACGTGGGGGAGGGATTTCTGCCCAGCGTCTTTCGATTAGGGATGATTTTTCAAGTCTTCCTCCCTGCCATGGCCGGATTAACAAGTAGGCCGAGTAGGGGCTGGCCTAAGGGCCCCCACGCCTTTAGGGGCGCATGGGCAGGTTTGCTTTTCTCTGCCTCTCCCCTGCAAAGGGCCTTTTGAGAAGGTGCCTGCAGGAGGTATTAGGAGACAACTGGCGAGGCCCCTCTCCCAAGAGCTTGACTGCATAGGGCAGGGGTGTCAAACATGCGGCCCAGGGGCCAAATCAGACCCCCGGAGGGCTCCTATCAGGCCCCCGAGCAACTGGCTGTCATCTGCTTCCTTCTCCCCCTCTCTTGCTTCCTTCCGCATAACAGCTTGTTTTGCAAGGCTTGCTCAATCACACAGGAGCTACAGAGCAAAACCACTGTTGAACATATGAACCTATGTATATAAACATATGAAGCTGCCCTATACTGAATCAGACCTGCAGTCCATCAAAGTCAGTATTGTCTTCTCAGACTGGCAGCAGCTCTCCCGGGTCTCAAGCTGAGGTTTTCCACACCTATTTGCCTGGACCTTTTTTTGGAGATGCCAGGGATTGAACCTGGGACCTTCTGCTTCCCAACCAGATGCTCTACCACTGAGCCACCGTCCCTCCCCTGTTTTCTCCATTGGCTGAGGCTCCTTCCTTGGGGAGGAAGGAAGTTGGAGGGAGAGCTTGCTTTGCAAGGCTCTCTCAATCGCACAGCAGAGCTACAGAGCCAAGCCTCTCTTCCTTCTATTGGCTGAGGCGCCTCCTCCTTCTGGTCCTTTGGGGAAGGAAGGAAAGAGCCAGGGTCTCCTTTGCCCAGTTCCCTGGATCCCATGGGAGAGATACCAAGAAAGCACGTCTAAGACTGAGTGCTAATGTTTTAAAGATGTTTTAAGGTTGGGTTTTTTTTAACAAAATATTTAATTGTGTTTGTCTGTGTCCTTTATAATGTTTATATCTCTGCTACTTAATCTTAAATAGGGACACACATGGCCCGGCCTGACATGTAGGGTTGCCAAGTCCAATTCAAGAAATATCTGGGGACTTTGGGGGTGGAGCCAGGAGACATTAGGGGTGGAGCCAAGATCAAGGGTGTGACAAGCATCATTGAACTCCAAAGGGAGTTCTGGCCATCACATTTAAAGGGACGGCACACCTTTTCAATTCCTTCCTTCCATAGGAAATAATGAAGGATAGGGGCACCTTCTTTTGGGGCTCATAGAATTGGACCCCCTGGTGCAATCTATTTGAAACTTGGTGGGTATTTTGGGGAGAGGCTCTAGATGCTATGTGGAAAATTTGGTGCCTCTATCCCAAAAAACAGCCCCCACAGAGCCCCAGATACCCGCGGATCTGTTCTTCATGATTTTCTATGGGAATAAATCTCCATAGGGAATAACAGAGTTCCCAGCAGACATTTCCCTCCCCTCCCCCTGCTTTCTGATGACCCTGAAGCGGGGGGAAGGCCTCCAAACCGGGGGATCCCCAGCCCCCACCTGGGGATTGGCAACCCTACTGACATGGCTCAGCCCAGCAAGGTCTCATTTATGTCTGATCTGGCCCTCATAACAGATGTGTTTGACACCCCTGGAGCCTAGGGGCCACTTCAGGCTTAATCCGGTGCCTGCTGTTTCAAACCCCGCCCCCTGTCCTACTTGCACCTTTCCCTTGGGCAAATGGGATTTGTCGGATAGTCTGCTCCGTTAGAGATTCCGGTTCAAAGTTGAACCTGGATGAAGCTTGTGAGTCCAATTTAAATTGCTAGAGCTGCTTAAAAAGTTCTTCATGGTTGCCTGGGCCCTTAGGTCTGAAGGACTGCCTCTTTTGATAGAAGAAGACCGCAGATTTATATCCCGCCCTTCTCTCTAAATCAGAGTCTCAGAGCGGCCTACAATCTCCTTTCCCTTCCTCCCCCACAACAGACACCCTGTGAGTCAGGTGGGGCTGAGAGAGCTCTGCCAGAAGCTGCTCTTTCAAGGATAGCGTCTCAGAGCAGCCTACAATCTCCTTTCCCTTCCTCCCCCACAACAGACACCCTGTGAGGTGGGAAGGGCTGAGAGGGCTCTCGCAGAACCTGCCCTTTCAAGGACAGAGTCTCAGAGCGGCCTACAATCTCCTTTATCTTCTTCCCCTACAACAGACACCCTGTGAGGTGGGTGGGGCTGAGAGAGCTCTCCCAGAAGCTGCCCTTTCAAGGACAGAGTCTCAGAGTGGCCTACAATCTCCTTTCCCTTCCTCCCCCGCAACAAACACCCTGTGAGGTGGGTGGGGCTGAGAGAGCTCTCCCAGAAGCTGCCCTTTCAAGGACAGAGTCTCAGAGTGGCCTACAATCTCCTTTCCCTTCCTCCCCCACAACAGACACCCTGTGAGGTGGGTGGGGCTGAGAGGGCTCTCCCAGAAGCTGCCCTTTCAAGGACAGAGTCTCAGAGCGGCCTACAATCTCCTTTATCTTCTTCCCCTACAACAGACACCCTGTGAGGTGGGTGGGGCTGAGATAGCTCTCCCAGAAGCTGCCCTTTCAAGGACAGAGTCTCAGAGTGGCCTACAATCTCCTTTCCCTTCCTCCCCCGCAACAAACACCCTGTGAGGTGGGTGGGGCTGAGAGAGCTCTCCCAGAAGCTGCCCTTTCAAGGACAGAGTCTCAGAGTGGCCTACAATCTCCTTTCCCTTCCTCCCCCGCAACAAACACCCTGTGAGGTGGGTGGGGCTGAGGGAGCTCTCCCAGAAGCTGCCCTTTCAAGGACAGAGTCTCAGAGTGGCCTACAATCTCCTTTCCCTTCCTCCCCCACAACAGACACCCTGTGAGGTGGGTGGGGCTGAGAGAGCTCTCCCAGAAGCTGCCCTTTCAAGGACAGAGTCTCAGAGTGGCCTACAATCTCCTTTCCCTTCCTCCCCAACAACAGACACCCTGTGAGGCGGGTGGGGCTGAGAGAGCTCTTCCAGAAGCTGCCCTTTCAAGGACAGTGTCTCAGAGCAGCCTACAATCTCCTTTCCCTTCCTCCCCCACAACAGACACCCTGTGAGGTGGGAAGGGCTGAGAGGGCTCTATCAGAACCTGCCCTTTCAAGGACAGAGTCTCAGAGTGGCCTACAATCTCCTTTATCTTCCTCCCCCACAACAGACACCCTGTGAGGCGGGTGGGGCTGAGAGAGCTCTTCCAGAAGCTGCCCTTTCAAGGACAGTGTCTCAGAGCAGCCCTACAATCTCCTTTCCCTTCCTCCCCCACAACAGACACCCTGTGAGGTGGGAAGTGCTGAGAGGCCTCTATCAGAACCTGCCCTTTCAAGGACAGAGTCTCAGAGTGGCCTACAATCTCCTTTATCTTCTTCCCCCACAACAGACACCCTGTGAGGTGGGTGGGGCTGAGAGAGCTCTCCCAGAAGCTGCCCTTTCAAGGACAGAGGCTCAGAGTGACCTACAATTTCCTTTCCCTTCCTCCCCCACAACAGACACCCTGTGAGGTAGGCGGGGCTGAGAGAGCTCTGCCAGAAGCTGCCCTTTTAAGGACAGCTTCTATGAAAGCTATGGCTGACCCAAGGCCATTCCAACAGGCGCAAGTGGAGGAGTGGGGAACCAAACCCGGTTCTCTCAGATAAGAGTCCACACACTTACCCACCACACCAAACTGGCACTCTTAGGAGTAACAACACCTGTGAACGCAGAAAGGAACAAACACCCAGAAAAGAGATTCCCTTCAAGCCGAATGCTCTCTCGACACCTGTGCCAGCGTATCCTGAAGGGTGGCAATGGCCAGGCCCCCTGGCTTCTAGCAGCGTCTGTTGCTGCTGACCCCTCACTCTCGCATAACCTCCGACGCCTGTGCTGCCACCCTTCCACTGACGGCTCCGAGGGTTTTGTCACCTGTGATCCCCACCGCACATGCTGCTTCAAGAAGGGCGTGTGAGCAGAGGTGCACAAAGCCTCACCTTTCCGGGCAGCGGCACTCCTTACAGCACCCGGCACTGATGGTGAAAGGGTGTGCAGGCTGCGTGGGCAGCTGTGATTGCAGGGGGAGGAAGAGTCGGAGTGTGGGCAGAAAGAGCAGGGGTGGAATTCCAGCAGGAGCTTCTTTGCATATTAGGCCACCCCCCTCCGATGTAGCCAATCCTCTTACAAAAAAAGAGCTCTGTAAGCTCTTGGAGGATTGGCTACATCAGGGGGGCATGGCCTAATATGTAAAGGAGATCCTGCTAGAATTCCACCCCTGAGAAGGAGGAGACACAGGCAGGTGTGGGCAGGCAAGGGGGAGCCCAGAAGGGAGCTTTGGGAGCGGTCTAGTACTGGGCATAGGGAGTCCCCAGGCACACTCTTCTCAGGGACCCCAGAACCGGCCTCGATTTGATCCCTTCCCTGTGAGTCTGATGGCCAGAAAGAGTTTAAATTTCAGTTTTGGTGGGCTGATGAGCAGACAACGCAGCTCAATGCTGAATTGAAGAAGAAGAAGATGATGATATTGGATTTATAGCCTGCCCTATATACTGAATCTCAGAGTGGCGTACAATCTTCTTTCCCTTCCTCCCCCACAACAGACACTCTGTGAGGTGGGTGGGGCTGAGAGAGCTCTCCCAGAAGCTGCCCTTTCAAGGACAGAGTCTCAGAGCAGCCTACAATCTCCTTTCCCTTCCTCCCCCCACAACAGACACCCTGTGAGGCGGGTGGGGCTGAGAGGGCTCTCCCAGAAGCTGCTCTTTCAAGGACAGAGTCTCAGAGCAGCCTACAATCTCCTTTCCCTTCCTCCCCCACAACGGACACCCTGTGAGGTGGGTGGGGCTGAGAGAGCTCTTCCAGAAGCTGCCCTTTCAAGGACAGAGACTCAGAGCGACCTACAATCTCCTTTGTAGCAGGAACTCCTTTGCATATTAGGTCACACCTCCCCGATGTAGCCAGTCCTCCAAGAGCTTCCAGTAGGCCATGGAAGAAGAGCCCTGTAAGCTCTTGGAGGATTGGCTACATCAGAGGGGTGTGGCCTGATATGCAAAAGCGCCCCTGCTACAAAAAAAAGGCCCTGGTGTCTGGGCAAAAGTTGGCTGTATTAACCAAATCTCCCAATAGGAACACGGGCAGCGGGACCTTGTTTGGCCCAGCCTCGTCTGCTCTCTGCCAGTTCCACACTCTGTGCCGTCCTCCGGCGCTATCATTTCCCATTTCTCGCTCAGTTCCACCCCCAGTCCTTAACATTTGTCAGGCTATTTTTAAATCTTACCATCAACGGGAGTAACCAGATGGCGAGTGCAAGAGATACACGCAAGCGCGCACACATAGACGGTGGCAGCAAATGACTGCTGCCGCGCTGTTGGATGGAGCTGCAGACGGCCACAGGGTGAAACACAGGGCTTCTTTTGCAGCAAGAACTCCTTTGCATATTAGGCTGCACCTCCCGAGGTAGTCAATCCTCCTGGAGCTTACAGTAGGCCCTGTGAGAAGAGCCCTGTAAGGAATTCTAGCAGGACCTCCTTTGCATATTAGGCCACACACCCCTGATGTAGCCAGTCCTCCTG
This sequence comes from Heteronotia binoei, assembly GCF_032191835.1. Taxonomy (NCBI): domain Eukaryota; kingdom Metazoa; phylum Chordata; class Lepidosauria; order Squamata; family Gekkonidae; genus Heteronotia; species Heteronotia binoei. The sequence continues at coordinate 195,482,090 of NC_083224.1, read as the reverse complement.
GAGCTTCCAGTAGGCCCTGTAAGAAGAGCCCTGTAAGGAATTCTAGCAGGACCTCCTTTGCATATTAGGCCACACACCCCTGATGTAGCCAATCCTCCTGGAGCTTCCAGTAGGCCCTGTGAGAAGAGCCCTGTAAGCTCTTGGAGGATTGGTGTCATCAGGGGGTGTGGCCTAATACGCAAAGGAGCTCCTGCTACAAAAAAAGCCCTGGTGCTTAGGCTGCTATGAAACTCCTGGGAGAGCTCTCTCAGCCCCACCTTCACAGGGTGTCTGTTGTGGGGGAGGAAGGGAAAGGAGATTGTAGGCCACTCTGAGACTGTGTCCTTGAAAGGGCAGCTTCTGGGAGAGCTCTCTCAGCCCCACCCACCTCACAGGGTGTCTGTTGTGTGGGAGGAAGGGAAAGGAGATTGTAGGCCACTCTGAGACTCTGTCCTTGAAAGGGCAGCTTCTGGGAGAGCTCTCTCAGCCCCACCCGCCTCACAGGGTGTCTGTTGTGGGGGAGGAAGGGAAAGGAGATTGTAGGCCGATCTGAGACTCTGTCCTTGAAAGGGTAGCTTCTGGGAGAGCTCTCTCAGCCGCACCCGCCTCACAGGGTGTCTGTTGTGGGGGAGGAAAGGAAAGGAGATTGTAGGCCGCTCTGAGCTTCTGTCCTTGAAAGGGCCTCTTCTAGGAGAGCTCTCTCAGCCCCACCCGCCTCACAGGGTGTCTGTTGTGGGGGAGGAAGGGAAAGGAGATTGTAGGCCGATCTGAGACTCTGTCCTTGAAAGGGCAGCTTCTAGGAGAACTCTCTCAGCCCCACCCACCTCACAGGGTGTCTGTTGTGGGGGAGGAAGGGAAAGGAGATTGTAGGCCACTCTGAGCTTCTGTCCTTGAAAGGGCCTCTTCTAGGAGAGCTCTCTCAGCCCCACCCGCCTCACAGGGTGTCTGTTGTGGGGGAGGAAGGGAAAGGAGATTGTAGGCCACTCTGAGCTTCTGTCCTTGAAAGGGCCTCTTCTGGGAGAGCTCGCTCAGCCCCACCCGCCTCACAGGGTTTCTGTTGTGGAGGAGGAAGGGAAAGGAGATTGTAGGCCACTCTGAGACTCTGTCCTTGAAAGGGCCTCTTCTGGGAGAGCTCTCTCAGCCCCACCCGCCTCACAGGGTGTCTGTTGTGGGGGAGGAAGGGAAAGGAGATTGTAGGCCGCTCTGAGACTCCGTCCTTTAAAGGGCAGCTTCTAGGAGAACTCTCTCAGCCCCACCCGCCTCACAGGGTGTCTGTTGTGGGGGAGGAAGGGAAAGGAGATTGTAGGCCACTCAGCCTCTGTCCTTGGAAGGGCCTCTTCTGGGAGAGCTCTCTCAGCTCCACCCGCCTCACAGGGTGTCTGTTGTGGGGGAGGAAGGGAAAGGAGATTGTAGGCCACTCTGAGCCTCTGTCCTTGGAAGGGCCTCTTCTGGGAGAGCTCTCTCAGCCCCACCCACCTCACAGGGTGTCTGTTGTGGGTGAGGAAGGGAAAGGAGATTGTAGGCCACTCTGAGCCTCTGTCCTTGAAAGGACCTCTTCTGGGAGAGCTCTCTCAGCCCCACCCGCCTCACAGGGTTTCTGTTGTGGTGGAGGAAGGGAAAGGAGATTGTAGGCCACTCTGAGACTCTGTCCTTGAAAGGGCCTCTTCTGGGAGAGCTCTCTCAGCCCCACCCGCCTACACAGGGTGGTCTGTTGTGGGGGAGGAAGGGAAAGGAGATTGTAGGCCGCTCTGAGACTCCGTCCTTTAAAGGGCAGCTTCTAGGAGAACTCTCTCAGCCCCACCCGCCTCACAGGGTGTCTGTTGTGGGGGAGGAAGGGGAAAGGAGATTGTAGGCCCGCTCTGAGACTCCGTCCTTGAAAGGGCTGCTGTTATGAGAGCCCTCTCAGCCCCACCCACCTCACAGGGTGTCTATTGTGGGGGAGGAAGGGAAAGGAGATTATGCTTAGAGCAGGGGTGTTGAACTCATTTATTATGATCTGACAGAAATGTGGCCTTGTCAGACTGGGCCATGTCAGGCTGGGCCATGTGCGTACCTATTTAAGATTAGGTAGCAGAGATATAACCTTTATAAAAGACACAGACAAACACAATTAGTTTGGCCATGTTGGCTGGGACTGATGGGAGTTGTAGGCAAAAAACATCTGGAGAGCTACCACTGGCCACTACTGGTGGCCACACACTGGAGAGGCAGTGTAGTGTAGTGGTTAAGTGTGCGGACTCTTATCTGGGAGAACCGGGTTTGATTCCCCACTCCTCCACTTGCACCTGCTGGAATGGCCTTGGGTCAGCCACAGATCTGGCAGGGGTTGTCCTTGAAAAGGGCAGCTGCTGTGAGAGCCCTCTCCAGCCCCACCCACCTCACAGGGTGTCTGTTGTGGGGGTGGAAGGGAAAGGAGATTGTAGGCCACTCTGAGCTTGTGTCCTTGAAAGGGCAGCTTCTGGGAGAGCTCTCTCAGCCCCACTCACCTCACAGGGCGTCTGTTGTGGGGGAGGAAGGGAAAGGAGATTGTGAGCCACTCTGAGACTCTTCGGAGTGGAGGGAGGGATATAAATCGAATATCTTCATCTACCTCACAGGGTGTCTGTTGTGGGGGAGGAAGGGAAAGGAGATTGTGAGCCGCTCTGAGACTCTTCGGAGTGGAGGGCGGGATATAAATCCAATATCTTCATCTACCTCACAGGGTGTCTGTTGTGGGGGAGGAAGGTAAAGGAGATTGTGAGCCGCTCTGAGACTCTTCGGAGTGGATGGCGGCCCGGCGGGATATAAATCCAATATCTTCTTCCAATATCTTCTTCGTATAAATGTCATAAACCTTGGAAAGGCAATTTGAAATAGATAACAAAACCATGTTTTTTCCAGTTCACCGCTATTTCTAGTCTGGCAGCGGACCAGAGTTTTCCCAAAAGTTCATGATTGGAAAAGTTAGGTGATTCGAACGTCCACATATTTAAAACAAAATATTCAAACTGAAGAGGAATGTTGATTCGAAGAATCTTCCTTATTATGATACTGAATCATTTTCCAAAAGCGTCGTATGTGAAGCCAATGCGCATGTTGAGTCCTTATCAGGATTGTTTTTTGGGAGGCAACTGGGAAGTATTCTTTTTAATCTACAAACTGGTATTTTCTGCACATGAAGAGAGTCCCCTGCTGAGTCACAGAGTAGAATTCTAGCTCCTTTGCTTATTAGGCCACACACCCCCGATGTAGCCAATCCTCCAAAAGCTTACAGACTCTTTTTTATAAGCTCTTAGAGGATTGGCTACATCAGGGATGTGTGGCCTAATATGCGAAGGAGCTCCTGCTAGAATTCCACCCCTGTGACTCAGTATATAAAACCCCCAACCCTGTTTGTGGGCAATCCCGTTCTGCCATCCAGCTGATAGGGACAGCACTGTCATCTTCACTTTTTAGGGTTGCCAACTTCCAGGTGAGGCATGGAGACCTCCCAGAATTTCTGCTGTCCTCCAGACAAAGAGATCCTGGAGAAAACTGGGTGTTTTTGGAGACTGGACTTTATAGTCCTTACATCTTGCTGAGACCTCTCCCCTCCCCTCATGAGAACATGAGAAGCCTTATTGGATCAGGCCAATGGCCCATCCAGTCCAACACTCTGAGTCACACAGTGGCCAAAAAAACAGGTGCCATCGGGAGGTCCATCAATGGAGCCAGGACACTAGAAGCCCTCCCACTGTGCCCCCTCCCCAAGCACAAGAATACAGAGCATCACTGCCCCAGACATAAGAACATAACAGAAGCCATTTTGGATCAGGGCAATGGCCCATCCAGTCCAACACTCTGTGTCACACAGTGGCCAAAAAAATCAGGTGCCAGCAGGAGGTCCACCGGTGGGGCCAGGACACTAGAAACCCTCCCACTGTGCCCCCCACAAGCACCAAGAATACAGAGCATCACTGCCCCAGACATAAGAACATAAGAGAAGCCATGCTGGATCAGGCCAATGGTCCATCCAGTCCAACACTCTTTGTCAAACATTGGTAAAAAAAACAAAAACAGGTACCATTAGGAGGTCAATCAGTGGGACCAGGACACCAGAAGCCCTCCCACTGTTGCCCCCCCACCCCAAGCACCAAGAATACAGAGCATCACTGCCCCAGACAGAAGAACCTAAGAGAAGCCATGTTGGATCAGGGCAATGGCCCATCCAGTCCAACACTCTGTGTCACACAGTGGCCAGAAAAACCAGGTACCATCAGGAGGTCCATCAGTGGGGCCAGGACACCAGAAGCCCTCCCACTGTTGCCCCCCCCAAACACCAAGAATACAGAGCATCACTGCCCCAGACATAAGAACCTAAGAGAAGCCATGTTGGATCAGACCAATGGCCCATCCAGTCCAACACTCTGTGTCACACAGTGGCCAGAAAAACCAGGTACCATCAGGAGGTCCATCACTGGGCCAGGACACCAGAAGCCCTTCCACTGTTGCCCCCCCCCCCCGCAAGTACCAAGAACCCAGAGCATCACTGCCCCAGACATAAGAACGTAAGAGAAGCCATGTTGGGTCACGCAAATAGCCCATCCAGGCCAATACTCTGTGTCACACAGTGGCTATAAAACAAAAACAAAAACAGGTACCATCAGGAGATCCATCAGCGGGACTGGGATAAACTGGTCCTCTCCAAACCTTGACACTCAGTGTCAAATCCAGGGCCGGTGCACGGAAGTAGGTGAGGTAACTTGCGCTGTCCCTAGTCCTCTGTGTCATCCTTTCTCGGCTCCGATCACTCAAAGCTGAGAAACAACGATGTGAGCATATGAACATATGAAGCTGCCTTAAACTGAATCAGACCCTTGGTCCATCAAAGTCAGCATTGTCTTCTCAGACTGGCAGCGGCTCTCCAGGGTCTCAAGCGGAGGTTTTTCACACCTATTTGCCTGGACCCTTTTAGTTGGAGATGCCGGGGATTGAACCTGGGACCTTCTGCTTCCCAAGCAGATGCTCTACCACTGAGCCACTGTCCCTCCCCTCCCCTAATGTGCCCCTTGTCCATCTCCCTCTGAAGCCAGAGAGGGCTGGGCGGGGTGTGTGCCAAGCGTTCTTTCTCGGCTATGAGCAATTAAAACCGAGAAAGAACGCTTCAGAAAAGCGCAGCAGTGCAATGACGTCACGAATGCAGCGGGGGTGTGTGTGTGGGGGGGAAGGGTTCTGCCTAGAGTTCCAGAAACCCTAGCGGCAGGGCCGGTTCAATCTCCAGGAATTTCTCCACCTAGAATTGGCAAGCACATATGCTATTAAAAAGAGCGGCGCTTCTACCAGCGTGAAGAATCCTGCCGTGCTATTGTCCTTTTCCTATTCAGCCCTGCTCAGAGCTGAGCGAAGGTTCTCTCTCCCAAATTCGGCCCAAAGCTGTTCACGGTCTGTTTTGTGCAAAGGAAGTTTCTTTTGAAAAATTGCAAGGCGGGCGCATCACAGGCCGTCCAGCTTGACGATTTTTTTTTTTTGGCATCCGTTTTGTCGCAAACCAGGTTTCGCTTCTTGACGCTTGGGCCAATTTCAAAAGCCAAACGCTGGAACACGTTAGATCCATTTTCAGCCTGGTACAAAAGCGTTACGCGGAAATACAAAGGCAGACCTAAAAGCGGCACAAGCGCCAGGTGGCTGGGAACAAAACGCTTTCATTCATTGCCAGTCTGGGGGCTGCAGGAGAGGAGCTGGCCAAAGTTGGCCCAGTTCGAACGTAGGGATACGCAGCCTTCATCTGTCCCTTCCCAAGTCCTAGGGTTGCCAATCCCCAGGTGGGGGCAGGGGATCCCCCGATTTAGAGGCCCTCTCCCCGCTTCAGGGTCATCAGAAAGGGGCGGGAGGGGAGGGAAATGTCTGCTGGGCACTCCATTATACCCTCTGGAGACCAATTCCATAGGCCCATAGGGCAGGGGTGGCCAACGGTAGCTCTTCAGATGTTTTTTGCCTACAACTCCCATCAGCCCCAGCCATGCTGGCTGGGGCTGATGGGAGTTGTAGGCAAAAAAAAACTTCTGGCGAGCTACTGTTGGCCACCCCTGCCATAGGATATAATGGAGAATTGGTCTGCGGCTATCCGGAGCTCTGGAGGGGGCTGTTTATTGAGGCAGAGGTTGCAAATTTGCAGTATAGCATCCGATGCCACTCCTCAAAAAACCTTCCAAGTTTCAAAAAGATTGGACCAGGGGGTCCAATTCTTTTGGCCTCCAAAGAAGGTGCCCCTCTCCTTCATTATTTCTTACGGAGGGAAGGCATTTAAAAGGTGTGCAGTCCCTTTAAATGGGATGGCCAGAACTCCCATTGGAGTTCAATCATGCTCGTCACAACCTTGCTCCTGGCCCCGCCCCCAAACTCTTCCGGCTGCACCCCCAAAGTCCCGGCATATCTCTTGAGAGGGACCTGGCAACCCTACCCCAGGTCTGGGTGAAGGTTCTCACTTTTGGGGTCTTTGGTCCACCACCAGCCAACTGGCTGGTGGGAGAGACCCCATCCTTGAACAGTGATGTTGTCATTCGATGTCCCCAATGTGATGACATCACTTCCAGGTGGCGTCATCACCCAGGGAACATTACTCGGTGATGCTCTGGTTTAGGGGCAAACTCTATGCGTTTGAAGCCAAAAAACCCCATAGAGTTTTGACCAAAAACCAGAGCGTGATCTCTGATGCTGATGACCTTAGGATGCTGCCCACCCCCAAATCCCCCTGCTGAAAAGACCTGGTAACTCTAGAGGGGGTGCCCAGTGTGGCCAGCTCTGGGTTGGGCAATATTTCTCCCATGGGATTCAGGGAACTCGACAAAGGAAGCTCTGGGAGGGGGGAGCCTCAGCCAATAGAAGGAAGAGAGGCTTGGCTCAGTCGCTTGGCTCAGCCAATAGAAGGAAGAGAGGCTTGGCTCAGTAGCTCTGCTGCACAGTTGAGAGAGCCTGGCAAAGCAAGCTATTCCTCCCCCCCTCCTCCCCAAAGGAGGAGCCTCAGCCAATGGAGAAAACAGAGGTTTTGCTCTGGAGCTCCTACGCAACAGAGCAAGCCTTGCAAAGCAAGCTGTGATGCAGAAGGAAGCAAGATATAAGGAGAAGGAAGCAGATGACAGCCAGTTGCTCGGGGGCCTGATAGGAGCCCTCCCAGGGCCCGATTCGCCCCCCTGAACTGCTTGTTTGACACCCTTGGCTTAGAACAAACCAGGTGTGAAGTAGTACCTTTAAGGCCAACCTACTCGTATTCAGAATGTAAGCTTTCGTGTGCCTGTACCCTTCTTCAGGCGAGGAATGAGGTACAGTGAGCAGAGCTACACAGAGCTGATGGGGTTTAGAATGCAAAGTGGTGCAAAGCTAAAATCGTATAGCAGGATAGTAGAATTAACACATTCAGAAAACCTTCGATCTGGGTTGCTTTAGCCTGGGGAACCAATGAAACAGGAACCTGTCAGAATGTGAAAACGTCTGTTAATTATTCTGTTGCTAATAAGCCTGGGTCAAAAGGAGGGCATTTCATTCCCAGAAACCAATAAAGAACGCAAAGTGGTACAAAGTTAAAGTCAAACAGCATTCTGAAACCCACCAGCTATATGTAGCTCTGCTTACTGTACCTCATTCCTCGTCTGATGAAGTGTCATTCACTGCCACAGGAGGTGGTGGCGGCTACAGGCATAGCCATCTTCAAGAGGGGACTGGATAAGCATCTGGAGCAGAAGTCCATCAGTGGCTCTTATCCACAGCATGTTGATGGAACTCTCTGGGACAGTGATGCTCTGTATTCTTGGTGCTTGTGAGGGGCAACAGTGGGAGGGCTTCTAGTGTCCTGGCCCCACTGATAGACCTCCTGATGGCACCTGGCTTTTTTGGCCACTGTGTAACCCAGAGTGTTGGACTGGATGGGCCATTGGCCTGATTCAACATGGCTTCTCTTATGTTCTTCTTTCCGGGGCAGTGATGCTCTGTATTCTTGGTGTTTGTGAGGGGCAACAGTGGGAGGGCTTTTAGTGTCCTGGCCCCACTGATAGACCTCCTGATGGCACCTGGCTTTTCTGGCCACTGTGTGACCCAGAGTGTTGGACTGGATGGGCCATTGGCCTGATTCAACATGGCTTCTCTTATGTTCTTCTGTCTGGGGCAGTGATGCTCTGTATTCTTGGTGCTTGGGAGGGGCAACAGTGAGAGGGCTTCTAGTGGGTGGGCTTCTAGTGTCCTGGCCCCACTAATGGACCTCCTGATGGCACCTGGGGCTCTTTTGGCCACTGTGTAACCCAGTGTGTTGGACTGGATGGGCCATTGGCCTGATTCAACATGGCTTCTCTTATGTTCTTCTGTCCGGGGCAGTGATGCTCTGTATTCTTGGTGCTTGGGGTGGGGGGGCAGCAGTGGGAGGGCTTCTAGTGTCCTGGCCCCACTGATGGACCTCCTGATGGCACCTGGGGCTCTTTTGGCTACTGTGTAACCCAGAGTGTTGGACTGGATGGGCCATTGGCCTGATTCAACATGGCTTCTCTTATGTTCTTCTGTCCGGGGCAGTGATGCTCTGTATTCTTGGTGCTTGGGGGGGGGGGCGGCAGCAGTGGGAGGGCTTCTAGTGTCCTGGCCCCACTGATGGACCTCCTGATGTCACCTGGGTTCTTTTTGGCCACTGTGTGACACAGAGTGATGGACTGGATGGGCCATTGGCCTGATCCAACATGGCTTCTCTGATGTTCTTATGTACCTCATTCCTCGTCTGAAGAAGTGTGCATGCACACAATAGCTTACATTCTGAATAAATGTTGGATGGTCTTAAAGGTGCCACTTGACTCCTGCTTCGTTCTACTGCTTCAGACCAGCATGGCAGCCCACCCGGATCTATATATAACGTCAGAGAGTGCATTCTCCAAAGCTTTCAGGGGAACGGATCTCTGTCGCCCGGAGATGGCTTGCAATCCCAGGAGATCGGCAGCCACCGCCTAGACTCCAGGGGTGTCGAACTCATGAGGGCCGGATCTGACATAAATGAGACCTTGTTGGGTCGGGCCAAAGCAAGCTGGGCCATGTGGGTTCCTATTTGAGATTAGGTAGCAGAGATTTCAACTTTATAAAGCACACAAACACAATTAAACATGTTTAAAACATTAGCCCTTGTTGGTCTTCAAGGTGCTTTCTTTATATTTCTCCCATGGGATCCAGGGAACTGGGCAAAGGAAGCGCTGGCTCTTTGCTCTGTAGCTCCTGTGCGATTGAGCAAGCCTTGCAAAGCAAGCTGTGATGCAGAAGGAAGCAAGAGAGAAGGAGAAGAAAGCAGATGACAGCCAGTTGCTTGGGGAAGAGCCCTCTCGGGGCCTGATTTGCACTTGTTGGTCTTCAAGGTGCTTTCTTTATATTTCTCCCATGGGATCCAGGGAACTGGGCAAAGGAAGCTCTGGCTCTTTCCTTCCTTCCCCAGGGGAGCAGGAGGGGAAGGAGCCTCAGCCAATAGAAGGAAGAGAGGCTTGGCTCAGTAGCTCTGCTGTGCGATTGAGAGAGCCTGGCAAAGCTAGCTCTCTCTCCCCCCCTTTCCTCCCCAAGGGAGGAGCCTCAGCCAGTGGAGAAAACAGAGGCTTTCCTCTGTCGCTCCTGTGCGATTGAGCAAGCCTGGCAAAGCAAGCTGTGATGCAGAAGGAAGCAAGAGAGACGGAGAAGGAAGCAGACAAGACCTAGTTGCTCAGGGGCCTGATAGGATCCCTCCCAGGGTCACACATTTGACACCCCTGGCTTAGAGGCTGCCAGGCCTAGTGGCATTTTAATAGATCTTTTTTCCTGGGGTGCCCCCCTCCCTCCTGGGGTGCCCCCCTCCCTCCCCGCCCTCAGCAGCGCTTCCCCCGCAGCCTGTGTGGAGGAGAAGTCCTAACGCCTGGCTTTCAGCTACCTGCTGATGCATGCGACTGGGGCGACGGTCTACTTTTGAAAGCGCAGCAGGCAGCTCTGCCGAAAGAGGGAGGGAGAGATGTATTTAATTCTCTCCCTCTTCCCGCCCCCACCCCGCCAACGGCAGGCTGGCGCATTGTCAGCCCGACCTACCATTAGCAGCCCTCAACCGCCTCGGAGTGGCAAAGCCGGCTCGTTTTCAGCTCGGCGCCGAAAATAGCAGCTTGTTCAGGAGGCGTGACTGCAGGGGGCGGGGGGGGGGAGCTTGGGGAGTCGCAGGCACACTCTGCATCTTCCCAACACCCTCCGTGGGGCTGACTCGCAGGTGGCCCTGCTCGGAGATGCTCCAACAAAGCCGAGAGAGACAGTTCAGGAGGCGATGCCAGCTTCCAGGCACGGTTCCCAGGTGCCCTTGTCGTTCTGGCAGAGGGCCCGGGGGGGGGGGGCCTCTGGGGGTCGGCAAAGACCTTTCATGATAGGGTTGCCAATCCCCAGGTGGAATAATGGTACCAAAGTCCACTGTCTGTATCCTTTCGTTGATAGACGTGTGCAGTACTAATAAATGCGCTACTTCTTGCTTGGGTAGCAGACCGAAATCCAACAGGTATGGCGTGTGCTACTTCTTGCTTGGGTAGCAGACCGAAATCCAACAGGTACGGCATGTGCTACTTCTTGCTTGGGTAGCAGACAAAAATCCAACAGGTACGGCATGTGCTACTTCTTGCTTGGGTAGCAGACCGAAATCCAACAGGTATGGTGTGTGCTACTTTTTGCTTGGGTAGCAGTCCAAAATCCAACAGGTATGGAATGCGCTACTTCTTGCTTGCAAAATCCAACAGGTACAGCATGTGCTACTTCTTGCTTGGGTAGCAGACTGAAATCCAACAGGTATGGCGTGTGCTACTTCTTGCTTGGGTAGCAGTCCAAAATCCAACAGGTATGGCGTGTGTTACTTCTTGCTTGGGTAGCAGACCAAAATCCAACAGGTACTCCATGTGCTACTTCTTGCTTAGGTAGCAGACCAAAATCCAACAGGTACTCCGTGTGCTACTTCTTGCTTGGGCAGCAGACCAAAATCCAACAGGTACGGTGCGCACTACTTCTTGCTTGGGTAGCAGACTGAAATCCAACAGGTACGGCGCACACCACTTCTTGCTTGGGTAGCAGATCGAAATCCAACAGTTGTGGCGTGCACTACTTCTTGCTTGGGTAGCAGACCAAAACCCAACAGGTACAGCAAACACTACTTCTTGCTTGGGTAGCAGACCAAAATCCAATAGGTACAGCGTGCGCTACCTCTTGCTTAGGTAGCAGACCGAAATCCAACAGGTGCGGCGTGTGCTACTTCTTGCTTGGGTAGCAGTCCGAAATCCAACAGGTGTGGCACAGGATACAGACAGTGGACTTTGGTACCATTACAGCAATTGGAAAATAATTTGTATTTTGACTTGTGCTGTATTCATGGACATTTGTAAGACTTTTGGAGAAGAGTACATGAGTAGGATATAAGAAATATCTGTGGAGCAATTATTTGCAATATATAGGTAACGTAGTGTTTTATTTCAGTTGTTACTAATCAGTACACTCTGGTTTCCGGTTTTGCCTAATCCCCAGGTGGGGGCAGGGGATCCCCCGGTTTGGAGGCCCTCCCCCCATTTCAGGGTCATTAGAAAGTGGGAAGAGAAGAAGAATTGTAGATTTATACCCCGCCCTTCTCCCTAAATCAGAGACTCAGAGCGGCTTACAATCTCATATCTTCTCCCCCCACAACAGACACCCAACCCAGATCTGGCAAACCTTCCTCCCCATCCCCCAACTGGTGCCCAAGAGGGGGGATGTCAGGGGTGTGGCCTAATATGCAAATTACTTCCTACTGGGCTTTTTCTACAAAAAAAGCCCTGTGTGAAACAGTGGTGATGTCAGAGGGTGTGGCCAAATATGAAAATGAGTCCTTGCTGGGCTTTTTCTACAAAAAACCCAACCCTGTGCGAAACAATGGTGACATCAGGGGTGTGGCCTAATATGCAAATGACTTCCTGCTGGGCTTTTTCTACAAAAATCCCCGTGTGAAACAATGGTGATGTTAGGGGGTGTGGCCTAATATACAAATGAGTCCCGGCTGGGCTTTCCTACAAAAGAAAGCCCTGGAGACAACTGATATAGTTTTTTGAAGTAACTCGGAAGTGCCTTCAGTCCTCTGTAGGAATTGCTGAAAACTCTATGGTGTTTACCCTCTAAAATACCAATTTACCCAGTAGTCAAATGTAGACTCGCTCACAACTTTAACGCTTTTAGCTTTTTTCACTCATGAGGTAGAATTATGTCTCACAACACTGTCTCTCTCGGCTTGGCTTCGCGAACGAAGATTTAAGAAGGGTGCAATAGTCCACGTCTGCTGCAGGCTCGCTGGTGGCTGACAAGACCAATGCGGGGCAGGCAGGTCCGGCCACAGTGGCTGCAGGGAAAAGTCTGATTTAGGGTTGGTACTGTAGCAGTGCGATTCTTCCTCAATCTCCTTTTGTCCTCAAGACCAGCTATGCGTGCGTTCTCAAAAGAAGAGACAGCCTGGTGGATGGTGTGCCTCCATGCTTTGCGATCTGAGGCTAGGTCAGACCACTGGTGATGGTTGATGCGACAGGTGCCAAGGGATTTCTTCAAGGAGTCCTTGTACCTCTTCTTTGGTACCCCCCTATTTCGATGGCCGGTGGAGAGTTCGCCATACAGGGCAATCTTGGGAAGGCGGTGGTTTTCCATCCTAGAAATATGCCCTGCCCAGCGCAGCTGCGTCTTCAACAGCAGTGCCTCGATGCTGGTAACCTCCGCCCGCTTGAGAACTTCAGTGTTGGTCACAAAGTCACTCCAGTGGATGTTGAGGATGGTGCGAAGGCAGCGCTGATGAAAGCGCTCGAGGAGTCGCAGGTGATGACGGTATAAAACCCACGATTCGGAGCCGTAGATGAGGGTTGTCATCACAACCGTAGAGCTTAGAGAAAACAATGGTACCTATATACTTACTTGTGTTTAAGAAGAATTGTTTAGATTCATATTGCTACTATTAGTTTATTTAAAAAAAAACTGGTAATGAAAGAAAGGAAGGTAAAATATATGGAGATCTTTATACTTGCAGGCAGAATGATCTGAGTATTTTATTGGGAGGTAGAATTATAATTGATATATTTGTACTTCTTTCTGTTTTCCCCATTCTATCAAGGTCCCTTTCTCCCTTTTTATGTATTCTCTGCATTGCTTTTTTCTTTTGTAGTTTAAATCAATAAAAAAAATTATAAAAGAAAAAAAAGAAAACATTGGTACCACCAAGCTACATACTCCAAGACAGTGGTGTGGGGGAAGGAACAGATATGGGAGTCTGACCCTTGGTCCATCTAGCCTCATGTGGTCTTCTCGGACTAACAAGCTTCTCTCTGGAGCTTTTCAGCTTAGAGCAGGGGTGGCAAAACTATGGCTTGGGAACCACATGTGGCTCTTTCACGCATATTGTGCGGCTCTCAAAGTTCCCACCTCCCTGTTGGCCAGCTTGGAGAAGGCATTTGTCTCTTTAAATCACTTCTCCAAGCCAGCTGGCAGCTTGGAGAATGCATTTAAAGTTGCTTTCTTTTCACCTCTCCTCCCTCCCCATCTGTTTTCCTTCCTTCCAATTGAGGGGGCTAGACAATGCTTGCCAAAATATTTCGCTTTCTAGAAATTTCAGGACACACATAATTCTAATTATTTAGTAGTTCATCTTATTACTATCAAAGATCAGTTTAAAACTGAAATAAATAAGATGTTTTGCCAGCAGCTCAAGGCTGCTTTTATTCTTGCCTGATGCTCTCTCTCTCTCTCTGTATCTGTAATAACATATAACTGCACAGTGAATCAGATAGGGGCACGGTCAGCTTCTTGGGAGCTGGCCTGCCAGAATGAGTCCAGCCACATTCATGTCTTGCAGATCTCAAACGTCTGTCATTTATTCTATGTGGCTCTTACGTTAAGCAATTTTGGTCTATAGTTTTCAAGCCAAGAGACAAACAGGAGTGGTTTGCCATTGCTTGCCTCTGCACAGTGACCCAGGGCTTCCTCAGCGACCTCCGTTCCAAGAACTAACCTGAGCCGACCTGCTTAGCTTCTGAGATCAAACAAGATCTGCCTAGCTCACACCACCCAGGTAAGGGCAGGTAACTTGAGTTCTAAGCAGGGCTGCCAGGTTGCTGGGCTGGGTTTCTCCCACCCTGGAGGCTCCCACCCTGCCGGCCTGCATTGACTCGCAGTGATGTCATTGCACCGGTGACATCATGCACTGGCAGCTCTAGGAGCTTCCAGGAAAACGCTATGGTTTCCCCAGACGCTCTAGCCATTTGGGAGGGAAAACTCTATGGTACCATCGAGTTTTCCCGGAAGCTTCTAGAGTGGCCGGCTCATGGAGGACTTGGCTGCAGGGGACTTGGAAACCCTAGGTCTAAGAAATGTGTGAGACTATGAGATTAAAAAAAAGAAGAAGAGCAAGCCACTGTGTGGAACTCCAATTCAGCCTGAGGCCATAAGGGGAAGGTGAGTTAATTCTTCTCCTGCCAGAAAGATGGCCAGTCTGACCTGATCTCCTCTGTGCTGTAATTACCATTCTTGGGGAGTTGGGGTAGGGTTGCCAAGTCCAATTCAAGAAATATCTGGGGACTTTGGAGGTGGAGCCAGGAGACTTTGGGGGTGGAGCCAAGATCAAGGCTGTGACAAGCATAATTGAACTCCAAGGGAGTTCTGGCCATCACATTTAAAGGGACGGCACACCTTTTCAATTCCTTCCTTCCATAGGAAATAATGAAGGATAGGGGCACCTTCTTTTGGGGCTCATAGAATTGGACCCCCTGGTCCAATCTTTTTGAAACTTGGGGGGTATTTTGGGGAGAGGCACTAGATGCTATACTGAAAATTTGGTGCCTCTACTCCAAAAAACAGCCCCCCCGGAGCCCCAGATACCTGTGGATCAATTCTCTATGATTTTCTATGGGAATAAATCTCCATAGGGAATAACAAGTTCCCAGCAGACATTTCCCTCCCCTCCCCCTGCTTTCTGACGACCCTGAAGCAGGGGGAGGGCCTCCAAACTGGGGATCCCCTGCCCCCACCTGGGGATTGGCAACCCTAAGTTGGGGGGATCTGGCCTGTCTTCATGCCAGCAACTCACAGTGGTAGCGTTCTCAACCGGCAAAACTGGGAGGCAACAGAAAAATTTAGGCCCTCCATCTTCACCAAATCTAGGCCCTGCGTGGGTGCTCTGTCTGTTTAAAAAAGCATCGCAAAAGCCGAGCGCTGGCTTCCCCCGTGTCTAGTTAGGGCCTCTCTGAAACATTCTTTACCTTCAGTACATCTCATGACTGTCTGTTTGCAAAGAAAAGACATGGGATACAAGAGCTATTTGGAGCTCCAGGCAGAGGAAAACCAGCTCTGGAGTGTGGCGTGCAATGTGAGGCCTCATGCTGAGCTTCTAATGAGCACAGAAGCATTGGAGAAGTTTGCAATGGGGTCGGGGTATTTCCTTCTCCAGCTTTCGAATTCCTTGGGCTGCCAGACTCCCAGATAGGGTCGCGAATCCCCAGGTGGGGGCAGGGGATTCCCCGGTTTGGAGGCCCTCCCCCCGCTTCTGGGTCATCAGAAAGCAGGGGGGCGGGAAATGTCTGCTGGGCACTCCATTATGCCCTACAGAGACCGATAAGGTATAATGGAGAATTGATCCACAGGTATTTGGAGCTCTGGGGGGCTGTTTTTTTCAGTTAGAGGCACCAAATTTGCAGCCTAGCATTTGATGCCTCTCCTCAAAAGATCCTCCAAATTTCAAAAAGATTGGTCCAGGGGGTCCAATCCTATGAGCCCTAAAAGAAGGTGCCCCTATCCTTCATTATTTCCAATGGAGGGAAGGCATTTAAAACATGTGCAGTCCCTTTAAAACATGCTTAAAATGTTAGCACTCATTGGTTTTAAAGATCCTTTCTTGGTATTTCTCCTATGGGATCCGGGGAACTGGGCAAAGGAAGCTCTGGCTCTTTCCTTCCTTCCTCAGGGACTTGGTGGGGAGGAGCCTCAGCCAATAGAAGGAAGAGAGGCTTGGCTCAGTAGCTCTGCTGTGCGACTGAAAGAGCCTGGCAAAGTTTTAAGCCTGTTTTAAGTTTTTAAAAATATGCATTTGTATTTGTCTGTGTCCTTTATAAAGTTTATATCTCTGCTACCTAATCTTAAATAGGAACACACAGGCCTCAGATTCAGTGGGAGCTCACAGGAGCGCAGCTCCTAAACCTTTCTGAGAGTTCATATGAACATATGAAGCTGCCTCATACTGAATCAGACCCTCAGTCTATCAAAGTCAGTATCGTCTACTCAGACGGGCAGCGGCTCTCCAGGTCTCAAGCGGAGGTTTTTCATACCCTTTTGCTTGGACCCTTTTGAGTTGGAGATGCCAGGGATTGAGCCTGGGACCTTCTGCTTCCCAAGCAGATGCTCTCCCACTGAGCCACCGTCCTTCCATCTCCATCACCTACTGCCTGGACCCTTTTTAGTTGGAGATGCTGGGGATTGAACCTGGGACCTTCTGCTTCCCAAGCAGATGCTCTACCACTGAGCCACCGTCCCTCCATCTCCATCACCTACTGCCTGGACCCTTTTTAGTTGGAGATGCCGGGGATTGAGCCTGGGACCTTCTGCTTCCCAAGCAGATGCTCTCCCACTGAGCCACCGTCCCTCCATCTCCATCACCTACTGCCTGGGCCCTTTTTAGTTGGAGATGCCGGGGATTGAACCTGGGACCTCCTGCTTCCCAAGCAGATGCTCTACCACTGAGCCACCGTCCCTCCATCTCCATCACCTACTGCCTGGGCCCTTTTTAGTTGGAGATGCCAGGGAATGAACCTGGGACCTTCTGCTTCCCAAGCAGATGCTCTCCCACTGAGCCACCGTCCCTCCATCTCCATCACCTACTGCCTGGGCCCTTTTTAGTTGGAGATGCCGGGGATTGAACCTGGGACCTCCTGCTTCCCAAGCAGATGCTCTACCACTGAGCCACCGTCCCTCCATCTCCATCACCTACGGCCTGGGCCCTTTTTAGTTGGAGATGCCAGGGATTGAACCTGGGACCTTCTGCTTCCCAAGCAGATGCTCTCCCACTGAGCCACCGTCCCTCCATCTCCATCACCTATTGCCTGGACTCTCTTTAGTTGGAGATGCCGGGGATTGAACCTGGGACCTCCTGCTTCCCAAGCAGATGCTCTACCACTGAGCCACCGTCCCTCCATCTCCATCACCTACTGCCTGGGCCCTTTTTAGTTGGAGATGCCAGGGATTGAACCTGGGACCTTCTGCTTCCCAAGCAGATGCTCTCCCACTGAGCCACCGTCCCTCCATCTCCATCACCTACTGCCTGGGCCCTTTTTAGTTGGAGATGCCGGGGATTGAACCTGGGACCTCCTGCTTCCCAAGCAGATGCTCTACCACTGAGCCACCGTCCCTCCATCTCCATCACCTACGGCCTGGGCCCTTTTTAGTTGGAGATGCCAGGGATTGAACCTGGGACCTTCTGCTTCCCAAGCAGATGCTCTCCCACTGAGCCACCGTCCCTCCATCTCCATCACCTACTGCCTGGGCCCTTCTTAGTTGGAGATGCCAGGGATTGAACCTGGGACCTTCTGCTTCCCAAGCAGATGCTCTCCCACTGAGCCACCGTCCCTCCATCTCCATCACCTACTGCCTGGGCCCTTTTTAGTTGGAGATGCCGGGGATTGAACCTGGGACCTTCTGCTTCCCAAGCAGATGCTCTACCACTGAGCCACCGTCCCTCCATCTCCATCACCTACTGCCTGGACCCTTTTGAGTTGGAGATGCCGGGGATTGAACCTGGGACCTTCTGCTTCCCAAGCAGATGCTCTACCACTGAGCCACCCTCCCTCCATCTCCATCACCTACTGCCTGGACCCTTTTGAGTTGGAGATGCCGGGGATTGAACCTGGGACCTTCTGCTTCCCAAGCAGATGCTCTACCACTGAGCCACCATCCCTCCATCTGCATCACCTACTGCCTGGACCCTTTTGAGTTGGAGATGCTGGGGATTGAACCTGGGACCTTCTGCTTACCAAGCAGATGCTCTACCACTGAGCCACCGTCCCTCCATCTCCATCACTTACTGCCTGGACCCTTTTTAGTTGGAGATGCCGGAGATTGAACCTGGGACCTTCTGCTTACCAAGCAGATGTTCTACCACTGAGCCACCGTCCCTCCATCTCCATCACTTACTGTCTGGACCCTTTTTAGTTGGAGATGCCGGAGATTGAACCTGGGACCTTCTGCTTCCCAAGCAGATGCTCTACCACTGAGCCACCGTCCCTCCATCTCCATCACCTACTGCCTGGACCCTTTTGAGTTGGAGATGCCGGGGATTGAGCCTGGGACCTTCTGCTTACCAAGCAGATGCTCTGCCACTGAGCCACCATCCCTCCATCTCCATCACCTACTGCCTGGACCCTTTTGAGTTGGAGATGCCGGGGATTGAACCTGGGACCTTCTGCTTCCCAAGCAGATGCTCTACCACTGAGCCACCGTCCCTCCATCTCCATCACCTACTGCCTGGACCCTTTTGAGTTGGAGATGCCGGGGATTGAACCTGGGACCTTCTGCTTCCCAAGCAGATGCTCTACCACTGAGCCACCGTCCCTCCATCTCCATCACCTACTGCCTGGACCCTTTTGAGTTGGAGATGCCGGGGATTGAACCTGGGACCTTCTGCTTCCCAAGCAGATGCTCTACCACTGAGCCACCATCCCTCCATCTCCATCACCTACTGCCTGGACCCTTTTGAGTTGGAGATGCCGGGGATTGAACCTGGGACCTTCTGCTTACCAAGCAGATGCTCTACCACTGAGCCACCGTCCCTCCATCTCCATCACTTACTGCCTGGACCCTTTTTAGTTGGAGATGCCGGAGATTGAACCTGGGACCTTCTGCTTCCCAAGCAGATGCTCTACCACTGAGCCACCGTCCCTCCATCTCCATCACTTACTGCCTGGACCCTTTTTAGTTGGAGATGCCGGAGATTGAACCTGGGACCTTCTGCTTACCGAGCAGATGCTCTACCACTGAGCCACCATCCCTCCATCTCCATCACCTACTGCCTGGACCCTTTTGAGTTGGAGATGCCGGGGATTGAACCTGGGACCTTCTGCTTACCAAGCAGATGCTCTGCCACTGAGCCACCATCCCTCCATCTCCATCACCTACTGCCTGGACCCTTTTGAGTTGGAGATGCCGGGGATTGAACCTGGGACCTTCTGTTTACCAAGCAGATGCTCTACCACTGAGCCACCGTCCCGGCTCCTTCTGAGAGTTCCACCTCCTTGTC
This sequence comes from Heteronotia binoei, assembly GCF_032191835.1. NCBI lineage: Eukaryota > Metazoa > Chordata > Lepidosauria > Squamata > Gekkonidae > Heteronotia > Heteronotia binoei. Next base: position 195,462,865 of record NC_083224.1, on the reverse strand, counting down.
CATTGAAGAGTAGGTGCAGTTGCATCGCAATCCTTGGATGAGCTCCATCACCTATTTTTCCACAAAATGGACCCCAGGAACACACATGGCCCAGCCTGACATGGCTCATCCCAACGAGGTCTCGTTTATGTCAGATCCGGCCCTCATAACAAATGAGGTTGACGCCCTCGCTCTACAAAGTCACCAGGTCAGCCCCAACTTGACAGCATTTCACACAAACATTCAGCCTCCCTGCCCTACCTTTTTGGGGAGGAGGCGTGGCTCAGTGACAGAGCATTTGCTTGACCCTGAGCTGGACGGACCGAGGTAGCCCGATCACATCAGATCTCGGAAGCTAAGCAGGATTGGCGTTGGCTAGTATTTGGAAGGGCAACCTCGAAGACAGGGGTGGCCAAACTGTGGCTCAGGAGCCACATGTGGCACTTCCACACATATTGTGTGGCTCTCAAGGCCCCCACCGCCCTGCCCCATCAGCTGGCATAGAGAAGGAATTTCTCTCTTTAAATCACTTCGCCAAGCCAGCCAACAGCTTGAAGAATGCATTTTAAAGTTGCTTTCTTTCCACCCTTCCCTCCCTCCCTCTCTCTCTCCATCTATCCATCTATCTATTATCTATCCATCTATATAGGGAGAGCCAGTTTGGTGTAGTGGTGAAGTGCACGGACTCTTATCTGGGAGAATCGGGTTTGAATCCCCACTCCTCCACTTGCACCTGCTGGAATGGCCTTGGGTCAACCATAGCTCTGGCAGAGGTTGTCTTTGAAAGGGCAGCTTCTGGGAGAGCTCTCTCAGCCCCACCCGCCTCACAGGGTGTCTGTTGTGGGGGAGGAAGGAAAAGGAGATTGTAGGCCGCTCTGAGACTCTGTCCTTGAAAGGGCAGCATCTGGGAGAGCTCTCTCAGTCCCACCCACCTCGCAGGGTGTCTGTTGTTGGGGGAGGAAGGGAAAGGAGATTGTAGGCCGCTCTGAGACTCTGTCCTTGAAAGGGCAGCTTCTGGGACAGCCCTCTCAGCTCCACCCACCTCACAGGGTGTCTGTTGTGGGGGAAGAAGGGAAAGGAGATTGTAGGCCGCTCTGAGACACTGTCCTTGAAAGCACAGCTTCTGGGAGAGCTCTCTCCGCCCCACCCGCCTCACAGGGTGTCTGTTGTGGGGAAAGAAGGGAAAGGAGATTGTAGGCCGCTCTGAGACTCTGTCCTTGAAAGGGCAGCTGCTGTGAGAGCCCTCTCAGCCCTACCCACCTCACAGGGTGTCTGTTGTGGGGGGAGAAGACATAGGAGATTGTAAGCCGCTCTGAGTCTCTGATTCAGAGAGAAGGGCAGGGTATAAATCTGCAATCTGCAATTCTTCTTCCTTCCTTCTCTCAAACATCTGACCATGTCTTGCAGATCTCAAACATCTGGCATTTATTTTATGTGGCTCTTACACGGAGCACGTTTGGCCACCCCTGCTCCAAGGAATGCCGGGGGTGTGACACAGAGGCTGGCTATGGCAAACCACCTCTGAAACTTCATTTGTCTTAACAAAAAAACCCCAAGTCTAGCTCACCACCTAGTGGCACAAAACACTGATAGAGCTAGAACTGCCGACTGCCAGACAATCTTAGGATCCCCTGATTGTTCTATGCACAATGCCATATGATTATTATTAATCATTATTACTCCCAGGGTCTTGAGGATATGTTAGAGCTGTCCAATGTCTCATTCACCATACTTCTAAAGCTAGCAGACTAAACCACATAATGGGTAGGTTGCCAGTTCCAGGTTGGGAAATACCTGGACATTTTGGAGGTAACACTTGAGGAGGGGAAGGACCTCCGCTCAATATAATACTGTAGAGTTCCCCTGTCCAAACCAGCCATTTCCTCTAGGAGAACTGATCTCTGTCATCTGCAGATCTGCTGTAATAGCAGGGGATCTCCAGGTCCCACCTGGAGGTTGGCAACTCTATTTGTGGCAGTGAGTTCCACAACCATTTTCTTATCGCAAGCTGCCCCAGTAGAAGCCCACTGGGTTGAGTGGGAGCCGCTTGCTTGGATTGTAGGGAAAAGGGTTTGCTGGAAAGAGAAGAAGAAAGAATACCGCAGATTTATACCCCGCCCTTCTCTCTGAATCAGAGTCTCAGAGCTGCTTACAATCTCCTTTATCTCCTTCCCCCACAACAGTCACCCTGTGAGGTGGGTGGGGCTGAGAAAACTCTCCCAGAAGCTGCGCTTTCAAGGACAGAGGCCCAGAGAGGCCTACAGTCTCCTTTCCCTTCCTCCCCCACAACAGACACCTTGTGAGGCAGGTGGGGCTGAGAGAGCTCTCTCAGAAGCTGCCCTTTCAAGGACAGAGTCTCAGAGCAGCCTACAGTCTCCTTTCCCTTCCTCCCCCACAACAGACACCCTCTGAGGCGGGTGGGGCTGAGAGAGCTCTCCCAGAAGCTGCCTTTTCAAGGACAGAGTCTCAGAGCGGCCTACAGTCTCCTTTCCCTTCCTCCCCCACAACAGACACCCTGTGAGGTGGGTGGGGCTGAGAGAGCTCTCCCAGAAGCTCCCCTTTCAAAGACAGCTCTGCGAGAGCTATGGCTGACCCAAGGGCCTTCCAGCAGCTGCAAGTGGAGCAGTGAGGAAACCAACCCAGTTCCCCCAGTTAAGAGTCTGAGCACTTAACCACTACACCAAACTGGATTGAACCTGGGAGGTCAGCATGTAAAAACGGGTCTCTTTAGCCCCTAACCCAAAAGTATCTCCCATGGGGTTACCAACCTTCAGGTGGGACCTGGAGATCTCCTGGAATGACAATTGGTCTCTACATGACAGAGTTCAGTTCCCCTGGAGAAAATGGCTGCCTTGCAGGGTGGAGTCTACGGCCTCATATCTGTGCTAAGCTCCCTTCCCAAACCCCTCCCTCCCCATCATCTTTCCCCCCAAATCTCCAGGAATCTCCCATCCCAGAGTTGCCAATCTTATCTTCCCACATCTGCATAGGGCTCAAACAGGGTGGCCTTCGTCAGGCATGTCGCATGTATAAAACCATGCGCTGGAACGATCTCTGGGGAGCCTGTTCATTCATAAATCCTTTCCGGCAAGCGCATGTCGCCAGAGGCTGATTTGGTGCGCACCTCGTTTCCTTTTGACAGCTGGGAAGGCTTTGATTTATATATTTGGAACAGGGACGTCCATTAAGGGCGCCTGTCTTTTGCGAAGGCGGCCCCTTGGCTCCGACTGCGCCACCCTGCTCTATGAAGGGGGCGCTTCTCCACTCAAACGGACGGACGTCAGTCACTCGCTGGCTAATTCATTTTCTCCGGGGCTTTTAATGCAGGGAGATCATCAATGGAGAGCAGCAATCAGATGCTACTGAGAGGATGGGAATGCATGGCCTTTTTCTACCGCCACTGGCGGGGGGGGGGGAGAGAAGGGGGCGGGGAGGAAACACCGCTTCTGATTGGAGGGGGACACTTCAATGCAGGTTTGCAAGGGTGCCTCTTAGACTCCCCTCCCCCCCGCCCCCTTTGCTATTTCGTCAACAGCAGAAAAGAGAGAATGTGCCTACGTGGGTTTTTTTTTATAATGTCCCATGAGTATTTCCTACTCGGCAGGCTTTTGTGAATGAAGAGGCTGTGCGGCCTGGGATGGGGTTGGGCGAAAAGCTTGTCTGATGTTGCTAAAAGGATGAATTTATGAAAGGCAGAGATAGGCAGAAAGGGCTGCGCGTTCACAGCGGACAGATGGTGACCCCGTAGGAGTTGCAAGAAGAGGTTTTTCAGAGGTCGTCTGCCATAGCCGGCCTCTGCGGAACAACTCTGGGACTGGGAGGATAGCAGACCAGGGACCTCAGAGGCATTCAGAGATGGTCCGTCATTGCCTGTCTCTGCATAACAACTGTGGACTTCCTTAGTGGTCTCCCACCAACTAGGACTGACCCTAAGAACATAAGAGAAGCCCTGTTGGATCAGGCCAATGGCCCCTCCAGTCCAACACTCTGTGTCACATGAGAACATAAGAGAAGCCATGTTGGATCAGGCCAATGGCCCATCCAGTCCAGCACTCTGTGTCACATAAGAACATAAGAGAAGCCATGTTGGATCAGGCCAGTGGCCCATCCAGTCCAACACTCTGTGTCACATGAGAACATAAGAGAAGCCATGTTGGATCAGGCCAGTGGCCCATCCAGTCCAACACTCTGTGTCACATGAGAACATAAGAGAAGCCCTGTTGGATCAGGCCAGTGGCCCATCCAGTCCAACACTCTGTGTCACATAAGAACATAAGAGAAGCCATGTTGGATCAAGCCAATGGCCCATCCAGTCCAGCACTCTGAGTCACATAAGAACATAAGAGAAGCCATGTTGGATCAGGCCAGTGGCCCATCCAGTCCAGCACTCTGTGTCACATGAGAACATAAGAGAAGCCCTGTTGGATCAGGCCAATGGCCCCTCCAGTCCAACACTCTGTGTCACATGAGAACATAAGAGAAGCCCTGTTGGATCAAGCCAATGGCCCATCCAGTCCAGCACTCTGAGTCACATAAGAACATAAGAGAAGCCATGTTGGATCAGGCCAGTGGCCCATCCAGTCCAGCACTCTGTGTCACATAAGAACAGAAGAGAAGCCATGTTGGATCAGGCCAGTGGCCCATCCAGTCCAATACTCTGTGTTACATAAGAACATAAGAGAAGCCCTGTTGGATCAAGCCAATGACCCATCCAGTCCAACACTCTGAGTCACATAAGAACATAAGAGAAGCCATGATGAATCAGGCCAGTGGCCCCTCCAGTCCAACACTCTGTGTTACATAAGAACATAAGAGAAGCCATGTTGGATCAGGCCAGTGGCCCCTCCAGTCCAACACTCTGTGTCACATAAGAACATAAGAGATGCCCTATTGGATCAAGCCAGTGGCCCCTCCAGTCCAACACTCTGTGTCACATAAGAACATAAGAGAAGCCCTGTTGGATCAGGCCAGTGGCCCATCCAGTCCAACACTCTGTGTCACATAAGAAGGGAAGCCATGTTGGATCAGGCCAATGGCCCCTCCAGTCCAACACTATGTGTCACATAAGAACATAAGAGAAGCCATGTTGGATTAGGCCAGTGGCCCATCCAGTCCAACACTCTGAGTCACATAAGAACATAAGAGAAGCCATGTTGGATCAGGCCAATGGCCCATCCAGTACAACACTCTGAGTCACATAAGAACATAAGAGAAGCCATGTTGGATCAGGCCAATGGACCCTCCAGTCCAACACTCTGTGTCACATAAGAACATAAGAGAAGCCATGTTGGATCAGGCCAGTGGCCCATCCAGTTCGACACTCTGTGTCACATAAGAACATAAGAGAAGCCCTGTTGGATCAGGCCAGTGGCCCCTCCAGTCCAATACTCTGTGTCATATAAGAACATAAGAGAAGCCATGTTGGATCAGGCCAGTGGCCCATCCAGTCCAACACTCTGTGTCACATAAGAACATAAGAGAAGCCATGTTGGATCAGGCCAGTGGCCCCTCCAGTCCAACACTCTGTGTCACATAAGAACATAAGAGAAGCCATGTTGGATCAGGCCAGTGGCCCCTCCAGTCCAACACTCTGTGTCACACAGTGGCAAAAAAACCCCCACAGGTGCCATCAGGAGGTCCACCAGCAGGGCTAGAAGCCCTCCCACTGTGCCCCCACCCTTGCAAGCACCAAAAATACAGAGCATCACTGCCCCAGACAGAGAGTTCCAACAATACACTGTGACTAATAGCCACTGATGGACCTCTGCTCCATATGCTTATCCAATCCGCTCTTGAAGCTGGCTATGCTTGTAACCGGCACCACCTCCTGTGGCAGTGAATTCCATGTTAATCACCCTGTGGGTGAAGAAGGACTTCCTTTTATCCATTGTAACCCGACTGCTCAGTAATTTCTGCTTAGTTTGTGAGATCTGCTGAGTTCGGGCTCACCTGAGCTACCCAGGTGAGGGCAAAAAGGCCACAGGGATGTGAAAATGTGAGGCCCATGGTCTGTTATCCTCCCTATTCCATACACATGTGTTGGCAGTAAATATTTAAAACCCAATGGGCATCCATTAGTGGGTCTCAGGAAAACTCCGCTGAGTTGCACTGCCTTTAGCCCCTAACAACTGAAAGTTGTTGAGTAAAACAACTGAAGATCTATTCAGGCTTCTGCTTTAAATTGTTGTGAATGTTTGTCGGGGGAGGGGGGAGGACTCCTGGGGATTGTCCAGATCACGGGGGGGGGGGGGGGGGTCAAACTGTGGCTCGACAGCCACATACAGCTTTTTCTTTCACACATATTGTGCGGCCCTCAAAGCCTTCATTGCCCTGTCAGCCTTTAAATCACTACTTCAAGCAATGCCGGCTGGTGGCTTGGAGAATGCATTTAAAGTTGCTTTCTTTCCATCTGTCCCTTCCCCATCTAGTTTCCTTCCTTCCTTCCTTCCTTCCTTCCTTCCTTCCTTCCTTCCTTCCTTCCTTCCTTCCTTCCTTCCTTCCTTCCTTCCTTCCTTCCTTCCTTCCTCCCTCCCTCCCTCCCTTCCTTCCTTCCCTCCCTCCCTCCCTCCTCTTCCTTCCTTCCTTCCTTCCTCCCTTCTTTCCCTCCCTCCCTCCTTTCCTTCCTTCCTTCCTTCATTCCTTCCTTCCCTTCCTCTCCTTCCTTCCTCCCTCCCTCCCTTCTTTCCCTCCCTCCCTCCCTCCCTCCTTTCCTCCCTCTCCTTCCTTCCTTCCTTCCTTCCTTCCTTCCTTCCTTCCTTCCTTCCTTCCTTCCTTCCTCCCTCCCTCCCTCCCTCCCTCTCCTTCCTTCCCTCCCTCCTTCCTTCCTCCCTCCCTCCCTTCCCTCCCTCCCTCCTTCCCTCCCTCTCCTTCCTTCCTTCCTTCCTTCCTTCCTTCCTTCCTTCCTTCCTTCCTTCCTTCCTTCCTTCCTTCTCTCAAACATCTGAGATTTATTTTATGCGGCTCTTATTTTAAAGCAGTCCCGTGGCGCAGAGTGGTAAAGCAGCAGTACTGCAGTACTGTGGTCTGAACTCTCTGCTCATGACCTGAGTTCGATTCCGGCGGAAGCTGGATTCAGGTAGCCAGCCCGAGGTTGACTCAGCTGTCCATCCTGTCAGTCAAATGAGTCCCCAGCTTGCTGGGGGAAAGTGTAAAAGACTGTAGAAGGCAATGGCAAATCACCCTGTAAAAAAGTCTGCCGTGAAAACATTGTGAAAGCAACGTCACCCCAGAGTCGGAAACGATTGGTGCTTGCACAGGGGACCTTTCCTTATTTTAACCAAGTTTGGCCACCCCTGGTCCAGATGGATCTGATCCAGGGGTGGCCAAACTTGCTTAACTAAGAGCCACGTAGAATCAGCATCAGATATTTGAGAGCCACAATATCTGAATATCAGATGCTTGAGAGAAGGAAGGAAGGAAGGAAGGAAGGAAGGAAGGAAGGAAGGAAGGAAGGAAGGAAGGAAGGAAGGAAGGAAGGAAGGAAGGAAGGAAGGAAGGAAGGAAGGAAGGAAGGAAGGAAGGAAGGAAGGAAATAGATGTAGGAGGTAGAGGGAGGGGGGAAAGAAAGCAACTTTATATACATTCTCCAAGCCTCTGGCTGGCTTAGCTTGGAAGTGATTTAAAGAGAGAAATGCCTTCTCCAAGGTGGGCAGCGGGGGCTTCAAAAGCCACACAATATGTGTGAAAGAGCCGCCCCTGATCTGACCATATATCCATTTTGGAATCCCTTTCTAATGCTGGTCAGCCAGAAGTCTTAGGATGCCTATAAAATCAGTGTGTCAAGGATGGCTGCTCCCCAGATTTCCAAATACCGCCTCTGAACAGAAAGGCTTCACTGACAGCCATGATGGGCAAGCGCGGACGGACCATAAAGAACTGCCTCGCTGGGGTCAGGCTACCTAATCCAGCATTGAGCCAGTGAGATACTTCTCAGAAGCCTCCCCCACCCGTTGCTTTCCCCCAGCTTCTGGAATGTGAAGGTAGATTCTCTGTGTACATGGAGGCTCCATCTTCAGCCTTGAAGCTGCCACACATTGACAGATTGAACATTAGAGCAGTCGTACTGAATGAGAATGGATGCTTTAACATCAGGGGGTTTTTTTTGGTAGCAGGAACTCCTTTGCATATTAGGCCACACCCTCCTGATGTAGCCAATCCTCCAAGAGCTTACAGGGCTCTTAGAACAGGGGCTACTATAAGCTTTTGGAGGATTGGCTACATCAAGGGGTGTGGTCTAATATGCAAAGGAGTTCCTGCAACAAACAAAGCCCGGCTCAGCATCCTAATTCCAAGGGAACACCCGGGAAATTCTAGGAAGCCTTTGCTCTAAATCTGGGGCACGGAGCCAGTAACCTTTCCCTGATTTTCATCTCTAGGCATCTGAGAATCAGAGGTACATTGCCTTGGCACATGGAGGCTCCATTTCTAACCATGGCACATTGCTTTTCACTGACCACCTCCTCGCCATACATTTTTCTAGTCCTTTAATAGTTCTTTTTAAAAAAAACACATTAACTGCTAACCATCACAATATGTTGTGGCCATTCCTTCCAAAATGCACGGAGAACAGAACTTTAAAAATAGGTTATTACTAATAACAGTAAGAAAAAGCGAAGAACGATTTTGTATCAAATTCCCCTAGAGCTGCTGTTTCTTTCCATCGACATTCTCTTGGGGGGAAAAAAACCCAAAAATTGCCCCTAAAATTTACCTTTGTGTGGCAGATAAGGGATAAAGGAGGAGTGGGAAAGAGCTCGAGGGCCGTCACTGATTGGTTTTAGCTATTTAATTTAAAAAAGAATAATTGCACTCAGAGACAGGTGCTAAATCCAGACCGTTCTCCCTTCTCCAACCCCCCAAAAGGGAATCGGGTCACTGTCTCAATTAGGCAACAGGAAACCAGCATTCCTGAGAGATTTTTCTTCTTCGCTTTGATTCCCCCAACCCATCGGTTTAGCCCTTTGTCGAGATCTAAGTGGTGAAATCCCCAAATGGGTCCTCTGCTCCACACACTCACACACTCAACACTAACCACACCCTCGACCTGCTGTCTAAAACCCCAGCGCCCATTCAAGAAAAATGCCTTTTGCTTCATGCCAAAGAGAGATCTCAACCGCTTGACGTAGAGAGGGGGAGAAAACGCACACAAAAGCATCTGGGAAAGAAAAGGAGATGGACACAATCCGCACATCTCTCGTCTCTCCGCACATCGTGGCAATTCTTCCAGAATGCAGTGTCAGAGGTCTAATCTTTCTTGCTCTCAGATGCCTTAATTTCTGATAACGTACAAGACCCTCCCCCCACAACCATAGCCCACCCGGGTCAGCACTGCGACAGCCTTTAACACCTTTTTCTTTAGGAAAAACTCAAGCGATCAAGCGCACGCACGTCAAATCCACCTATTTGCACCACGGATGCATCTATTTTAAAAAAGAAGACCCATGCATGTTGTCTGCATAGGTTGCTCACCTCCGACGCACAGCAGAGACATGGTAGCAGCTTCTCCAGTCTCTCTTTTGATTCCCCCTCCCAGCCGGGTTTGGCTCTTGCTGGCTTGGCTTGCAGCTGGGGAAGGGTGTGTTTCCACTGCCAGAGAAATCACATCCTTTCCCACATCTGCTCGCTCCTCCTTCTCGGTGCCCTAGCAGCCAGCCATCTTGTTTCAGCACCGAGGCCCGTGGACAGCTCCTGACGTCAGGAGGGTGGAAAAGAGAGAGAGGCAGAAAGGGGAGGGGTTTTTATGGAGGACCACCTGATCAGCTGAGGGTTTGGGATTTTTTTTTTGGGGGGGGGGCTTCTTAAAGGGACTCCTCGATCTGCAGACGCTTCTCCCAGCGAAGCCTGTTGCAATAGGCATGTTTTATTCATTGTGACACCATTGTGACACCAAACAAGAACTCGTGGGCATGAAATTGCTGAGCAGTCGGGTTAGAAGGGATAAAAGGAAGTCCTTCTTCACCCAAAGGGTGATTAGCCCATGGGATTCACTGCCACAGGGGGTGGTGGAAGCTACAAGCATAGCCAGCTTCAAGAGGGGATTGGATAAGCATATGGAGCAGAGGTCCATCAGTGGCTATTAGGCCCTAAGATCCAGGGGTGTCGAACTCATTTGTCATGAGGGCTGAATCTGACATAAATGAGACTCTGGGTGTGTGTACCCAGGGCCTTTTTTTGGCAACCCCCCCCAGCAGGAACTCATTTGCATATTAGGTCACACCCTCTGATGTTACCATTTCGGGGAGGGACAGTAGCTCAGTGGTACAGCATCTGTTTGGGAAGCAGAAGGTCCCAGGTTCAATCCCCGGCATCTCCAATTTAAAAAGGCCCAGGCAGTAGGTGATGGAGATGGAGGGATGGTGGCTCAGTGGTAGAGCATCTGTTTGGGAAGCAGAAGGTCCCAGGTTCAGTCCCTGGCATCTCCAACTAAAAAGGGCCCAGGCAGTAGATGATGGAGATGGAGGGATGGTGGCTCAGTGGGAGCATCTGCTTGGGAAGTGGAAGGTCCCGGGTTCAATCCCCGGCATCTCCAACTCAAAAGGGTCCAGGCAACAAGAGATGGAAACGGAGGGGCGGTGGCTCAGTGGTAGAGCATCTGTTTGGGAAGCAGAAGGTCCCAGGTTCAGTCCCCGGCATCTCCAACTAAAAAGGGCCCAGGCAGTAGATGATGGAGATGGAGGGATGGTGGCTCAGTGGGAGCATCTGCTTGGGAAGCAGAAGGTCCCAGGTTCAATCCCCGACATCTCCAACTAAAAAGGCTCCAGGCAAGTAGGCGTAAAAACCCTCAGCTTTAGACCTTGGAGAGCTGCTGCCACTCTGAGTAGACAATACTGACTTTGATGGACCGAGAGCCTGATTCAGCTTCATATGTTCAACTCAATTTGCATTATTTAACACAGGGGGTTTTTTGGTGGAAAAAGCCCAGCATCAACTCATTTGCATATTAGGCCACACCCCTTGACACCAAGCCAGCCGGAACTATGTTCCTGTGCATTCCTGCTAAACAAAAAAAAAAAGCCCTGTGTGTGCCTATTTAAGATTAGGTAGCAGAGCTATAAATTTTTATAAAGAACACAGACAAAACACAAATATTTTTTTTTTAAAATTAAAAACATACTTAAAATGTTGGCACTCATTGGCCATAAAGATGCTTTCTTTGCATCTCTCCCATGGGATCCAGGGAACTGGGCAAAGGAAGCTCTGGCTCTTTCCTTCCTTCCCCAGGGGACCAGGAGGGGAAGGAGCCTCAGCCAATGGAGAAAATAGAGGTTTTGCGCTGTAGCTCCTGTGCAATTGAGCAAGTCTGGCAAAGCCAGCTGTGATGCAGAAGGAAGCAAGAGAGAGGGAGAAGGAAGCAGATGACAGCCAGGTGCTCGGGGGCCTGATAGGAGCCCTCCAGGGGCCTGATTCAGCCCCCGAACAGCATGTTTGACATCCCTGGTCTAGATGGAACTCTCTGTCTGGGGCAAGTGAAGCTCTGTATTCTTGATTCTGAGTGGGGCACAGTGGGAGGGCTTCTAGTGTCCTGGCCCCACTGGTGGACCTCCTGATGGCACCTGGTTTTTTTGGCCACTGTGTGACACAGAGTGTTGGACTGGATGGGCCATTGGCCTGATTCAACATGGCTTCTCTTATGTTCTTTTGTCTGGGGCAGTGATGTTCTATATTCTTGGTGCTTGGGAGGGGCAACAATGGGAGGGCTTCTAGTGTCCTGGCTCCACTGGTAGACCTCCTGATGGCACCTGGTTTTTTTGGCCCCTGTGTGACAGAATGTTGGACTGAATGGGCCATTGGCCCGATCCAACATGGTTCCAGATAAACATCTGAGTTGATTTCAAGAGTAAACAAACAAACAACAACAATTAATTCCAAGACAAGCAGAGAAATTTCTTGGAGGGAGGATCAAAAAAAGAGGGAAGGCTGTGTGAAGACACATCAAATTGAAAGAAGCTCACCTTCCTTTTAATGCTTGCTCAAGGTAGAGAAGACACTTCCGCCCTTCCTACCAATACGCTCTCTAAGCTGTGGAGTCTTGTGAGCAAAAATTCGATTCTGTGAGCTACGGGCATCCAAGTTGTGAGCTACTGCAGAAATTAGTTTGAACTGGGGCCCTTTTTCTTGAGCTAAGACAATAATGTGTGAGCCAGAAATTAAAAAATGTGTGAGCTAGCTCACACTAACTCAGCTTAAGAAGAAACACTGCTTCCCACCCTTTGGCAGTTTTCCTATTTTGTTTTGTTTCCCTTATGCTTCTGCTACCATGAAGCAGGGGTCAGTTTGTAGAAAAAAAGGTGATGGAGCTCATTAGCATATGCCCCCCCCAGCCAAAAGCAACCTGATGCAAGAAAGGAGAGCCCCGGGCGAGCAAGGCCTGCCTGGGCTGGCTAGAGATCCAGCCTCACTCACCTGGGGCTCTCCTGGGCTGCCCTCCCTCCGGTCAAAAGGCCAACAAGCCACCCAACACTCAAAATCAGATAAGGTGGAGAAAGGGTGGCGCGGGCTTCTCCAGGTGTTAATGGGGGCGTGGCAAGGCCCCTGGTGACTGGTTGGCTGCCCGCTCTCCTAATCCAGGGATTGTTATGCAGCTGCACCTCCTATTCAATGGGCAAGGGAGGTGGGGAGGAGGAGGGGGAACCCTCAGAAAGGGTCAGGAGGTGTTCTCCTGTGAGCTCCTGCTGAATTTGACGCCCGCCATTGAGGCAACATGGGTGTCCATTTTAGCAACAACGTTTCTATCCAACTTTGTTAATGAGGCTGGGGAAAGCCACAACGGTAGTTTCGCCAAGTAGGAACAATGCTGCAAGAAATGTTTGTGAACTTTTAAAAAAAGAAAATCCAGACTTTATCCAGTTCTAGACGCTGTCCCCTAGATACAACCATCTATGGGGCCCGTTCCCTCAACGCAAGTTAGCCAAATGTGTCTTTGGACCCTGATTATAAACTTCCTGCGGCAGGCCTTGAATTCAGCAAGAGCTCACAGGAGCACAGCTCCTGAACCTTTCTGAGGGTTCCCCCTCCTCCTCTCCACCTACCTTGTCCATTGAATAGCAGGTGCAGCTGCATAACAATCCCTGGATTAGGAGAGCAGGCAGCCAGCCAGCCAGCCACCAGGGGCTTTGCCACGCCCCCAGCAGCCCTCATGAACCCCTGGAGAAGCCCACGCCACCCTTTCTCCACTTCTGATGTGATTTCGGGCTGCGGGCTGTTTGCTGACCTTTTGATTGTGGAGGAGGGAGGCCAAGGAGAGCCCCAGGTGAGTGAGATCTGCTTGAGCTGGCTGGATCTCTAGCTAGCCCAAGCAGGCTTCGCTCACCTGGGGCTCTCCTTTCTTCCATCAGGTTGCTTTTGGCTGATGGGGGTGGGCAGCATATGCTAAAGAGTTATGCTAATGAACTCCACCACCTATTTTTCTACAAAATGACCCCTGTCCAGAGGTATCGGACAAACTACTTTGGGACTCAAAAATGCACCTTGAGATTGCACTTTGGAACTAAAGGAACATTGGGTCTGATTCCACAATGCAATTTTGATGACTGCTGCCTGGTGTATCCCTCCCTCTAGTGTCAAAAGAGAGAACTGCACTTTTTAAAACCACCATCTTTTTGGAGCCCACTTGGATGGCCCAGGCTAGCCTGATCTTGTCAGATTTTAGGTGGGCAGCCATGTTGATCTGAAGTTCCAGGACAAAGTTTGAGTTCGGTGGTGCCTTTAGGACCAGAGGTGGCCAAACTTGTTTAATGTAAGAGCCATGTAGAATACACATCAGATGTCTGAGAGCCGCAAGACAAGAAGGGAGGAAAGAAAGCAAATAAATGGGGGAAGGAGGGAGGGAGGGAGGGAGAGGTGGAAAGAAAGCAACTTTAACTTTAAATACATTCTCCAAGCCACCAACTGGCTTGGCTTGGAGAAGTGGGCAGTAATGCTTTCTTGGTGCTTGGAGGGGGGCACAGTGGGAGGGCTTCTAGCCCCACTGATGGACCTCCTGATGGCACCTGGTTTCTTTGGCCACTGTGTGACACAGAGTGTTGGACTGGATGGGCTATTGGCCTGATCCAGCGTGGCTTCTCTTATATTCTTATGTCTGGGGCAGTGATGCTCTGTATTCTTGGTGCTTGGGGTGGGGGCAACAGTGGGAGGGCTTCTAGTGTCCTGGCCCCACTGGTGGACCTCCTGATGGCACCTGGGATTTTTGGCCACTATGCGACACAGAGTGTTGTACTGGATGGGTCATTGGCCTGATCCAACATGGCTTCTCTTATGTTCTTCTGTCTGGGTCAGTGAGGCTCTGTATTCTTGGTGCTTCGGGGTGGGGTGCAGTGGGAGGGCTTCTAGTGCCCTGGCCCCACTGGTGGACCTCCTGATGGCACCTGGGTTTTTTGGCCACTGTGTGACACAGAGTGTTGGAGTGGATGGGCTATTGTCCTGATCCAGCATGGTTTCTCTTACGTTCTTAAGTGATTTGAAAAGAGAAACACCTTTTCCAAGCCGGCTGACTGGATGATGGGGTCTTTGAGAGCCACACAATATGTGTGTAAGAGCCCTGTTTAAGACCACACAAGTTTTATTCTGGGTATCAGCTTTTGTGTGCATGCACACGGCTTCAGAGCCAGTCTGGTGTAGTAGTTAAGTGTGCGGACTCTTATCTGCGAGAACCGGGTTTGATTCCCGACTCCTCCACTTGCAGCTGCTGGAATGGCCTTGGGTCAGCCATAGCTCTCACAGAGTTGTCCTTGAAAGGGCAGCTTCTGGGAGAGCTCACTCAGCCCCCACCACAACTTCAAAGGGTGTCTGTTGTAGGGGAGGAAGATAAAGGAGATTGTGAGCCACTCTGAGATTTGGAGTAGAGGGCAGGATATAAATCCAATGTCTCCTTCTTTTCACAACACTGTAATATATAATGAAATAATTATACAACTTACGGCCCAGTTGCTAACAGGCCACGGAACGGTACCAGTCCACTGTCTGGGGGTTGGAGACTCTAAGCTTTGGAGTCTTGTAAGCAAAAATTCTACTTCCTGAGCTACTGGCTTTCAAGCTGTGAGCAAATGCATCTGTCCCTTTGCTCTGGGGCCATTTCTCCTGAGCGGAGACAAAAGCGTGTGACCTGGAGACTTGTGAACTGTGAGCTTGCCCACGCTAACTCAGCTTAGAGGGAACACTTCCATCGACCCAAGGCTAATTCCAAGGGGTTTTTTTTGGGGGGGGGTGGTTCCTGGACAAGATGCCAACATCCGGGGGAAGAAAGTGAAGCAATATCTCCTTTTCTGTATCATGGTGCCAGCCAGGCTGGAAGGGAGGCATATTCTGTTCCAGTCAGACACATTTCCCAGCAGGAAACGGGAGACTGCCAATGAATGTGGGAAGTCCCGGGGTAGATGAGTGGCCGGCATCACTATTTGGCACAGAGAGGCAACTGCTGCGTATTACAGCCTAGCAGAGGGCCGGCCAAAGAGGTTTGGGGGGAGAAGGTGAAGCAATATCTCCTTTTCTGTATCATGGTGCCAGCCAGGCTGGAAGGGACGCATATTCTGTTCCAGTCAGACACATTTCCCAGCAGGAAACGGGAGACTGCCAATGAATGTGGGAAGTCCCGGGGTAGATGACTGGCCGGCATCACTATTTGGCACAGAGATGCAACTGCTGCGTATTATAGCCTAGCGGAGGGCCGGCCAAAGAGGTTTGGCTTATCCATCCCAATGAGAAACTCCTAATGAAATGGATGACTCAGAGAATTTCTGCCCAGTTTCTGATATGTCTGAGTCAAGACTGTCCAGTTTTCCTACCAGTCACGAAGGAAGAAGAAGAAGATATTGGATTTATATCCTGCCCTCCACTCCGAAGAGTCTCAGAGCGGCTCACAATCTCCTTTCCCTTCCTCCCCCACAATAGACACCCTGTGAGGTGGGTGGGGCTGAAGAGGGCTCTCACAGCAGCTGCCCTTTCAAGGACAGAGTCTCAGAGTGGCCTACAATCTCCTGCCCTTCCTCCCCCACAACAGACACCTTGTGATGCGGGTGGGGCTGAGAGAGCTCTCCCAGAAGCCACCCTTTCAAAGACAGAGTCTCCGAGCGGCCTTCAATCTCCTTTCCCCTTCCTCCTCCACAACAGACACCCTGTGAGGCAGGTGGGGCTGAGAGAGCTCTCCCAGAAGCTGCCCTTTCAAGGACAGAGTCTCAGAGCAGCCTACAATCTCCTTTCCCTTCCTCCCCCACAACAGACACCCTGTGAGGTGGGTGGGACTGAGAGAGCTCTCCCAGAAGCTGCCCTTTCAAGGACAGAGTCTCAGAGCGGCCTACAATCTCCTTTCCATTCCTCCCCCACAACAGACACCCTGTGAGGTGGGTGGGGCTGAGAGAGCTCTCCCAGAAGCTGCCCCTTCAAGGACAGAGTCTCAGAGCGGCGTACAATCTCCTTTTCCCTTCCTCCCCCACAACAGACGCCCTGTGAGGTGGGTGGGGCTGGAGAGGGCTCTCACAGCAGCTGCCCTTTCAAGGCCAACTCCTACAAGAGCTACGGCTGACCCGAGGCCATTCCAGCAGCTGCAAGTGGAGGAGGGCGGAATCAAATCCGGTTCTCCCAGATAAGAGTCCGCGCACTTAACCACTACACCAAACTGAAGGATGCCAGCTTTAGGTTAGGAAATACCTGAAAATTGGGGGGGGGGGCGGAATTTGTGGAAGCACAGGGTTTGAGGAGGGAGGGGGACCACAGCAGGGCTTAAAGCCATCAAATCCATTTCCCAGCCCTGACCTATGAACATGAGCATTGCCATATGAACCTATGAAGCTGCCTTCCGCTGAATCTGACCCCCTTTGGTTCATGCCCCCCACCCCTTAGCTCAGGAAGGATGACCCCAGAGCACACTAACTCACAACTTTAATGCCAGTAGCCAGGCCTCAAATTCAGCAGGAGCTCACAGGAGCACAGCTCCTGAGCCTTTCTGAGGGTTCCCCCTCCTCTCTCCCACATACCTACCTACCATGTCCATTGAATAGGAGGTGCAGCTGCATAACAATCCCTGGATGAGGAGAGCGGGCAGCCAGCCAACCACCAGGGACTTTGCCATGCCCCCAGCAGCCCTCGTGAACCCCTGCAGAAGCCCACACCACCCTTTCTCCTTATGTGATTTTGGCTGGTGGGTAGGTTGCTGGCCTTTTGACTATGGGGAGCGGGGGTGGTCCAGGAGAGCCCCAAGCAAGCGAGGTCTGCTTGGGCTGGCTGGATCTCTATCCAGCCCAAGCAGGCCTCGCTTTCCTGGGACTCTCCTTTCTTGCATCAGGTTGCTTTTGGGTGGTGGTGGGGAGGGGAAAAGCATTCATTCATTCATTCATTCATTCATTCATTTATTCGATTTATATCTCGCCCTACCCCACCAAGGCGGGCTCAGGGCGGCTTACAATTCCAAAAGCTAACAAAATCAGTTTAAAATACATTAATAATTATACAATAAAATATATAAAATACATAAAAATACATAAAATACATAAAACTCACATCAATATGCACTATGCTACCTTTTCGTTGACTCAGTCCTTCAAGTATTCCAGTGTTCGATATTCTGATGTTCAAGTTTAATTTTTTCAGGCATCCTGGTATCAATTAATTATATGCCAACCGGAAGAGGGCTGTTTTACAGGCCCTGCGGAACTGTTCAAGGTTCCGCAGGGCCCTCACCTCCTCCGGGAGCTGGTTCCATCAACAGGGGGCTGCAATCGAAAAGGCCCTGTCTCTGGTCGCTTTCAGACGGGCCTCCTTTGGCCCAGGGATTGTAAGGAGGTTCTGAGACCCCGATCTCAGCACTCTCTGGGGAACGTGTGGGGAGAGACGGCCCCTAAGGTAGGCAAGTCCCAGGCCATAAAGGGCTTTAAAGGTCATAACCAGCACCTTGTACTGAACTTGGTATGTTATCAGCAGCCAATGCAGTCTCCGGAGCCCCGGCTGAATGTGCTCCCGTCTAGGGAGCCCTAACAACAGCCGGGCAGCGGCATTCTGCACTAGCTGCAACTTCCGGGTTCGGCACAGGGGCAGCCCCATGTAGAGGGCATTGCTAATGAGTTCTACTAATGAGCTCCACCACCTTTTTCTCCTAAAAAACCACCCCTGCCAGTAACTCACAGCTTTAATGCCAGCAGCTCACAAAGGAGAGTTCTTGCTCACAAGACTCTGCAACTTAAAGGGAACATTATTGTGCAGGGCTCAGAGCTATACGAGAAAAGGGGATTGCCAAGACCCAGATGGTGGCTGGAGAACTCCTGGAAGTACAACAGACAGAGATCAGTACTGCTGGAGAAAACGGCTACTTTGGTGAGCAGCATCGATGGCAGGGGTGTCAAACATGTGGCCCAGGGGCTGAATCAGGCCCCCAGAGAGCTCCTATCAGCCCCCCCCGAGCAACTGGCTGTCATTTGCTTCCTTCTCCCTCTCTCTTGCTTCCTTCCGCGCTCACAGCTTGCTTTGCCAGGCTTGCTCAATCATACAGGAGCTACAGAGCAAAGCCTCTATGTTCTCCCTTGGCTGAGGCTCCTCCCATGGGAAGGAAGCGGGGAGGGAGAGCTTGCTTCAACAGAAGCTCTGGCTCTTTCCTTCCTTCCCCAGGGAACCAGGAGGGGGAGGAGACTCAACCAGTAGAAGGGAGAGGAGCTTGGTTCAGTGCTGTGCAACACAGAAAGCCTGGATGGCGCAGGAGAGATTTTTTTTAAAGCACCTTTAAGACCAACAAGTACTAATTATGTTTTAAGCACATTTTATATTTTTTAAAAATATTTGTGTTTGTCTGTGTCCTTTGTAAAGTTTATATCTCTGTTCTCTGGTATTACATTTTATGAAACACATGGCCTGGCCCGAAAAGGTCTCATTTGATGATGATGATATTGGATTTATGTCCTGCCCTCGACTCTGAATCTCAGAGTGGCCTACAATCTCCTTGCCCTTCCTCTCCCACAACAGACACCCTGTGAGGCGAGTGGGGCTGAGAGAGATCTCACAGAAGCTGCCCTTTCAAGGACAGAGGCTCAGAGTGGCCTACAATCTCCTTTCCCTTCCTCCCCCACAACAGACACCCTGTGAGGTAGGTGGGGCTGAGAGAGCTCTCCCAGCAGCTGTCCTTTCAAGGACAGAGTCTCAGAGCGGCCTACAATCTCCTTTCCCTTCCTCCCCCACAACAGACATCCTGTGAGGTGGGTGGGGCTGAGAGAGCTCTCCCAGAAGCTGCCCTTTCAAGGACACAATCTCAACACGGCATCCAGTCTCCTTCCCTTCCTCCCCCACAACAGACACCCTGTGAGGTGGGTGGGGCTGAGAGAGCTCTCCCAGAGGCTGCCCTTTCAAGGACAGAGTCTCAGAGCAGCCTACAATCTCCTTTCCCTTCCTCCCCCAGAACAGACACCCTGTGAGGCAAGTGGGGCTGAGAGAGCTCTCCCAGAGGCTGCCCTTTCAAGGACAGAGTCTCAGAGCGGCCTACAATCTCCTTTCCCTTCCTCCCCCACAACAGACATCCTGTGAGGTGGGTGGGGCTGAGAGAGCTCTCCCAGCAGCTGCCCTTTCAAGGACAAAGTCTCACAGTGGCTTACAATCTCCTTTCCCTTCCTCTCCCACAACAGACACCCTGTGAGGTGGGTGGGGCTGAGAGGGTTCTCCCAGAAGCTGCCTGTTCAAGGAGGAGAAGGTGGTGGAGAAGGAGGAGATTGGATTTATACTCCGCCCTTCACTACCTGAAGGAGTCTCAGAACAGCTTACAATCTTCTTCGCTTCCTCTCCCCATAACAGACACCCTGTGAGGCAGGTGGGGCAGAGAGAGCTCTCCCAGAAGCTGCCCTTTCAAGGACAACTCCTATAAGAGCTATGGCTGACCCGAGGGCATTCCAAAATGTGCAAGTGGAGGAGTGGAGAATCAAATCTGGTTCTCCCAGATAAGAGTCCACACACTTAACTGCTGCAGCAAAGAAGCCTCTCATCAGAATAACCATAGAAATTGTGCAAGAGGGGACTCATTTAAAAAATCCTGCAAGTTAACATAGAAATCACAATGAAGCAATATATGGGCTCGGCTACGGATTCTGGCTTTCCACCTCTACATAAGCCGAGTCGTCATGATAGGGGATATCTGCAAATCTCCCAGAGAGAACCGCTGATGGAAGGACATTGAATTGTTGGGAGCATAAAAGCTTGATGGAATTGAGGGGATGTAAGATGGCCACCATATAGTCAAAGCGATGGTATTCCCAGTAGTAATGTATGGCTGTGAGAGCTGGACCATAAGGAAGGCCGAGCGCAGAAGAATAGATGCTTTTGAGCTGTGGTGCTGGAGAAGACTCTTGAGAGTCCCTTGGACTGCAAGAAGATCCAATCAGTCAGTCCTCAGGGAAATCAACCCAGACTGTTCCTTGGAAGGTCAGATGCTGAAGCTGAAGCTCAAATACTTTGGCCACCCAATGAGAAGGGAGCACTCCTTGGAGAAGCCCCTGATGCTGGGAAAGACAGAAGGCCAAAGAAGAAGGAAACGGCAGAAGAGGAGATGGCTGGACAGCATTACTGATGTAACTTACAGGAATTTGAGCAGACTTCGGAGGATGGTGGAAGACAGGAGGGCCTGGCGTGACTTTGTCCAGGGGGTCGCAAAGAGCCAGACTCGATTGTGCGACTGAACAACAAGAAGAAGATATGAAAAGCAGGTTGCTGGAGCCCCATCATTGGGTGTGATACCCAGGGCTTTGGGGGGGGGGGGTAGAAAAAGCCCAGCAGGAACTCATTTGCATCTTAGGCCACACCCCCTGACACCAAGCCAGCCGGAACTGCGTTCCTGGGAGTTCCTGTTCAAAGAAACTCCCCCCCCCCGGTGATATCAAACTCCAAAGGGGAGGACATCCTGCGTTGGACCCAGGGGGCAGGCCGGTTGGGCTGCACTCTGCGAAGCCCTGCCGTTTCTTTCGGCCCGCCTGCTCCGTTGCTGAGAAGGAAATCTCTTCTCTTTGCATGCAGAGAGGGGCGGGGAAAAGGGCTGCCAGCCTGCCTGGGAGTTGTAAAGACCGAAGCCACAGTGCGGTTAAGGGCAATTACAAAGTCCTGGAAAATAACCGTCTGGTGGTGGGGAAGAACTCACCTCCCACCTTGCGTATCTCAGGCTGGAGGGGGAGGCGGGGAGAGGAGGCTGGAAGCAAGAAAAGCCACAGCGGCAGAGCTCAAAGAGGGCTTGGAGAAACCCTCTTCTGAACCACTTTGCAGGACTGGATCCATCCCTCACCAGCGGGGTGGGGTGGGGTCCACCATCTCCAATTAGACAGCAGCTTGAGCTACAAAAGAGGAGCCCCGTGGCGCAGAGTGGTAAAGCTGCAGTACTGATTTAGAGTTGGGAGTGAGCAGTGAAGTGGCCAAATTTGCGGATGACACTAAATTGTTCAGGGTGGTGAGAACCAGAGAGGATTGTGAGGAACTCCAAAGGGATCTGTTGAGGCTGGGTGAGTGGGCGTCAACGTGGCAGATGCGGTTCAATGTGGCCAAGTGCAAAGTAATGCACATTGGGGCCAAGAATCCCAGCTACAAATACAAGTTGATGGGGTGTGAACTGGCAGAGACTGACCAAGAGAGAGATCTTGGGGTCGTGGTAGATAATTCACTGAAAATGTCAAGGCAGTATGCGTTTGCAATAAAAAAGGCCAACGCCATGCTGGGAATTATTAGGAAGGGAATTGAAAACAAATCAGCCAGTATCATAATGCCCCTGTATAAATCGATGGTGCGGTCTCATTTGGAGTACTGTGTGCAGTTCTGGTCGCCGCACCTCAAAAAGGATATTATAGCATTGGAGAAAGTTCAGAAAAGGGCAACTAGAATGATTAAAGGGCTGGAACACCTTCCTTATGAAGAAAGGTTGAAACGCTTAGGGCTCTTTAGCTTGGAGAAACGTCGACTGAGGGGTGACATGATAGAGGTTTACAAGATAATGCATGGGATGGAGAAAGTAGAGAAAGAAGTACTTTTCTCCCTTTCTCACAATACGAGAACTCGTGGGCATTCGATGAAATTGCTGAGCAGACAGGTTAAAACCGATAAAAGGAAGTACTTCTTCACCCAAAGGGTGATTAACATGTGGAATTCACTGCCACAGGAGGTGGTGGCGGCCACAAGCATGGCCACCTTCAAGAGGGGGTTAGATAAAAATATGGAGCAGAGGTCCATCAGTGGCTATTAGCCACAGTGTGTATGTGTGTGTGTATATATATATATATTTGGCCGCTGTGTGACACAGAATGTTGGACTGGATGGGCCATTGGCCTGATCTAACATGGCTTCTCTTATGTTCTTATGCAGTCCGAGCTCTCTGCTCACGACCTGAGTTCGATCCCAGCAGAAGCTGGGTTCAGGTAGCCGGCTCCAGGTTGACTCAGCCTTCCCGCCTTCCAAGGTTGGTAAAATGAGGACCCAGCTTGCTGGGGGGGAAGTGGAGAGGACTGGGGAAGGCAACGGCAGAACCACCCCGTAAAAAGTCTGCCGTGAAAATGTTGTGATGAGACCTTCACAGGGGACCTTTCCTTTACCTTTTTAGCTACAAAAAGCCCTGCTGGATCACACCTACCTGCCCTGCAGCAGCCAGACAGAAGCAGGGGACGAAGCCTGCACCCGCATCGGCCACCAGAGATTTTTTGCAGGTAGACTGCCTTTGAACAGGAAGCTCCATTTCGCTACCTTAAGATATTGCTTTGGTAGGTTACGCCAAAAAGTCAATTTAGTGGAACATTTTGTTTCCAGGACTTTTGCAGAGAAGGAGAAAAAGAAAAAGGAGGAGAAGAAGCAGGAGCAGGAGGAGAAGAAGGAGGAGGAGCAGGAGGAGAAGGAGAAGAAAGAGAAGGAGCAGGAGCAGAAGGTGAAGGGGGAGGAGCAGGAGGAGGAGAAGCAGACGGAGAAGAAGGAGCAGGAGCAGAAGGTGAAGGGGGAGGAGCAGGAGGAGGAGAAGCAGAAGGAGGAGGAGCAGGAGGTGAAGGAGAAGAAAGAGAAGGAGCAGGAGCAGAAGGTGAAGGGGGAGGAGCAGGAGGAGGAGAAGCAGAAGGAGAAGAAGGAGGAGGAGCAGGAGGAGAAGGAGAAGAAAGAGAAGGAGCAGGAGCAGAAGGTGAAGGGGGAGGAGCAGGAGGAGGAGAAGCAGACGGAGAAGAAGGAGGAGGAGCAGAAGGTGAAGGGGGAGGAGCAGGAGGAGCAGAAGCAGACGGAGAAGAAGGAGGAGGAGCAGGAGGTGAAGGAGAAGAAAGAGAAGGAGCAGGAGCAGAAGGTGAAGGGGGAGGAGCAGGAGGAGGAGAAGCAGAAGGAGAAGAAGGAGGAGGAGCAGGAGGAGAAGGAGAAGAAAGAGAAGGAGCAGAAGGTGAAGGGGGAGGAGCAGGAGGAGGAGAAGCAGAAGGAGAAGAAGGAGGAGGAGCAGGAGGAGAAGGAGAAGAAAGAGAAGGAGCAGGAGCAGAAGGTGAAGGGGGAGGAGCAGGAGGAGGAGAAGCAGAAGGAGAAGGAGGAGGAGGAACAGGAGGAGAAGGAGAAGAAAGAGAAGGAGCAGGAGCAGAAGGTGAAGGGGGAGGAGCAGGAGGAGGAGAAGCAGAAGGAGGAGGAGCAGGAGGTGAAGGAGAAGAAAGAGAAGGAGCAGGAGCAGAAGGTGAAGGGGGAGGAGCAGGAGGAGGAGAAGCAGAAGGAGAAGAAGGAGGAGGAGCAGGAGGAGAAGGAGAAGAAAGAGAAGGAGCAGGAGCAGAAGGTGAAGGGGGAGGAGCAGGAGGAGGAGAAGCAGAAGGAGAAGAAGGAGCAGGAGCAGAAGGTGAAGGGGGAGGAGCAGGAGGAGGAGAAGCAGAAGGAGAAGGAGGAGGAGGAACAGGAGGAGAAGGAGAAGAAAGAGAAGGAGCAGGAGCAGAAGGTGAAGGGGGAGGAGCAGGAGGAGGAGAAGCAGAAGGAGAAGAAGGAGGAGGAGCAGGAGGTGAAGGAGAAGAAAGAGAAGGAGCAGGAGCAGAAGGTGAAGGGGGAGGAGCAGGAGGAGGAGAAGCAGAAGGAGAAGAAGGAGGAGGAGCAGGAGGTGAAGGAGAAGAAAGAGAAGGAGCAGGAGCAGAAGGTGAAGGGGGAGGAGCAGGAGGAGGAGAAGCAGAAGGAGAAGAAGGAGGAGGAGCAGGAGGTGAAGGAGAAGAAAGAGAAGGAGCAGAAGGTGAAGGGGGAGGAGCAGGAGGAGGAGAAGCAGAAGCAGAAGAAGCAAAAGAAGAAGGAGAAGAAGCAGAAGAAAATGATACTGGATTTAGATCCCACCCTCCACTCCGAATCTCAAAGTCTCAGAGCAGCCTACAGTCTTCTTTTACCTTCCTCGCCCACAACAGACACCCTGTGAGGTGGGTGGGGCTGAGAGAGCTCTCCCAGAAGCTGACCTTTCAACGACAGAGTCTCAGAGTGGCCTACAATCTTCTGTTACATTCCACCCCAACAACAGATACCATGTGAGGTGGGTGGGGCTGAGAAGCTGTCATGGAAGGTGCCCTTTCAAGGACAGAGTCTCAGAGTGGCCTACAATCTCCTCTCCCTTCCTCCCCCACGACAGACACCCTGTGAGGCGGGTGGGGCTGGGAGGACTCTCACAGCAGCTGCCCTTTCACGGACGGAGTCTCAGAGTGGCCTACAATCTCCTCTCCCTTCCTCCCCCACAACAGACACCCTGTGAGGCGGGTGGGGCTGAGAGGACTCTCACAGCAGCTGCCCTTTCACGGACGGAGTCTCAGAGTGGCCTACAATCTCCTCTCCCTTCCTCCCCCACAACAGACACCCTGTGAGGCGGGTGGGGCTGAGAGGACTCTCACAGCAGCTGCCCTTTCAAGGACAACTTCTGCAATAGCTATGCAACTCTCTAACATCAGAGATTCATGTTTTGCCAGTCTTAAACATCTGACATTTATTCTATGCAGCCCTTACATTAAGCAAGTTTGGCCACCCCTGAAATAGCTCTTTTCCTCCAAAAACAAAAGCATCTTTTGCAGGACAAACCCACTACCATATGCCACATACCTAATCAATGGCTATGATACAGGCAGGACTTTTTTGTTGCAGCAGGAACTCCTTTGCATATTAGCCCCCCCCCCCCCCCCGATGTAGCCAATCCTCCAAGAGCTTACAAGTCTCTTTTTTTGAAAGCTCTTGGAGGATTGGCTACATCAGGGGTGTGTGGCCTAATATGAAAGGAGTTTCTGCTGCAAAAAAACCCTGGATATAGGTCGCGGAGGATATATATAGGATATATCGGGGAGGGACAGTGGCTCAGTGGTAGAGCATCTGCTTGGGAAGCAGAAGGTCCCAGGTTCAATCCCTGGCATCTCCAAAAAAGGGTCCAGGCAAATAGGTGTGAAAAACCTCAGCTGGAGACCCTGGGGAGCCGCTGCCAGTCTGAGAAGACAATACTGACTTTGATGGACCGAGGGTCTGATTCAGTAGAAGGCAGCTTCATATGTTCATATGTCAGTGGAGCCTCCATGCATGTGTGAAGTCTACCTGAAAAATCTGCCGGCATTCGGAAGATGCCCGGTTTCCCCTTTGCTCCTTGGCCGGTACATGCCCCAGACTCTAATCCAGCACGCTGATTTAAGTTCCCAAAAGGATCACAAAGAAACCACAACACCCACTCCCAGGTAAAAGCCACCCGATGCCGGAGCCGCTGCAAGGCCTCCCGCGCTGCCCCTCTCCCCAAACCACAGCCTGCAGAAAAATCCATTTGTTCCCTTCCCCTTCATTCAAACCTAAATGGGGGCGGAGAGGAAGAGAGTTTGCCGTGGCTCCAAGAAACCGATCATTTTGTTTGCACCCCCTCGGTCCTTCTACCACCACCCCCCAGGAGACACACCCTCCGTGTTGCATCACCAGCCGGGGTTTTTCTTGTTGTTGTTGGTTTTTCCCTGAAAGGCCACCCAGAAGCCAAGCCGTCCGAGAGAGAGCCAGTTCGGTGCAGTGGTAAAGTCCGCGGGCTCTTATCTGGGAGAACCGGGTTTGATTCCCCACTCCTCCGCTTGCAGCTGCTGGAATGGCCTTGGGTCAGCCATAGCTTTCAAGGAGTTGTCCTTGAAAGGGCAGCTGCTGGGAGAGCCCTCTCAGCCCCACCCACCTCACAGGGTGTCTGTTGTGGGGCAGGAAGGGAAAGGAGATTGTAGGCCGCTCTGAGACTCTGTCCTTGAAAGGGCAGCTCCGTGAGAGCTCTCTCAGCCCCACCCGCCTCACTGGGTGTCTGTTGTGGGGGGGAGAAGATAAAGGAGATTGTAAGCTGCTTTGAGTCTCTGATTCGGAGAGAAGGGCGGGGTATAAATCTGCAGTCGTCTTCTTCTTTTTGCCCCTCCGAAGGGTACTGCTGTTGAGGTCAGCTGTAAGCCCAGTTACCGGCATTTCCATCCTCTTCTCTTGGGCAACGCCTGGTCTGGATGCGCAGTCCCTTGCCTCTAGGGGAGAGCTAATGCGGTCCTAAGTCCAGGGAAGGAGACGGCGGCGGGAGTTGCCTTCCGATTCAAGAATGCAGACTGAAGCCCCCAGGCAGCTCGAAGGGCTTGTGGGACACTGGAATGTCGGGTAGGGTTCCCTCGCATGTCGTTTCCAGTGACATGGAGTTCCCCAGACCCATCGGACTATCTGGCCAGAGCGGAGAGAGCACAGTGAAATGGCAGCTCTGTTACGACATGGCAGCGAAGACCTGGTGGATGGTGAGTAAGCGGCGCTCGGTGGGGGCTTTCAGGGCCGGATTAACAATTAGGCCAAGCAGGTACTGGCCCAAGGGCCCCCACACCTTTAGGGGCCCGGGCCGGCTCCCCACCCCCGGTATTCCCCCCTGCTTGCAGCCCTCCCAGCCTCCACGAACAGCCAGCAACTGAGCTGCTCTTTGCCCGACGTGCCTGGTGTGGCTGCCGCCGCCGTTGCGGCCAAGTTTGCCTCTCTCTGCCTCTCCCCCGCAGCTTTGTCAGAGGGGCTTTGGAGAAGGCGCCTGCAGGCTGCAGTGGGGCCACGGGTGGCGGGGTGGGCTCTCCGACCCTGAGATGGTCTGGGAGGGAGCCCCCAAGATTTTGACTCCCTAGAGGCCTCCACAGGGTTTAATCCGGCACAGGGGGCTCTGTCATAACGCCCCTGCGTAAACCGAGTCAAAGAAGACATTATGGCATTGGAGAATTTGCAGAAAAGGACAACAAACGTGATGAAGGGGGGGTGGAATGCCTTCCGTATGGAGAAAGGTGACGGAGCTTAGGGCTCTTTAGCTTTCCACTGAGGGGTGACAGGAGGGGTGACATTTTGTCTGATGAAGTCTGCTTAAGAGCATACGAAAGCTTCCATTCTGAATCAAACTTCGTTGGTCTTAAAGGTGCATCTTGTGTACTGCTTCGTTCTATTGCTTCAGACCAAGACGGCTGCCCGCTGGGATCTATCTATATGGAGCAGAGGTCCATCAGTGGCTATTAGCCACAGCGTATTGTTGGAACTCTCTGTCTGGGGCAGTGATGCTCTGTATTCTTGGTGCTTGGGGGCGGGGGCAACAGTGGGAGAGCTTCTAGTGTCCTGGCCGCACTGGTGGATCTCCTGATAGCACTTGGGGTTTTTGGCCACTTTGTGACACGGTGTTGGACTGGATGGGCCATCGGCCTGATCCAACATGGCTTCTCTTATGTTCTCTTATGAGAGTTTACAAAATTATGCATAGGATAGAGAAGGCAGAGAAAGAAGTACTTTCCTCCCTTTCTCACAATACAAGAACTCGTGCGCACTCCATGAAATAAGAATAAGCTTAGAACAGATAAAAAAGGAAGAACTGCTTCACCCAAACAGTGATTAACATGTGAGATTCACTGCCAAAGAAAGTAGTGGCAGCTACAAGCCTAGTCAGCTTCAAGAGGGGATTGGATGAACATATGGAGCAGAGGTCCATCGGTGGCTATTATGGAACACTCTGTCTAGGGCGGTGACGCTGTGTGTTCTTGGTGCTTGGGGGGACAATAGTGGGAGGGCTTCTAGTGTCCTGGCCCCACTGATGGATCTCCTGATGGCATCTGGGGGTGGCTTCTCTTATGTTCTTATGTCTGGGGCAGTGATGCTCTGTATTCTTGTTGCTTGGGAGGGGCAACAGTGTGAGGACTTCTACTGTCCTGGCCCCACTGGTGGACCTCCTGATGGCACCAAGTTTCTTCGGCCACTGTGTGACACAGAGTGTTGAACTGGATGGGCCATTGGCCTGATCCAACATGGCTTCTCTTATGTTCTTATGCTGTTCTAGGGGTGGGGGTTTCATTCAGGGTTTTTTTGTAGCAGGAACTCCTTTGCATATTAGGCAACACCCCTCTGTTCTAGCCAATCCTCCAAGAGTTTACAGTAGGCCCTGTACGAAGCGTCCTGTAAGCTCTTGGAAAATTGGTGACATCAGGGGTGTGTAGCCTAATATGCAAAGGAGTTGCTGCTACAGAAAAAGCCCTGAGTAGTTCTGGCAGAGCTGGAAACCTTCAGCAGAAGTTCAAAATCCATAGTTATTGTCTCATTTCAAAAATATTAGCTGGTTTCGAGTTCTGGTCTTCAAGAACATAATTTTGTGGATCGCTTGGGGGGGAATCTTTGGTTCCTAAAACGTATCATCGACATAATTTGCTTTAAGCTCTCTGCTCCTGTGGTATGTTTGTTGCTCTTCCCATCATTGTGACCAGGGCATTTTTTTTTGGTAGCAGGAGCTCCTTTGCATATTAGGCCACACCCCCTGATGCAGCCAATCCTCCAAGAGCTTCCAGGGCTCTTCGTACAGGGCCTACTGTAAGCTCCAAGAGGATTGGCTACATCAGGGAGGTGTGGTCTAATATGCAAAGGAGTTCCTGCTACAAAAAAAGCCCTCATTGTGAGCTTTTTTTGGGGGGGTGGAATGCCAATTCACAGCTGAGTTATGGCAACCCCAGACAGCTTTTGAGGCAAGAGACGTCCAGAGGTGGCATGCCGTTGCCTGCTTCTGCATTGTGACCCTTGGTGCTCTCCCATCCAAGAACTAACCAGGGTCGACCTTACTGAACTTCTGAGATCTGATGAGGTCGGGCTAGCCCGGGCTTCCAAGGACGTTAGTTACATCTAAACCAGGGGTGGCCAAACTTGCTTAACATACAAGCCTCATAGAACAAACGTCAGATGTTTGAGAGCCACAAGGGATGGAGGGAGGGAGGAAGGAAGGAAGAGGAAGGGAGGGAAGGAAGGGAAGGGAAGGGAGGGAGGGAGGGGGGAGAGGGGAGGGAGGGAGGGAGGAAGGAAGGAAGGAAGGAAGGGAAGGAGGGAGGGAGGGAAGGAGGGGGGAGGGAAGGGAAGGGAGGGAGGGAGGAAGGGGGGAGGGGAGGGGAGGAAGGAAGGAAGGAAGGAAGGGAGGGAGGAAGGGAAGGAGGGAGGGAGGGAGGGAAGGAGGGGGGAGGGAAGGGAAGGGAGGGAGGGAGGAAGGGGGAGGGGAGGGGAGGAAGGAAGGAAGGAAGGAAGGAAGGAAGGAAGGGAGGGAGGGAGGGAGGGAGGAAGGGGGAGGGGAGGAAGGAAGGAAGGAAGGAAGGGAGGAAGGGAAGGAGGGAGGGAAGGAGGGGGGAGGGAAGGGAAGGGAGGGAGGGAGGAAGGGGGGAGGGGAGGGGAGGGGAGGAAGGAAGGAAGGAAGGAAGGAAGGAAGGAAGGAAGGAAGGAAGGAAGGAAGGAAGGAGGGAGGGAGGGAAGAAAGGAAGGAAGGAAGAAAGGAGGGAGGGAAGGAAAGAAGGAATTTTGAATGGGGGAGACAAGCAGTTGCATGCAAAGGCAGGAGAATTTGCTTGAGAATCCCCCCTCCCCCCCAGATCATTTTGTTTTAGATTTTTAAAAATCCCCTGTTGTTTTTTTCACAAATGGGTCTTCGGGGGTGGGGGTTAATTGGTGGGGGTTGTTTTTAATCCAGAAAAAAAGAGGTAACTGTCTGGATATCCAGCCGGGCTGGAAAGAAAGACAGATCCTTTACCACAGAAGTACAGGCAGGGATTATGAACCCCTGGGTTCCAAAGTCATGAAGATAACAATTAACAGAAGCTGGGTTCAGGTAGCCGGCTCCAGGTTGACTCAGCCTTCCATCCTTCCGAGGTCGGTCAAAGGAGTACCCAGCTTGCCTGGGGTGAAAGCACAGATGACTGGGGAAAGCAATGGCAAACCACCCTGTAATAAAAAAAAAAGTCTGCTGTGAAAAATCATGATGTGATGTCACCCCAGAGTTGGAAATGACTGGTGTTTGTACCGGGGACAACCTTTGCCTTTCTAGTCCCCTGTGCAAGCACCAGTCGTTTCCGACTCTGGGGTGATGTCGCATCAGATGTTTTCACAGCAGACTTTTTTACAGGGTGGTTTGCTTTCCCCAGTCATCTACAATTTCAGTTGAGGCAATGAGCATCCTAATCTCCTTCTTTTGGCCTCCCCTGCTGGTCTGGTGGTCAGTAGGTTAACCTCCCACAATCCTGCTCAGAAGGACTCTCTATCGATGTGATTTTTATGTATGTTACTTTTGAATCTTATTTGTTGTCAATCCCCAGCTAGGGGGCAGGGGATCCTCCGGTTTGGAGGCCCTCCCCCCACTTCAAAGTTATCAGAAAGTTGGGAGGCTGGAGGGAAATGTCTGCTGGGCACTCCATTATTCCCTGTGGAGACAGATTCCCATAGGGTATAATGGAGAATTGATCTGTAAGTATCTAGGGCTTGGGGGGGATTTCCTGTTTTTTGAGGTAGAGGCACCAAACTTGAAGCATAGCATCCAGTGCCTCTCCTCAAAAGATCCTCCAAGTTTCAAAAAGATTGGACCAGGGGGTCCAATTCTATGAGCCCCCAAAAGAAGGAGCCCCTATCCATTATTTCCAATGAAGGGAAAGCATTTAAAAGGTGTACAGTCTCTTTAAATGTGATGGCCAGAACTACCTTTAGAGTTCAATTATGCTTGTCACACCCTTGCTCCTGGCTCCACCCACAATGTCTCCTGGCTCCACCCCCAAAGTCTCCAGGTATTTCTTGAATTGGACTTGGCAAGCCAGTATCATAATGCCCCTGTATAAATCGATGGTGCGGTCTCATTTGGAATACTGTGTACAATTCTGGTCACCGCACCTCAAAAAGGATATTATAGCATTGGAAAAAGTGCAGAAAAGGGCAACTAGAATGATTAAAGGTTTGGAACATTTTCCCTATGAAGAAAGGTTAAAACGCTTGGGGCTGTTTAGCTTGGAGAAACGTCGACTGCGGGGTGACATGATAGAGGTTTACAAGATTATGCATGGGATGGAGAAAGTAGAGAAAGAAGTCCTTTTCTCCCTTTCTCACAAGACAAGAACTCATGGGCATTCAATGAAATTGCTGAGCAGTCAGGTTAAAATGGATAAAAGGAAGCACTTCTTCACCCAAAGGGTGATTAACATGTGGAATTCACTGCCACAGGAGGTGGTGGCTACAAGCATAGCCAGCTTTAAGAGGGGATTGGATAAAAATATGGAGCAGAGATCCATCAGGGGCTATTATCCACAGTGTGTGTGTGTGTGTGTGTATATATATATATATATGTGTGTGTGTGTGTGTGTGTATGTACACACACACACACACACACATACACATATATTGGCTACTGTGTGACACAGGGTGTGGGACTGGATGGGCCACTGGCCTGATCCAACATGGCTTCTCTTATGTTCTTATGGCAAGCATTCCATTATTCCCCGTGGAGACCAATTCCCATAGGGTATAATGGAAAATTGATCTGTGGGTATCTGGCACTCTGGGGGGGGGGGTGTATTTTGAGGTAGAGGCACCAAATTTTCAGCATAGCATCTGGTGCCTCTCCTCAAAACACCTCCCAAGTTTCAAAAAAATTGGACCAGGGGGGTCCAGTTCCATGAGCCCCAAAAGAAGGTGTCCCTATCCTTTATTCTATCCTTCAATTCTGGGAGCCCCCAAAGGTCCCTATAATACAGTGGGTTCAACACATCGAGGAGACGTAGCAACAGTGATAACAGCTCTTTCTTAGAGGCAGCATGGTAACTGGCTGCCCCAACAAGACTGGCTAAAAGGCCCGCAGGCCCAACCTATATACAACTCTGGTTCCTGAGCCAACGTGCCATTGGGTCATTCAAACAGGCAGGGGGGCCGTGATTGGTTTAGGGCAGGAGGTGTTTGGATCCTACAGCTCATTGTTCCCAAGTCCCCAAGCTCAAATCTTCTGGCTCCAATGAGCCAGGTAGGAACTACATGCACCAGTTCAATACATAACAGCCCCCCTATCCAAATGGAGGGGGAAGGCATTTAAAAGGCATTCAGTCCCGTTATAAATGATGGTCAGAACTCCCTTTGGAGCTCAATCATGCTTGTCACACCCTTTCTCCTGGCTCCATCCCCGAAGTCTCCCAGCACCACCTCCAAAATCTCCAGATATTTCTTGAGTTGTACCCGGCACCCCTATGTGCAGGCCTCAGATTCAGCAGGAGCTCACAGGAGCACAGCTCCTGAACCTTTCTGAGGGTTTACCCTCTTCCTACCTTGCCCATTGGTGCAGCTGCATAACAATCCCTGGATTAGGAGAGTGGGCAGCCAGCCAGCCACCAGAGGCTTTGCCACACCCCCAGCAGCCCTCATGGACCCCTGGAGAGAGCCAGTTTGATGTAGTGGTTAAGTGTGCAGACTCGTATCTGGGAGAACTGGGTTTGATTCCCCACTCCTCCACTTGAAGAAGAAGATGATATTGGATTTATATCCCGCCCTCCACTCTGAAGAGTCTCAGAGCGGCTCACAATCTCCTTTACCTTCCTCCCCCACAACAGACACCCTGTGAGGTGGGCGGGGCTGGAGAGGGCTCTCACAGCAGCTGCCCTTTCACGGCAGAGTCTCAGAGCGACTCACAATCTCCTTTTCCTTCCTCCCCCACAACAGACACCCTATGAAGTGGGTGGGGCTGGAGAGGGCTCTCACAGCAGCTGCCCTTTCAAGGACAACCTCTGCCAGAGCTATGGCTCACCCAAGGCCATGCTAACAGGTGCAAGTGGAGGAGCGGGGAATCAAACCCGGTTCTCCCAGATAAGAGTCCGCACACTGAACCACTACACCAAACTCTCTCTCACTTGCACTTGCTGGAATGGCCGTGGGTTAGCCATAGCTCTGGCAGAGGTTGTCCTTGAAAGGGCAGCTGCTGTGAGAGTCCTCTCAGCCCCACCCACCTGTTGTGGGGGAGGAAGATAAAGGAGATTGTGAGCAGCTCTGAGACTCTGAGATTCGGAGTGGAGGTTGGGATATAAATCCAATATCCTCATGGAGAAGCCTGCACCACCCTTTATCCGCTTCTTATGTGATTTTGGGTGGCAAGCGGCTTGCTGGCCTTTTGACTGGTGGAGGGTTGCCCAGGAGAGCCCCAGGTGAGCGAGGCCTGCTTGGGCTGGCTGGATCTCTAGCCAGCCCAAGCAGGCCTCGCTCGCCCAGGGCTCTCCTTTCTTGCATCGGGTTGCTTTTGACTGGGGGGGATGGTGGTGGCATACGCTAATAAATTACGCTAACGAGCTCTGCCACCTATTTTTCTACAAAACGACCTCTGCCTTTTTGTGAGCAGCCAGAGAGTCCATAGCTCAGTTAAGCACCTGATTTGCATTTGCAAAGGTTCACCTTCAGGCTGTGGCACCCTGGTGCCAAAGATCTCGGGTCATAGAGGCGGAGAGACACATTCCTGCCTCCACCTGGAGACCCTGGAGAGCCAATGCCAAGTACAGCGGATCGTCCTGAGGCACATGGATAGGGTTGCCAAGTCCAATTCAAGAAATATCTGGGGACTTTGGCGGGTGGAGCCAGGAGACTTTGGGGGTGGAGCTAGGAGAAATTGAGGGTGGAGCCAGGAGCAAGGCTGTGACAAGCATCATTGAACTCCAAAGGGAGTTCTGGCCATCACATTGAAAGGGACCACACACCTTTTAAATGCTTTCCCCAACAGACACTCCCCCCCTCGCTTTCTGATGACCCTGAAGTGGGGGGAGGATGGCCTCCAAACCCCTGCCCCCCAACTGGGGATTAAAACCAGAAGAGAAATCACATGAACAATAGGCAAACCAAAAACCTCTGAAGGTATATGTGATCCAAATTACTAGGCTGTGATGTCCATATTGTATATCAAAGTCTTTAATAAATCAGATGTCTCATAGAAATGTCTCACACAGGTATGTTTCACGGCAGAACAAATAGATCTTCAAATCCCAAAAACTGTAGATTGCGGCAGGATTGCAGCCAGCCAGCCACCCTTTGGAATTCAATGATGCTTGTCACAACTGTTCTCCTGGCTCCACCCCCAAAGTCTCCTGGCTCCGCCTCCAAAGTCCCCAGATATTTCTTGAATTGGACTTGGCAATCCTACCTCCTCCCCACCTACCCTGTCCATTGAATAGGAGGTGCAGCTGCATAACAATCCCTGCATAACAATTCCTGCTTCATACATCCATTTCTTCAAGCTTGAGATTGACCGAGAAGCCCAGAAATTCATCTGGTGCTCAATTCTATTTAATTTCCAAGGTACCAGAAGGTCTCCACAATTCTAGAGCCAGCAAAAAAGCTTAGTCAGGCTTACAGCTGGGGGACTGGCAACCAGTGTTCCCCCTAAGCTGAGTTAGCGTGAGCTAGCTCACAGATTTTTAGCCCCCAGCTCACCGATTT
The DNA here is from genome assembly GCF_032191835.1 of Heteronotia binoei. Taxonomy (NCBI): domain Eukaryota; kingdom Metazoa; phylum Chordata; class Lepidosauria; order Squamata; family Gekkonidae; genus Heteronotia; species Heteronotia binoei. The sequence continues at coordinate 195,428,242 of NC_083224.1, read as the reverse complement.
TTGTCTCAGCTCAGAAAGGATGCTCCCAGAGCGCACTCATTTGTGCAGGAGCTCACAGCTTTCATGCCAGTCGCTCACAAAGCAGGATTTTTGCTCACGAGTCTCTGCGGCAACCTACACCTGGACCAAGGGCCCAGCATCTTCAGCCACAGGATCCCAGGTGCTGAGAAAGACTCTTCTCTGCCTAAGACCAGGGCAAGAATTGCAGCTTTGAACAAGGTCGCTTTCTGTACTCCCGGGTGCTGGCAAAAAGAGTGCCCTCCACTTAAGACCAAAAAAGAAGATGCGTCTAGCAGAGATTTGGGGCCAAGGCATGCCTGGTTCCTCTGGGGACCAAAGGAGAAGCGCCAGGCGGCTGTTCTGCCACAGAAGCAAACAATTTGCTCGGAGAGAGCGAGCCCTTCTGATAATTGCCCGTCTATCAAAGCAAACTCTGTTTAGATCTCCGTGCCTGGGAAAGATCTCGATGGGTGGGCCAAGTTTCCCGGCTGCCTGGCGCGGTGATGCCAAACCAAAGCCCAGGCCAAGACGCATCCGCCTGGGCCAGCGACGCGAGCCCCTCTCCCTCCCCTAAGGAGTTCCGAGTACCCCAAATATAAATGAAAGCACTGGAAGACTCTTGCCGGATTGGATTTTCGGCGGAGAGGGTGCAGGCGAGTTATCGATAAAAGACGACGGGGGACGGGGGATAAAAGACGACGGGGGATTTTAACCGCTGTCAAAAGAACCTGAGGAAACGGACTCACGGACACGAGCGCATTCCCTGATGAACCTTTCAGAGCCAGTTTGGTGTAGTGGTTAAGTGTGCGGACTCTTATCTGGGAGAACCGGGTTTGATTCCCCACTCCTCCACTTGCACCTGCTGGAATGGCCTTGGGTCAGCCAGAGCTCTGGCAGAGGTTGTCCTTGAAAGGGCAGCTGCTGTGAGAGCCCTCTCCAGCCCCACCCACCTCACAGGGTGTCTGTTGTGGGGGAGGAAGGGAAAGGAGATTGTAGGCCGCTCTGAGACTCTGTCCTTGAAAGGGCAGCTTCTGGGAGTGCTGTCTCAGCCCCACCCACCTCACAGGGTGTCTGTTGTAGGGGAGGAAGGGAAAGGAGATTGTAGGCCGCTCTGAGACTCTGTCCTTGAAAGGGCAGCTTCTGGGAGAGCTCTCTCAGCCCCACCCGCCTCACAGGGCGTCTGTTGTGGGGGAGGAAGGGAAAGGAGATTGTAGGCCGCTCTGAGCCTCTGTCCTGGAAAGGGCAACTTCTGGGAGAGCTCTCTCAGCCCCACCCGCCTCACAGGATGTCTGTTGTGGGGGAGGAAGATAAAGGAGATTGTGAGCCACTCTGAGTGGAGGGTGGAATATAAATCCGATGTCGTCTTCTTTGCTTGCACTCCTGCACCTAGATGTTTTCAGATGTTCGAGGTTGCAAGAATTTAAGCACTTATTTTATTTTCCAGTGGTGGCTGCAGTGGGTGCTTTGTGGGCACTCCTATTGAGGGAGGGGCTAGAAGGAGGACTTCTAAACATCCTCTCAAACACCGATACACACAAATCGCCCGCTGCAGCCCCCACTGGAAAATAAAATAAGTGCTTAAATTCTTGTGACCTCAATTGCTCTCCCCACTGGAGGGCAAAGCTGAATTGCTAACAGCTGGCTTTAGGAAAGGGGTGTGTGTGTGTGTCAATGTTAGCTCACTCAACTGGAATGGAAGGATGGGTATACGAGGCTGTGAGGACATGGGAATGATCACGGGAGACCTGGCCAAGATCCACCATGGAGCCTACGAGCAGGGCTTTGTGGCTACGGTCCTCCAGTCTCTTCGAAAGCCCTTTTCTTCTATCTGGTGCATGTCGGGGCTCTGGGGGAAAGCACTCTGTCCACGCTCACAAGACTCGCTCTTTAGTAGCTGCTACAGAATCAAAAAATCACAGAATTGGAAGGGACCTCCAGGGTTATTTAGTTCAGGGGTGGCCAAACTTGCTTAACGTAAGAGCCACATGGGGGGAAAAAAGCCAAATGTTTGAGAGCCGGGAGGGAGAGAGTGTCATGAGCCCTGACGAGGAGAAGCTGGAAGGGTTAACAGACCTGGAAGAGTTGCCAGCCAGTTCCTCAGCTGAACAAACAGCAGCTGGCCCATCAATCACTCTCCAGGCACCAGTGTCAGCTGCTGACGATCAATCTTCTCCAAGCTCTTCTCCTCCCATCTCAAGAGTTTGAAGCAGGCTCCGGCAAGAACTTTCAGAGCGAAGACATGACGCACGCTGATGCTTCAGATCTCTCAGCCCTGAGTTCTAGCAGAGTCACTGCCACCCTAGGAGCAGGCTGATTGAGACTCCCATATAGCTCGCACCCAGGACCTGGTAACCTTGTGGAAGCAACTAGTCTATTCTCTGGCTTGCATCCACGCTCCTTCCTGATGCTGACCGGCTTGATTTCCTTGCCCCCCCTGATCTTTTGGCTTTTGGACATTGATTTCTGATTCCAGTTTGTGATTCTGCATTGGTGACTTGGCTCCTGCTTGACTTTCTGGACTTTGACTTTGGGCTGGCTTTGGACTCCTGCCTGCCTGCAACCTGAGAATGTGACAGGGAGGGAGGAAAATAGATGGGGGAGGGAGGGAGATATGGGAAAAAAGCAACAGTGGCCCCTGTTCCATTCCCAGAAAATAGCAAAAAATGTGCCCCGGAGATTATTACGATCCAGCACACAACATCTGTTGACCATCCCTGGCCCGAAGGACGTGCGACTTACCTTGATCAGGGCCTTTTCGGCCTTGGCCCCAGCCTGGTGGAATCAGCTCCCTCTAGAGATCCGGGCCCTCACCTAATTGTCATCTTTCCGTAGGGCCTGCAAAAGGGAGCTATTCCACCTCTTAGTATATATTATATGTGCCCAACTGAGCTGCCTTTTATACCTTCTTATGACTCGTTAAATTGCATTGCTTGATTTGGTTTTTAACTGTTATTCTATGCTGTTTTTAGAATGCTGTCATCCACCCGGAGCCCGTTTTGGGGAAAGGGTGGACTATAAATTGCCTAAAACAAACAAATAAATAAAAAGTAAGAACGATAATCAGGTTAATTGTTCCCTCTGACAGGGTTGCCAGATCCGACACAAGAAATATCTGGGGACTTTGGGGGTGGAGCCAGGAGACTTTGGGGTGGAGCCAAGCATGACTGTGACAAGCATGATTGAACTCTGAAGGGGGTTCCGGCCATCACATTTAAAGGGACAGCACACCTTTTAAATGCCTTCCCTCCATTTGGAAATAATGAAGGAAGGGGAACCATCTTTGGGGGCTCATAGAATTCAACTCCTGGTCCAATCCTTCTGAAATCTGGGGGGTGTTTTGAGGAGAGGCACCGGATGCTATGTTGAAAATTTGGTGCCTCTACCTCAAAAAACAGCACCCCCCCTGCCAGATACCCACAGATCAATTATCCATTATACTCTATGGCAGGGGTGTCGAACTCATTTGTTATGAGGGCCGGATCTGACATAAATGAGACCTTGTTGGGCTGGAGCACATCTAGTTGGGCTGAGACATGTCAGGTCAGGCTACGTGTGTACCTATTTAAGATTAGGTAGCAGAGATATAAATTTTATAAAGAACACAAACACAAATATATTGTTTTAAAAACTTAGCATTCATTGGTCTTAAAGATGCGTTCTTTGTATTTCTCTCGTGGGATTCGGGGAACTGGGCAAAGGAAGCTATGGCTCTTTCCTTCCTTCCCCAGGGGACCAGGAGGGGGAGGAGCCTCAATCAATAGAAGGAGGAGAGGCTTGGCTCAGTAGTTCTGCTGTGCGATTGAGAGAGCCTTATTGCTCAGTAATTCTGCTGTGCGATTGAGAGAGCCTGGCAAAGCAAGCTCTCCTTCCCCCGCTTCCTCCCCAAGGGAGGAGCCTCAGCCAATGGAGAAAACAGAGGTTTTGCTCTGTAGCTCCTGTGCAATTGAGCAAGCCCGGCAAAGCAAGCTGTGATGCAGAAGGAAGCAAGAGAGAAGAAGGAAGCAGATGAACGCCAGTTGCTCGGGGGCCTGATAGGAGCCCTCTGGGGGCCTGATTCAGACCCCAAACTGCATGTTTGACACCCCTGCTCTATAGGAACTAGTCTCCAATGGGGTATAATGGAGTTCCCAACAGATATCCCCCACCCTGCTTTCTGCTAACCATGAAGCAGGGGGAGGACCTCCAACTGAGGGATTCCCTGCCTCCTTTGGCTGAGGCTCCTCCCTTGGGGAGGAAGCGGGAAAAGGAGAGCTTGCTTTGCCAGGCTCTCTCAATCGCACAGCAGAATTACTGACCAATGCAGGCTCTCTCAATCGCACAGCAGAACTACTGAGCGAAGCCTCTCCTTTAAAGGTGTCTTTTAAGCCGGTTTTGCATGGAGCCTTGTGGTTTTCCCCCCACTCCTACCTGGGGATTGGCAACCCTAGAGTCCACCCGTCCAAGCAGCCATTTTCTCCAGGGGACCGCTAATGCCCTTTGGAGAAACTGACTAACTGCATTTATACTGCTGGGATCATTGGTTCCAGATAATACGAAGCGAAGGATCAGATGAAAGCTGACACCGAAACACGGCTTTGTAAACCTAGGGAACGTGTTGTCAGCTGCACTTCATATCAGCTACACGTATAAAGACATTGCCTTCATTTTCTGCAAAGTAACCTTGACTTGGTTGGCAACATCATTACTGATCTGGAGAGGCTTTTTCGCATCTATGAGGACTTTGCACCTTTTGGAGTCTTTGTTCTGAGTGGACTCTTTCATTAAATTGTCAATTGGCAATTGCCTTTATGTAAATGTACATTGGACATATGAAACTGCCTTATACTGAATCAGACCCTGGGTCCATCAAAGTCAGTATTGTCTTCTCAGACTGGCAGCGGCTCTCCAGGGTCTCGAGCTGAGGTTTTTCACACCTATTTGCCTGGATCCTTTTTTGGAGATGCCAGGGATTGAACCTGGGACCTTCTGCTTCCCAAGCAGATGCTCTACCACTGAGCCACCGTCCCTCCCCTTGTAAACCGCAAGAATGTTTGTTGTACATTGTAAACTATATAGTGCTAAAGATAATGAGACATCCTGCACTTATTGCATCTAGTTTTCAGGACTTTTCAAAGGGTTTCAGCATTGTTTAGAAACAACCTCACAACACAAATTTATTCTTTAGTAGAACAAGGTTCTCTCCTGTTCCTGACCTCACTGTGTTCGTCCGTTTGCATTTTCTCCGGGGGAGCTGATCTCCTCCAGTTGGCGATCAGTTGTAAAAGCAGATCTCCAGACTCCACCTGGAGGTTTGGCAACTCAATAAGGGAAACTGCTGAGATTGAGAAGAATGTAGGAGGCTGTTAAAAATTACTGTGCAAAGAGCAATTACAACTTGTGGAACACAGCTTAACACAAGAATTACACAGTCTCCACAAACGTTATATCAATGCCCAATCACACTCTGCAATAAGGTTATTGAATCTATATATGTGGACAATCAACAGAAAAACCACCTTTGATTCATTCATCTAAGCCTATCCTTGGTTTTAAACAATTTCATTGATAACATATAGTAACAATTTCCGTTAATAACTTCTTTTCATCTATCCCATATGCTTCTTTCTAATCACCCCTCCCCCCGTTACTTGACCCCCACCAGTGTTATTTACTTAAAATACTAACATTAAAAGGTACCGTTAATTAATTCTAAGCCTATCCTTAATTCAAGGGCTGCTGCCTTTGTTGGTTGAATATACTGCAAACTTTGCATGTTGCTCACAGAAGTAATTGCTGCTTAAACTTGTCCTGTTTTTCTTCGGAGTATTGTTGTTAAAAAAGTTGATTGAGGTGTTTCCCCTTGAAGTGCCGCTAACATAAATACTCAATATATTGCAGCGCGAGTGTGGAGGGTGTGTAATTCTTGTGCTAAGCTGCGTTTCGCGAGTTGCAATTGTTCTTTGCACAGTACATTTTCACAGCCGCCTACGTTTTTCCCCACCTGGAGGTTAGCAGCCCAACTCTCTGGGCTGAGTTAGTGTGAGCTAGCTCACCATTTTTCAGCCTTCAGCTCACACATTTTTGTTTTAGCTCAGGAAGGATGACCCCCAGAGCACACAACTTGAATGCCGGTAGCTCTCAAAGTAGAATTTTTGCTCACAAGACACTGCAGCTTAGAGGGGGAGCCTGGATCAGGTTTCTGGACATGTGGCAAGTTTCCTGTCCTAATGCAATGCAGGTACTAGGTTTGGACAAATCAGCCAGTATCATCATGCCCCTGTATAAATTGATGGTGCGGTCTCATTTGGAATACTGTGTACAGTTCCGGTCACCGCACCTCAAAAAGGATATTATAGCATTGGGAAAAGTGCAGAAAAGGGCAACTAGAATGGTTAAAGGTTTGGAACACTTTCCCTATGAAGAAAGAGCTTGGGGCTCTTTAGCTTGGAGAAACGTCGACTGCGGGGTGACATGAGAGAGGTTTACAAGATTATGCATGGGATGGAGAAAGTAGAGAAAGAAGTACTTTTCTCCCTTTCTCACGAGACAAGAACTCGTGGGCACTCAATGAAATTGTTAAGCAGTCAGGTTAAAACGGATAGAAGGAAGTCCTTCTTCACCCAAAGGGTGATTAACATGTGGAACTTACTGCCACAGGAGGTGGTGGTGGCTACAAGAATAGCCAGCTTTAAGAGGGGATTGGATGAAAATATGGAGCAGAGGTCCATCAGTGGCTATTAGCCACAGAGTGTGTGTGTGTATATATTTGACCACTGCGTGCACAGAGTGTTGGACTGGATGGGCCATTGGCCTGATCCAACATGGCTTCTCTTATGTTCTTATGTGATACAGAGTGTTGGACTGGATGGGCCATTGGCCTGATCCAACAGGGCTTCTCTTATGTTCTTATGTGATACAGAGTGTTGGACTGGATGGGCCATTGGCCTGACCCAACAGGGCTTCTCTTACGTTCTTCTGTGACACAGAGTGTTGGACTGGATCGGCCATTGGCCTGATCCAACATGGCTTCTCTTATGTTCTTATGTGACACAGAGTGCTGGACTGGAGGGGCCATTGGCCTGATCCAACATGGCTTCTCTTATGTTCTTATGTGATACAGAGTGTTGGACTGGATGGGCCATTGGCCTGATCCAACATGGCTTCTCTTATGTTCTTATGTGATACAGAGTGTTGGACTGGATGGGCCATTGGCCTGACCCAACAGGGCTTCTCTTACGTTCCTCTGTGACACAGAGTGTTGGACTGGATCGGCCATTGGCCTGATCCAACATGGCTTCTCTTATGTGACACAGAGTGCTGGACTGGATGGGCCATTGGCCTGATCCAACATGGCTTCTCTTATGTTCTTATGTGACACAGAGTGCTGGACTGGATGGGCCATTGGCCTGATCCAACATGGCTTCTCTTATGTTCTTATGTGATACAGAGTGTTGGACTGGATGGGCCATTGGCCTGATCCAACAGGGCTTCTCTTATGTTCTTATGTGATACAGAGTGTTGGACTGGAGGGGCCATTGGCCTGATCCAACAGGGCTTCTCTTATGTTCTTATGTGATACAGAGTGTTGGACTGGAGGGGCCATTGGCCTGATCCAACAGGGCTTCTCTTATGTTCTTATGTGATACAGAGTGTTGGACTGGATGGGCCATTGGCCTGATCCAACAGGGCTTCTCTTATGTTCTTATGTGATACAGAGTGTTGGACTGGATGGGCCATTGGCCTGATCCAACAGGGCTTCTCTTATGTTCTTATGTGATACAGAGTGTTGGACTGGAGAGGCCATTGGCCTGATCCAACATGGCTTCTCTTATGTTCTTATGTGACACAGAGTGTTGGACTGGAGGGGCCATTGGCCTGATCCAACATGGCTTCTCTTATGTTCTTATGTGACACAAAGTGCTGGACGGGAGGGGCCACTGGCCTGATCCAACAGGGCTTCTCTTATGTTCTTATGTGACACAGAGTGTTGGACTGGATGGGCCACTGGCCTGATCCAACAGGGCTTCTCTTATGTGACCAAGAGTGTTGGACTGGAGGGGCCACTGGCCTGATCCAACATGGCTTCTCTTATGTTCTTATGTGACACAGAGTGCTGGACGGGAGGGGCCACTGGCCTGATCCAACAGGGCTTCTCTTATGTTCTTATGGATGCTTTTAAAAAAATAATCACAGCCCCTGGGCAGCAGAAGTTGCTGCCAGTGGTGTGCAAAATTTAAAACCATACCTAGAAACGCGAAACCCCATTTTAGCAGAGAAAGCGTCGCTGGTGGTGGGCAAGATTACCGGTGCGTGTGAGGGGGGGTGTGTGTGGGGAGAATGGCTTGATCTCTTCTCTTTATCTTTCTTTTCTTCGTCCAAGGATCTGCCGCTTCCTCTTTCCTGCTTTTTTATCCTCACAACCATGAGGCTAGGAGATAATGCCTGGGCGAACGGCACCCAGAGGGCTTCGGAGCGGATTTGAACTCGCGCCGGAATCCCTAGGCCAGCGTGGCTCCGCATTGCCATTAAGCCGAACCGCGTCTTCCAAAAAGCCTCGCGCCAACTTGGCTCACCCTCGCTGCATAATACTTGCCACTAGGTGGCGGTGCAAGAACACGTGAAAGACTTGGGGAGGCTGGGAGGGCTTGTTGGCTCCCCTGCGCTAGGCCTTTAAAGCGCGGCGGTCAACCGGTGATGTTTCCTGGGGATTGGCAAAAGAACCTCCCCTCCCCCACGCCTCCCAGTGTGAATTCTTGAAAGGATGGGAAATGGACAGGATGAGATCTGAAGCTGGGCAGATACAAAGATGATTAGGAAAGGGATGGGGCCGGTCTTTTCATGCCACTGTATAGATCGGGGGTGGGGAACCTCCGTCCCGAGGGCCGTATGCAGCCTTCGAGGTCACTTGACGTTGCCCTCGGGGATTGCTGGGCTGAACCGAGCCATGCGGCAGCCTCTCTGAGAGCCAGTTTGGTGTAGTGGTTAAGTGTGTGGACTCTTATCTGGGAGAACCGGGTTTGATTCCCTACTCCTCCACTTGCACCTGCTGGAGTGGCCTTGGGTCAGCCATAGCTCTGGCAGAGGTTGTCCTTGAAAGGGCAGCTGCTGGGAGAGCCGTCTCAGCCCCACCCACCTCACAGGGTGTCTGTTGTGGGGGAGGAAGGGAAAGGAGATTGTGAGCCGCTCTGAGACTCTTCGGAGTGGAGGGCGGGATATAAATCCAACATCTCCATCTACCTCACAGGGTGTCTGTTGTAGGGGAGGAAGGTAAAGGAGATTGTGAGCCGCTCTGAGACTCTTCGGAGTGGAGGGCGGGATATAAATCCAATATCTTCATCTACTTCACAGGGTGTCTGTTGTAGGGGAGGAAGGGAAAAGAGATTGTGAGCCGCTCTGAGACTCTTCGGAGTGGAGGGCGGGATATAAATCCAACATCTTCATCTACCTCACAGGGTGTCTGTTGTGGGGGAGGAAGGGAAAAGAGATTGTGAGCCGCTCTGAGACTCTTCGGAGTGGAGGGCGGGATATAAATCCAACATCTTCATCTACCTCACAGGATGTCTGTTGTGGGGAAGGAAGGGAAAGGAGATTGTGAGCCGCTCTGAGACTCTTCGGAGTGGAGGGCGGGATATAAATCCAACATCTTCATCTACCTCACAGGGTGTCTGTTGTAGGGGAGGAAGGTAAAGGAGATTGTGAGCCGCTCTGAGACTCTTCGGAGTGGAGGGCGGGATATAAATCCAATATCTTCATCTACTTCACAGGGTGTCTGTTGTAGGGGAGGAAGGGAAAAGAGATTGTGAGCCGCTCTGAGACTCTTCGGAGTGGACGGCGGGATATAAATCCAACATCTTCATCTACCTCACAGGGTGTCTGTTGTGGGGGAGGAAGGGAAAAGAGATTGTGAGCCGCTCTGAGACTCTTCGGAGCGGAGGGCGGGATATACATCCAACATCTTCATCTACCTCACAGGATGTCTGTTGTGGGGGAGGAAGGGAAAGGAGATTGTGAGCTGCTCTGAGACTCTTCGGAGTGGAGGGCGGGATATAAATCCAACATCTTCATCTACCTCACAGGGTGTCTGTTGTAGGGGAGGAAGGTAAAGGAGATTGTGAGCCGCTCTGAGACTCTTCGGAGTGGAGGGCGGGATATAAATCCAATATCTTCATCTACTTCACAGGGTGTCTGTTGTAGGGGAGGAAGGGAAAAGAGATTGTGAGCCGCTCTGAGACTCTTCGGAGTGGAGGGCGGGATATAAATCCAACATCTTCATCTACCTCACAGGGTGTCTGTTGTAGGGGAGGAAGGTAAAAGAGATTGTGAGCCGCTCTGAGACTCTTCGGAGTGGAGGGCGGGATATAAATCCAACATCTTCATCTACCTCACAGGGTGTCTGTTGTGGGGGAGGAAGGGAAAGGAGATTGTGAGCCGCTCTGAGACTCTTCGGAGTGGAGGGCGGGATATAAATCCAATATCTTCTTCATCTTCTTCTTCTCTCTGGGGCCTGGCTGGCCAGCGAGGATTGTGGGGCCCAGCCGCGCTGTACGGCAGCCTCCCCAGGGCCAGGCAGGGATCACAGGGCCCAGATGTACTGTGCGGAGCCTCCCTGGGGCCTGGCTGGCTGTTCGGCCAGAATTCCTGCAGGGCCTGGAAAAGTTACTGCTACAGTTCAGTTTGCACTTGATTATCCCAGAGGGTGTGGCCTAATATGCTAATATTAGGGGATGTTCCTAATATGCTGCTGAGTTCCTGCTGGGTTTTTTTCCACAAAAAAGCCCTGGACCTATGCGTTTGCCTAAGGCTGCGGGCCAAGTGTGTGTGTGTGTGTGTACCAGATTAGGCTCTCCCCACATGACTTCAAATAGAAAAAAAAAATATTTGTATTAATTTTGCCAGCCTAAATTGTTCTCCCTTGGCGGAGCACTGTTTTTTAAGTTGATAATTTTTTACGGCCCGCGAATGATGTTATAAATATCCATATGGCCCTTGGCAGAAAAAAGGTTCCGCACCCCTGGTATAGATCTACTGTGCGGCCTCATTTGGGATACATTTGTGTACAGTTCTCATCGCCGTATCTCCAAACACACATTGCAGAGCTGGAAAAAAGTACACAGGAGGAAGGTGCTGAGACTTGCCCGTTGAGAAAAGAGATGACTAAGGCTGGAAAACTGGGCTAAAACCAATAAAATGAATTTTAACTGAGATAAATATAAAGTTCTTCATTTCGGTAGGAAAAATCCAATGCATGGTTATAGGATGGGGGAGACTTGTCTTAGCAGTAGTCTGTGTGAAAAGGATCTCGGGGTCTTAGTGGATAATATGCTGAACATGAGTCAACAGTGTGATGCGGCGGCTAAAAAGGCCAATGCAATTTTGGGCTGTATCAACAGAAGTCTAGTGTCCAGATCACGTGAAGTGATGGTAGCGCTTTGCTCTAGTAAGACCTCAGCTGGAGTCTTGTGTTCAGTTTTGGGCACCACATTTTAAGAAGGATATAGACAAGCTGGAAGGGGTCCAGAGGAGGGCGACGAAGATGGTGAAGGGTCTGAGACCAAGTCCTATGAAGTAAGTTTGCAGGAGCTTCACCCAAAGGGTGATTAACATGTGGAATTCACTGCCACAGGAGGTGGTGGCAGCTACAAGTATAGCCAGCTTTAAGAGGGGATTGGATAAAAATATGGAGCAGAGGTCCATCAGTGGCTGTTAGCCACAGTATATATATATGTGAGTGTGAGTGTGTGTATATGTATGTATGTATGTATGTATGTATATGTGTGTGTGTGTGTACACACACATATATTGGCCACTGTGTGACACAGAGGGTTGGACTGGATGGGCCATTGGCCTGATCCAACAGGGCTTTTTTTGTGTTCTTATGTGACACAGAGTGTTGGACTGAAGGGGCCATTGGCCTGATCCAACATGGCTTTTCTTATGTTCTTATGTGACACAGTGTGTTGGACTGGATGGGCCATTGGCCTGATACAACATTGCTTCTCTTATGTGACACAGAGTGTTGGACTGGGTGGGCCATTAGCCTGATCCAACAGGGCTTCTCTTATGTTCTTATGTGACTCAGAGTGTTGGAGTGGAGGGGCCACTGGCCTGATCTAAAATGGCTTCTCTTATGTGACTCCTGTGGGGTTTTTTGGCCACTGTGTGACACAGAGTGTTGGACTGGATGGGCCATTGGCCTGATCCAACATGGCTTCTCATATGTTCTTATGTTATGTTCTTATGAGCTGGGGATGTTTAGCCTGGAGAGGAGGTGGCTGAGAGGTGATATGATCACCATCTTCAAGCACTTGAAAGGCAGTCATATAGAGCAGTGGATCTCAACCTGGGGCCATATGAACCCCTAGGGGGCCCCAGGATATTCCAAGGGGGCCACAGGTAAAAAATGCATGAATGGGGGGCCATGGCACGAGACTAGGGGACCACAGAGGGAAGAAAACAGAGAAGTGACCAAGAAAAGAAAACAGAAAAGACAGTGTGTGGGGTGCTGTTTCTTCTCGCAAGTGTAACCCTGAGTCCACTAGGGGAGCTAAAGAGCAGGGGTATTCCATATAAGGAAGAAAAAGCTCAATTCCCCCAGAATTATTGGGAGGCTTGAAGGACTCCAGATTTTGCTAGAAACCTGCATATTTGAGACTCTAGGTATGAGAATTCCTTATACTTATGTTAATTGGCTATCAGTTTGCATTTTGAGTGTTGTTGTGAATGTTTCTAATGGATGCTGTATCAATCTTTTGAGAGTTATTATGGAAGCATGTATTCCTAGGCCAGGACTATATGGAACTCTTGAAAAGGAGCAACAGACAGACCAAGACAGCGCAGAGCTGCAAATGTGTTCACCGTTCAAGGGGCTATAGATATCAGAAAGGGCTGAGCCCTTGGTCTGGTTGAACACCGTAGGCCTGAACAGTTACATGTTCATCAAGTTGGGGTCACGTTGTCAAAGGCTTGATCTCCCTTAGTTCTTAACTGAAAAGTTTTCTTTGGCATCCCTCTTCATTAAATTAGGGTCACACAGGTATTACTATGGAAAGAGGCCTGGCGCTCCATGCAAGAGTTCTGCGTCTCACCGTCAGGTCTTTTTAGCCATTGCGTTTGCCATTCCTTTCGCAGTTGCCATGTTCAGTTGCTTCTCCTTGTAAAGATCTATTGGGATCAGGCACAGTTTTTCATTTTTGTTTGTTTTGGTGTTCTGCCGCTGTTTTGTTTCTGAGAAGTGATCTTCCTTATTAGTTCATGGTTGCAAACGTAACGTAAAACTTCCGTTTCCCCATAAGAACTGCATGTGTGCCTTTTGTGTGGCTGTTTATGCTCATTTGTTCCTTGGCTATTTACAAACAAAACATTGAAATAGCTACCTTCAAGTAGAACACCTTTATTGGCATATAAAATAGCTACCTTTATATCGGTTCAACAGGAAGGAAGCAAGGTCGGAAGGGGACCATGGTCGGAAAAAGGTTGAGAAACACTGATATAGAGGATGGTGTGGAATTGTGGAATTGTTTTCTCTGTTGCCCCAGAAGGTTGGACCAGAACCAATGGGTTGAAATTAAATCAGAAGAGTTTCCGGCTCAACACTAGGAAGAACTTCCTGACTGTTAGAGCAGTTCCTCAGGGGAACAGGCTTCCTCGGGAGGTGGTGGGCTCTCCTTTCTTGGAGGTTTTTAAACAGAGGCTAGATGGCCATCTGACAGCAATGAGGATCCTGTGAATTTAGGGGGAGGTGTTTGTGAGTTTCCTGCATTGTGCAGGGGGTTGGACTAGATGACCCTGGAGGTCCCTTCCAACACTATGATTCTGTTTCCAAGGGAAAACTTGATAGAAGTTTAGAAAATTATACATAGGATCAGGGCTTTTTTTGTAGCAGGAACTCCTTTGCATATGAGGCCACATACCCCTGACGTAGCCAATCCTCCAAGAGCTTACAATAGGCTCTGTCCTAAGAGCCTAAGCTCTTGGAGAATTGGCTACATGAGAGGGGTGTGGCCTAATATGCAAAGGAGTTCCTGCTGGGCTTTTTCCTACAAAAAAGCTCTTTGTGTATTGGCTGATATGAGATCTTTTCCTCCTCTTTTATGTATTTGGTCAATAACTCTGGAATAAATTATGTATGTAATTACATATATATGCCCTTTGTGAAACCATGGTGATGTCAGGGGGTGCGGCCTACTATGCAAATGTGTTCCTGTTGGTCTTTTTCTACAAAAAAAGCCCTTTGTGAAACCATGGTGACACCAACGGGTGTGGCCTAATATGCAAATAAGTTCCTGCTGGGCTTTTTTGGTAGAAGCCCTCTTCCTGGGAGTTTTTTCAAACAGGGATTTTGGACGGGGGTGGGTGGGAACGTTTTGTTGTTGTTCAGTCACACAGTCGAGTCCGACTCTTTGCAACCCCATGGACAAAGTCATGCCAGGCTCTCCTGTCTTCCACCATCCTCCAAAGTATGCTCAAATTCGTGTTTGTTACATCAGTAACGCTGTCCAGCCATCTCCTCTTTTGCCATCCCCTTCTTCTTTTGCCTTCTGTCTTTCCCAGCATCAGGATCTTCTCCAGGGAGTGCTCCCTTCTCATTGGGTGGCCAAAGGATTTGAGCTTCAGCTTCAGCATCTGACCTTCCTGGGAACAGTCAGGGTTGATTTCCCTTAGGACTGACTGATTGGATCTTCTTGAAGTCCAAGGGACTCTCAAGAGTCTTCTCCAGCACCATAGCTCAAAAGTATCTATTCTTCTGCGCTCGGCCTTCCTTATGGTCCAGCTCTCACAGCCATACATTACTACTGGGAATACCATCGCGTTGACTACACGGACTTTTGCTGGCAAAGTGATGTCTCTACTTTTTATTATACTGCCCGGGTTTGCCATAGCTGTCCTCTCAAGGAACAAACGTTTTTTAATTTCATGGCTACAGTCACCTGCAGTGATCTTGGATCCCAGAAATATGAAGTCTGCCACTACTTCCATATCTTCCCCTTCTATCTGCCAAGGTGTGATGGGGCCAGATGCCATGATCTTAGTTTTTTTGATGTTGAGTTTCAAGCCTACTTTTGTGCTCTCCTCTTTCACCCTCAACAAGAGGTTCTTTAGGTCCTCCTCACTTTCTACCATTAGAGTTGTGCCATCTGCATATCTGAGGTTGTTGATATTTTTCCCGGCAATCTTTCCAGCTTGTGCTTCATCCAGGCCAGCATTTTGTATGATGTACTCTGCATATAAATTAAATAAGCAGGGTGACAATATACATCCTTGTCGAACTCCTTTTCCTATTCTAAACCAATCGTTCCATATCCCATTCTGACAGTTGCTTCTTGACCCTTATACAGGTTTCTCAGGAGACATGTGAGGTGGTCTGGTACTCCCATCTCTTTAAGGACTTGCCACAGTTTGTTGTGATCCACACAATCAAAGGCTTTAGCATAGTCAATGAAGCAGAAATAGACATTTTCCTGATACTCCCATGCTTTCTCCATAATCCAGCATATGTTGGCAATTTGATCTCTAGTTCCTCTACCTCTCCGAAACCCAACTTGAACTTCTGGTAGTTCCCGATCTACGTACTGCTGAAATCTAGCTTGTAGGATCTTTAACATGACCTTGCTGGCATGTGAAATGTGTGCAATGGTGAGATAGTTTGAACTTTCCTTGGCATTACCCTTCTTTGGGATTGGAATATAAACCGATCTTTTCCAATTCTGTGGCCACTGTTGTGTTTTCCAAATATGTTGACAATGTGTGCATCACTTTAACAGCATCATTTTTTAGGACTTTGAATAGCTCAACTGGGATACCATCATCTCTGCTCGCTTTGTTGTTAGTAATGCTTTCTAAAGCCCATTTGACTTCACTCTCCAGGATGTCTGGCTCAAGGTCATCGATTTCACTGTCATGGTTGTCCGGGACATTGAGATCCTTCTTGTATAATTCTTCTGTGTATTCTTGCCACCTCTTCCTGATCTCTTCTGCTTCTGTTAGGTCCCTACCATTTTTGTCCTTTATCGTGGCCATCTTTGCACGAAACGTTCCTTTGATTTCTCCAATTTTCTTGAATAGATCTCTTGTCCTTCCCATTCTTTTATTTTCCTCTACTGCTTTGCATTGTTCCTTCAGGAAGGCCTCCTTATCTCTCCTTGCTGTTCTCTGGAAATCTGCATTCAGTTGGGTGAATCTTTCCTTTTCACCTTTACCTTTCGCTTTCCTTCTTTCCTCAGCTATTTGTAAAGCCTCATCAGACAGCCACGTTGCTTTCTTGCATTTATTGTTCTTTGGGATGGTGCTGATTGCTGCCTTCTGTACAATGTCACGAACCTCTGTCCATAGTTCTTCAGGCACTCTGTCTATCAACTCTAGTTCCTTAAACCTATTCTTCACCTCCACTGTATATTCATAAGGGATGTGATCAAGGTCAAACCTGAATGGCTTAATGGCTTCCCCAGTTTTCTTCAGTTTAAGCCTGAATTTTGCAATGAGTAGCTCATGATCTGAGCTGCAGTCAGCTCCAGGTCATGTTTTTGCTGATTGTAAGGATCTTTTCCATCTTTGACTGCAGAGTATATAATCAGTCTGATTTCTGTGTTGCCCGTCAGGTGATGTCCATGTGTAGAGTCGCTTTTTAGGTTGTTGGAAGAGGGCATTTGCTATGACCAGCTTGTTCTCTTGACAAAACTCTATTAGCCTTTGCCCGGCTTCATTTTGTTCTCCAAGGCCAAACTTGTCAGTTGTTCTGGTCACCTTTTGACTTCCTCCTTTGGCATTCCAGTTCCCTGTAATGAGGAGGACATCTTTTTGGGGGTGTTAGTTCTAGAAGGTGTTGTAGATCTTCATAGAACTGGTCCACTTCAGCCTCTTCTGCATCAGTGGTTGGGGCATAGAGCCAGTTTGGTGTAGTGGTGTAGTGGTTAAGTGAGTGGACTCTTATCTGGGAGAACCGGCTTTGATTCCCCACTCCTCCACTTGCACCTGCTGGGTTAGCCATTAGCTCTGGCAGAGGCTGTCCTTGAAAGGGCAGCTCCTGTGAGAGTCCTCTCAGCCCCACCCACCTCATAGGGTGTCTGTTGTGGGGGGAGAAGATATGGGAGATTGTAAGCCGCTCTGAGTCTCTGATTCAGGGAGATGGGCGGGGTATAAATCTGCAGTTCTTCTTCTTCTTCTTCTTCTTCTTCTTCTTCTTCTTCTTCTTCTTCTTCTTCTTCTTCTTCTTCTTCTTTTACTGCGATATTGAATGTTTTGCCTTGGATACGGACCACGATCATTCTGTCATTTTTGAGATTGTATCCCATTACTGCCTTCCTCACTCTCTTGTTAACTATAAAGGCCACGCCATTTCTTCTATGGGACTCTTGGCCACCATAATAGATGTAGTGATCCTCTGAGTTAAATTCACCCATTCCCGTCCATTTTAGTTCACTGATTCCCAAGATGTCGATATTCAGTCTTGCCATCTCTTGTTTGACCACATCTAGCTTACCTTCATTCATAGATCTTACATTCCACATTCCGATGCAGTATTGTTCTTTGCAGCATCAGACTGTTCTTTCACCACCACACACATCCACAGCTGAGCATCCTTTCGGCTTTGGCCCAGCCGCTTCACTCTTTCTGTGGTTACTTGAACGCTCTTCCCCAGTAGCATATTGGGCACCTTCCGACCTGAGGGGCTCATCTTCCAGCGCCATATCTTTTAGCCTTTTGTTTCTGTTCACGGGGTTTTCTTGGCAAGGATACTGGAGTGGGTTGCCATTTCCTTCTCCAGTGGGTCACATTTAGTCTGAAGAAGAAGAAGATCTTGGATTTATATCCCGCCCTCCACTCCGAAGAGTCTCAGAGCGGCTCACAATCTCCTTGACCTTCCTCCCCCACAACAGACACCCTGTGAGGTAGATGAAGATATTGGATTTATCTCCCGCCCTCCACTCCGAAGAGTCTCAGAGCGGCTCACAATCTCCTTTCCCTTCCTCCCCCACAACAGACACCCTGTGAGGTAGATGAAGATATTGGATTTATCTCCCGCCCTCCACTCCGAAGAGTCTCAGAGCGGCTCACAATCTCCTTTCCCTTCCTCCCCCACAACAGACACCCTGTGAGGTAGATGAAGATATTGGATTTATATCCCGCCCTCCACTCCGAAGAGTCTCAGAGCGGCTCACAATCTCCTTTCCCTTCCTCCCCCACAACAGACACCCTGTGAGGTAGATGAAGATATTGGATTTATATCCCGCCCTCCACTCCGAAGAGTCTCAGAGCGGCTCACAATCTCCCTTCCCTTCCTCCCCCACAACAGACACCCTGTGAGGTGGGTGGGGCTGGAGAGGGCTCTCACTGCAGCTGCCTTTTCAAGGACAACCTCTGCCAGAGCTATAGCTGACCCAAGGCCATTCCAGCAGGTGCAAGTGGAGGAGTGGGGAATCAAACCCGGTTCTCCCAGATAAGAGTCCGCACACTTAACCACTACACCAAACTGGCTCTCCCTAAGCAAATCAGGAATGGACTTTGCTGCTTAGATGCATTTTTGTGAAATGATATTTATGTACTTACCCTTGTACTTATTGCTATAGTATATTGTGATAGTCACCATTTGAATGTTTTGACTTTAAAAAAGAATTTTCTGAATGAACGGTTATTTGTTTTCGTTAATATCATCACGGTTTTTGGTTTTGCATTTCATCTCGCCGTGATTCTCCTTGTCGTATTTTCCAGAGAGCCAGTTTGGTGTAGTGCTTAAGTGTGTGGACTCTTATCTGGGAGAACCAGGTTTGATTCCCCACTCCTCCACTTGCGGCTGCTGGAAAGGCCTTGGGTCAGCCATAGCTCTGGCAGAGGTTGTCCTTGAAAGGGCAGCTTCTGGGAGAGTCCTCTCAGCCCCACCTACCTCACAAAGTGTTTGTTGGGGGGGAGGAAGGGAAAGGAGATTGTAGGCCGCTCTGAGACGCTGTCCTTGAAAGGGCAGCTGCTGTGAGAGTCCTCTCAGCCCCACCCACCTCACAGGGTGTCTGTTGTGGGGGAGGAAGATAAAGGAGATTGCGAGCCGCTCTGAGACTCTTGAGTGGAGGGCGGAATATAAATCCCATGTTGTCTTCGTCTTCTTCTTTCCCACCTGGGGATTAACAACCCTACAAAATCCAGTTGAAAAGGGCATTATTCAGTGCATGTGTGATTGCCGCCAAAGTGTATTATCCGGAGGCGATTTTGGCCTTGCCTTAGCCAAGCCGGCGACGGAATGGAAAGGGGCCAATAGGGGTCAGCCTGGAGCCAAAAAAGAGCCATCAGGGAGGGAAGGAGAGAGTTGGGCCTCTGCCCAAGAGGCGTTGGCTGGATGTAGGCGGGGCGATCCCTAATGCCACCAAGTTGATGGGGAGGCGCCTCCGGTTGAACCCAAAGGAGCAGCTGACCTTTCGCCATTTAGTGGGAACTGAGTAATCGAGAGGCAGAGGAGCAAAAGCACCCACTTCTCTGGGCACCTATCGGGAGGTACAGAGGGCAGATTGTACCCATCAGATGGGGGAGAAACCTTCAGCCCAAACTCAGAGGAGTGTGCCTGCTGTACCTCTGCTCTAGGAACCGTTCTGGACTGGTACCTTCCAGGAAGTCTCTACTGGAATGTGTGTGTGTGTGGGAGGGGGGGTAGCAATTCTGTTACCTCCTCGTATTTGATGAGATCACCTCATTCAATTGCTCCCAATGCAAGATTGCAACACAATAGCCTGGTCTCAGAAGAGGCTGCTTGTAGTATCTTTGCACGAGTCCCTGTTCTGGCCTTTTTTCCATTTTAACAGCCTGTGCTGGGAGCCAGTAATCTGGTTGCTTTTCCTCACTGGGTGTCATAAAAACCATCCGTTCTCTCCCATGGGTACACATGGGACAGGATTTGCCTGCGGTATCTCTGCATGAGTCCGTGTTCTGGCTTCATTTCCATTTTAACACCCTCTGCTGGGAGCTGGTAATCTGGTTGCTTTTCCTCACAGCGTGTCCTAAAAACCATCCATTCACTGCCAAAGGTAGACATGGGACAGGATTCACCTCTCTGTACTGGAGACTGCCTGTTGCCTCTCTTAATGAATCACTGATCACTACCTTCAACCTGAACCCAGATTGGTGGCTCATGCAGGAATGTGGTCTCCCCCTGACTTCTCCTTGCTGCCTGAGCCACCCCCAGTTCAGTTTGTACCTCATTTCCCTATGGGGGTGTGTGTGGGCGGGGGGCGGGGCTAGTAATATCCCAGAATTATAGCTGAACTTCAGATTACAGTTATCAGTTTCTCCCCCGGGAGGTGTGGGGGGGGGGAGATGCCTTCGGCATTATACCTACCCAGGCTCCCTACCCCCCAATCTCCAGGAACTTCTCAACCCAGAGGCTGAAGCTGGAGCAGTAAACTGAGGGAAGGAAGAAGACTGCAGATTTTTACCCCGCTCTTCTCTCTGAATCAGAGTCTCAGAGCATTTTGCAATCTCCTTTATCTTCCTCCCCCCTGCAGCAGACACTCCGTGAGATGTGTGGGGCTGAGAGAACTCTCCTAGAAGCTGCCCTTTCAAGGTGTCGTAAAAATCAGAGCAGCGTACAATCTCCTTTCCCTTCCTCCCCCACGACAGGCACCCTGTGAGGTGGGTGGGGCTGAAAGAGCTCTCCCAGAACCTGCCCTTTCAAGGACAGCTCGGTGAGAGCTGTGACTGATCGAAGGCCAGTCCAGCAGCTGCAAGTGGAGGAGCGGGGAATCAAAACCAGTTCTCCCAGACAAGCGTCCAGGCACTTCACCACCACACCAAACACACGGCCTTTCCCTCCCCCCATCCCCCAGTGCCACTCTGGGCCCGGATGCTTTAAATTGGCGCCTCTCCAACATCCTGGTGGGAAAACCAGCAACGTTCGAGAGCCATTAGGGTAGGGTTGCCAGGTCCAATTGAAGAAATATCTGAGGACTTTGGGGGTGGAGCCAGGAGACTTTGGGGGTGGAGCCAGGAACAAAATTGTGACCAGCATAACTGAAATCCAAAGCGAGGTCACATTTTAAATACCTTCCCTCCATTGGAAATAATGGACAGGGGCACCTTCTTTGGGTCCTCATAGAATTGGACCCCCTGGTGCAATCCTTTTGAAACCTGGGGGGGGGGGGGTGTTTTGAGAAGAGGCACCGGATGCTATGCTGAAAATTTGGTGCCTCTAACTCAAAAAACAGACCCCTCCCCTTCCAGAACCTCAGATACCTGCAGATCAATTCTCCATTATACCCTATGGGAATCGGTCTCCATAGGGAATAATGGAGTGTCCAGCAGCCATTTCCCCCCCCCCTTGCTTTCTGATGACCCTGAAGCGGGGGAGGGGGAGGGCCTCCAAACCGCGGGATCCCCTGCCCCCACCTGGGGATTGGCAACCCTACTTTAGGCCAAAGTCTGCAGCGAGCCCCCCCCCCAAAACCCCCCACCCTTCCCCACTTTGCTTATTTTAAAAAGTATCTGGTGGGATAAAGAGTCAGTCTGCAGAGGGTTTCGGCTCCCCCCCCCCACCGCCCCGCAGAGAAAAGGAAAGGTCCCCCGTGCAAGCACCAGTTGTCCAACTCTGGGGTGACGTTGCTTTCGCGTTTTCACGGCAGACTTTTTACGGGGTGGTTTGTCATTGCCTTCCCCAGTCTTGTTACACTTCCCCCCCAGCAAGCTGGGGACTCCTTTGACCGACCTCGGAAGGATGGAAGGCTGAGTCAACCTCCAGCCGGCTACCTGAAATCCCAGCTTCCGCCGGGGATCGAACTCAGGCCGGGAGGGAGCAGAGTTTAGGACTGCAGCACTGCAACTTTAACGCTCCGCACTACGGAGATGGAAAAAAGATCTTTTGGCAGAGGAATAGCAGAGAACTAGAGGGGGGTGGGGAGTGGAAGCTGTGGAGGGAGAAGTGGGCAAGTCTGCCTGTTTAATGACCATCGGGGCCGGTGCCAACTCTCTAATCCGTGCGGGGTTTCAGAACAGGCTGTACCAGCGATTATATAAACCGGCTCTCCCTCTGTTTGTTTAATTTGCTTCTTGCAAAAAAACAGAAAGAAAGGAGACAGAGACAGAGAGAGGAGGGGAGGGGGGAAGGATTTCTGTGCCTGGCCAGCCAATGGCGCAAGGGGGAGTGGCGGGGGGGGGGTGAGGAGGAGTGGAGGAGGGACGGCTGACGCTGGCTCTCCCCCCCCCCCGCCCCCAGGCTGCTTGTGTCGTGTGACCTCCGGCTGCCCGCCCCAGGAGGCTTTTCCCTGGAAACCTTGGCCCTTCTGGGGAAACCGCCTCCTCTTCCAACCCCGCCCCCCCCCCAACATAGGACGCGGAGTGTGTGTGGGGGGTGGAATCCTCGCTGCTGGGATTACAACATTTCCTGCAAGATGGGGGCTAGGGTTGCCAAGTCCCATTCAAGAAATAGCTGGGGACTTTGGGGGTGGAGCCAGGAGACTTTGGGGGTGGAGCCAGGAGCCGGGTTGTGACCAGCAGAAGCGAACTCCAAAGGGAGTTCCCGCAATCACATTTCCAGGGACTGCACACATTATTCCCCCTTGCACACATTATTCCCCCCACTGCAAATAATGAAGGATAGGGGCAACTTCTTTGGGGGCTCCTAGAATTGGACCCCCTAGTCGAATCTTTTTGAAACTTGGAGAGTATTTTGGGGAGAGGCGCTGGATGCTGCGCTAAAAATATGGTGCCTCTACCTCAAAAAACAGCCCCCTCCCACCCGAGCCCCAGATTCCCACGAATCAATTCTCCATTAAACCCTATGGGAACCGGTCGCCATAGGGAATAATGGAGAGCCCAGTGGACATTTCCCTCCCCTTCCTCACTTTCTGATGACCCAGCAGCAGGGGGAGGGCCTCCAACCCAGGGGATCCCCCGCCCCCACCTGGGGATCGTATAGCAACCCAAAGAGTAACGTGGAAGAGAAGCAAGTATACAGCACACAGCAGCCACGGAAAACCAGCCTCAAGTATGGAAATAATCACGAATTTATCACAAATAATAAATAGAAAGTACTTAGACAAGAGTGTAAGGAGTCACACCTGACCCAAAGTCCTTTCATATAAGTCCGAAATCCTTATTCTTTAAAGTGATAGTCCGGGGTGATAGACAAGCCATCTTCACTTTCCCTATGAAGAAAGGTTAAAACGCTTGGGGCTTTTTAGCTTAGAGAAACGTCCACTGCGGGGTGACGTGAGAGAGGTTAACAAGATAATGCATGGGATGGAGAAGGTAGAGAAAGAAGTCCTTTTCTCCCTTTCTCATGATACGAGAACTCGTGGGCATTCCATGAAATTGTCGAGCAGTCAGGATTAAAACGGATAAAAGGAAGTCCTTCTTCACCCAAAGGGTGATTAACACATCGAATTCACTGCCACAGGAGGTGGTGATGGCTACAAGCATAGCCGGCTTCAAGAGGGGATTGGATAAAAATATGGAGCAGAGGTCCATTAGTGGCTATTAGCCACAGTGTGTGTGTGTGTGTGTGTATTTTGGCCACTGTGTGACACAGAGTGTTCGACTGGAGGGGCCACTGGCCTGATCCAAAATGGCTTCTCTTATGTTCTTATGTGACACAGAGTGTTGGACTGGATGGGCCATTGGCCAGATCCAACATAGCTTTTCTTATGTTCTTATGTGACTCAGAGTGTTGGACTGGATGGGCCACTAGCCTGATCCAACATGGCTTCTCTTATGTTCTTATGTGACTCAGAGTGTTAGAGTGGAGGGGTCACTGGCCTGATCCAACATGGTTTCTCTTATGTTCTTATGTGACTCAGAGTGTTGGAGTGGAGGGGCTACTGGCCTGATCCAAAATGGCTTCTCTTATGTAACTCAGAGTGTTGGACTGGATGGGCCACTGGCCTCATCCAACATGGCTTCTCTTATGTTCTTATGTGACTCAGAGTGTTGGACTGGATGGGCCACTAGCCTGATCCAACATGGCTTCTCTTATGTTCTTATGTGACTCAGAGTGTTAGAGTGGAGGGGTCACTGGCCTGATCCAACATGGCTCCTCTTATGTGACTCAGAGTGTTGGAGTGGAGGGGCCACTGGCCTGATCCAAAATGGCTTCTCTTATGTGACTCCTTAAATTTAATTCTGACCATGTTTGAATGCATCTGTAAGCTCGGTTTTATTTTGATTTTATCTCCAAGGTTTAAATTTTTATATTCTGTGTATTTTTATTTGAATCTATTATGCCATTAAAGGTTTGGTATGGTATGGTATGGGGTTGGACTGGATGGGCCATTGGACTGATCCAACATGGCTTCTCTTATCTTCTTATGTGACAGAGTGTTGGACTGGATGGGCCATTGGCCTGATCCAACATGGCTTCTCTTATGTTCTTATGTGACACAGAGTGTTGGACTGGAGGGGCCATTGGCCTGATCCAACAGGGCTTCTCTTATGTGACACAGAGTGTTGGACTGGAGGGGCCATTGGCCTGATCCAACAGGGCTTCTCTTATGTGACACAGAGTGTTAGACTGAATGGGCCATTGGCCTGATCCAACATGGCTTCTCTTATGTTCTTATGTGACACACAGTGTTGGACTGGATGGGCCATTGGCGTGATCCAACAGGGCTTCTCTTATGTTCTTATGTGACACAGAGTGTTGGACTGGATGGGCCATTGGCCTGATCCAACAGGGCTTCTCTTATGTTCTTATGTGACACAGAGTGTTGGACTGGATGGGCCACTGGCCTGATCCAACATGGCTTCTCTTATGTTCTTATGTGACACAGAGTGTTGGACTGGATGGGCCACTGGCCTGATCCAACATGGCTTCTCTTATGTTCTTATGTGACACAGAGTGTTGGACTGGAGGGGCCATTGGCCTGATCCAACAGGGCTTCTCTTATGTGACACAGAGTGTTGGACTGGAGGGGCCATTGGCCTGATCCAACAGGGCTTCTCTTATGTGACACAGAGTGTTAGACTGAATGGGCCATTGGCCTGATCCAACATGGCTTCTCTTATGTTCTTATGTGACACAGAGTGTTGGACTGGATGGGCCATTGGCGTGATCCAACAGGGCTTCTCTTATGTTCTTATGTGACACAGAGTGTTGGACTGGATGGGCCACTGGCCTGATCCAACGTGGCTTCTCTTATGTTCTTATGTGACACAGAGTGTTGGACTGGATGGGCCACTGGCCTGATCCAACATGGCTTCTCTTATGTTCTTATGTGACACAGAGTGTTGGACTGGATGGGCCATTGGCCTGATCCAACATGGCTTCTCTTATGTGCTTATGTGACGCAGAGTGTTGGACTGGATGGGCCACTGGCCTGATCCAACAGGGCTTCTCTTATGTTCTTATGTGACACAGAGTGTTGGACTGGATGGGCCACTGGCCTGATCCAACAGGGCTTCTCTTATGTGACCAAGAGTGTTGAACTGGAGGGGCCACTGGCCTGATCCAACATGGCTTCTCTTATGTTCTTATGTGACACAGA
Source organism: Heteronotia binoei (assembly GCF_032191835.1). Lineage (NCBI taxonomy): Eukaryota > Metazoa > Chordata > Lepidosauria > Squamata > Gekkonidae > Heteronotia > Heteronotia binoei. The sequence continues at coordinate 195,402,815 of NC_083224.1, read as the reverse complement.
GTGTTGGACTGGATGGGCCACTGGCCTGATCCAACAGGGCTTCTCTTATGTGACCAAGAGTGTTGGACTGGAGGGGCCACTGGCCTGATCCAACAGGGCTTCTCTTATGTGACCAAGAGTGTTGGACTGGAGGGGCCACTGGCCTGATCCAACAGGGCTTCTCTTATGTGACCAAGAGTGTTGGACTGGAGGGGCCACTGGCCTGATCCAACATGGCTTCTCTTATGTTCTTATGTGACACAGAGTGTTGGACTGGAGGGGCCACTGGCCTGATCCAACATGGCTTCTCTTACGTTCTTATGTGACACAGAGTGTTGGACTGGATGGGCCGTTGGCCTGATCCAACATGGCTTCTCTTATGTTCTTATGTGACCCTGAGTGTTGGACTGGATGGGCCATTGGCCTGATCCAACAGGGCTTCTCTTATGTTCTTATGTGACACAGAGTGTTGGACTGGAGGGGCCATTGGCCTGATCCAACATGGCTTCTCTTATGTTCTTATGTGACACAGAGTGTTGGACTGAAGGGGCCATTGTCCTGATCCAACATGGCTTCTCTTATGTTCTTATGTGACACAGAGTGTTGGACTGGAGGGGCCATTGGCGTGATCCAGCATGGCTTCTCTTATGTTCTTAAGATAGAGTCCAACGCTCCAAAACCTCTTTCAACAGTAGTCGGCGGAAAGATGAATAGCAGCAAAGCGCAAGGTGGCAACAGGGGTGCACATATTGCCCTGTTTCACACGAGGCTTCTGCAAACTTCCAAAATTATTCACATCCTTCATACACGGCGCATAGCTCAACATTTCTGCAGATTATCAACGGTCACTGAAATGCTAAAGGTGTGGTGGCCAATAGGCCAGTGCCTACTTGGCTTAAGTGTTAATCCAGCCCTGTCAGGGTTCCTGCCCCTGCTGCTGCTCTTCGCCTAGGGGCTCCCTAAGGAGCAGGAACCCAGATCTCTGGCTTCCTTGTTCTCCAAATAAGGTAAGTTCCCAATAAGGTAAGTTTAGGTAAGGTAAGTTGACCCGCCAGAAGGGGAGCCACTTAAACAGCATTTAAAGAGGACTGTATATTTTTATATATATATATATATATATATATATATATATATACAATGAAGATAGAATGCCAGCAGGGGGTTGGGGGCTTTCCAGTGTTTTGCACTGAGTGTCACATGTATGACTATCTGCCCAAAGGACAGAAGTCTTGGGTGTGTGCTCGATGCAAGGAGCTCCTGGTCCTCAGGGAACGAGTTCGTACCCTTGAGGCCGAGGTGACTGCCCTGGAGAAGCAGAGACGGTCAGTTAGGCACTTGGGGAAGACTCTCGGGGGCGTATTAGATGAGCCCCGCTCTGAACGTAGCAGCCCCGTTGCTGCCAGAGAGCGTGAGGGTCGAGAGGGAACAGGGCACCGTGCTGAGGATAAGGGGAATGCGCCCTCAGAAGGGACCTCTTCTTCGGTTGGTGAGTGGGAATCCTTTCGCGCCAAGGAACCTTCCCTGAGCAGGGGGAGAGGGGGGGGGGTATTGGTAGTTGGTGATTCGATCATTAGGCAAGTAGACAGCCGGGTGGCGAAACCGCATACTGACCGTATGGTGACTTGCCTGCCTGGTGCGAAGGTAGCGGACATTACGCGTGTAGTAGATAGACTGATAGACAGTGCTGGGGAGGAGCCTGTGGTCGTGGTGCATGTTGGCACCAACGATGTGGGGAAATGCAGTTGTGAGGTCCTGGAGGAAAAATTTAGGCTGCTAGGCAGGAGACTTAAGGCCAGGACCTCCAAGGTAGCCTTCTCGGAAGTGCTACCTGTTCCACGTGCAGGGCAGGAGAGACAGGCACAAATTAGAAGTCTCAATGTGTGGATGAGACGATGGTGTAAGGAGGAAGGGTTTAAGTTTGTTAGGCACTGGGATGCTTTCTGGAACAAGCGGGAGCTGTACAAAAGAGACGGTCTCCACTTGTCCCCGGATGGAACCAGGCTGCTGGCGCTTAAAATCAAAAAGGTGGCAGAGCAGTTTTTAAACTAAATCTTGGGGGAAAGCCGACAGGAGATGAAATGTCTCTGGTTCGGGAGGACTCGTCTCAAAGAGATGAAGGGTTAGCTGCTATTTTTCTACTGGGTAACGGACCGGAGTTGTCCACTGTGAAGGTGACAAACAATATGGACTGTCTGCCAGAGTCTCGAGGCAGCAGGAGGAAGGTGGCGGGCCTAGCTCGCCTGGGAAATTATAGATGTTTGTATGCAAATGCTAGAAGTGTTCGAAGTAAAATTGGTGAATTGGAATGTTTAGTGTTGGGAGAAAACATAGACATTGTGGGAATTTCAGAAACTTGGTGGAATGAGGAGAATCAGTGGGACACGGTGATTCCTGGATATAAGCTATATCGGAAGGATAGGGAGGGAAGGGTTGGAGGTGGGGTGGCTCTGTATGTCAGAGAGGATATACGGTCCAGTAAGGCTGAGATCAGAGAATTAGATTCACTTTTAGAAATGCTTTGGGTTGAAATAGAGGGCCCAAAAGGAAATTTAACTATGGGAGTTTGTTATCGCCCACCAAATCAAAAGAGAGAGGACGATTATAATATGATGGAAGGCTTAAAGATAGCGGCTAAACGTAAAAACTGTGTTGTAATAGGTGATTTTAACTACCCGCAGATTGATTGGGTCAATATGTGTTCTGGTCGAGAGAAAGAGATTGAGTTTCTTGATGCTCTCAATGACTGTGCTATGGAGCAGATGGTCTCAGAACCTACCAGGGGTGGGGCGATCCTGGATTTGGTCCTAAGTAATGCCCAAGACTTGGTGAGAGATGTAAAAGTGATTGCGCCGCTTGGGAGCAGTGACCATAATGTTATTGATTTCACCGTTTGTATAAATAGGGAGTTGTCCAAAAAGACCACCACAACCACGTTTAACTTTAAAAGGGGTAAATACACTGAGATGAGGAGGCATGTGAGGAAGAAACTGAAAGGAAAGGTACATACGGTCAAAACCCTTGGGGAAGCTTGGACGCTATTTAAAACTATAATCCTAGAAGCTCAGATAAAATACATACCACAAGTTAGGAAAGGCACAAACAGGCATAAGAAAAGGCCTGCGTGGTTAACAAACAAAGTAATGGAAGCTGTAAAAGGTAAGAAGGACTCCTTTAAGCGGTGGAAAACCAGTCCAAGTGAGATTAGTAAAAGGGAACACAGGCTGTGGCAAATCAAACGCAAGACTGTGATCAGGCAGGCAAAAAGGGACTATGAGGAGCATATTGCAAAAAACATAAAGACCAACAATAAAACTTTCTTCAAATATATTAGAAGTAGGAAACCAGCCAGGGAGGCAGTGGGGCCCTTGGATGACCATGGGGTAAAAGGATTACTGAAGGAGGATAGGGAAATGGCTGAGAAACTAAATGAATTTTTTGCCTCCGTCTTCACTGTAGAAGACGAGAACTTTTTGCCCGCCCCAGAACCACTAATTTTGGAAGGGGTGTTGAAAGACCTGAGTCAGATTGAGGTGACAAATGAGGAGGTCCTACAACTGATAGACAAATTAAAAACTAATAAGTCACCGGGTCCGGATGGCATACATCCGAGAGTTCTGAAGGAACTCAAAGTTGAACTTGTGGATCTTCTAACAAAAATCTGTAATCTTTCATTGAAATCTGCCTCCATTCCTGAGGACTGGAAGGTAGCAAATGTCACCCCCATCTTTAACAAGGGTTCCAGAGGAGATCCGGGAAATTACAGGCCAGTCAGTCTGACTTCAATACCGGGAAAGTTGGTAGAAACCATTATCAAGGACAGAATGAGTAGGCACATTGATGAACACGGGTTATTGAGGAAGACTCAGCATGGGTTCTGCAAGGGAAGATCTTGCCTCACTAACCTGTTGCATTTCTTTGAGGGGGTGAACAAACATGTGGACAAAGGAGATCCGATAGATGTTGTTTACCTTGACTTCCAGAAAGCTTTTGATAAAGTTCCTCATCAAAGGCTCCTTAGAAAGCTTGAGAATCATGGAGTAAAAGGACAGGTCCTCTTGTGGATCAAAAACTGGCTGAGTAATAGGAAGCAGAGAGTGAGTATAAATGGGCAGTCTTCGCAGTGGAGGACGGTAAGCAGTGGGGTGCCACAGGGCTCGGTACTGGGTCCCATGCTCTTTAACTTGTTCATAAATGATTTAGAGTTGGGAGTGAGCAGTGAAGTGGCCAAGTTTGCGGATGACACTAAATTGTTCAGGGTGGTGAGAACCAGAGAGGATTGTGAGGAACTCCAAAGGGATCTGTTGAGGCTGGGTGAGTGGGTGTCAACGTGGCAGATGCGGTTCAATGTGGCCAAGTGCAAAGTAATGCACATTGGGGCTAAGAATCCCAGCTACAAATACAAGTTGATGGGGTGTGAACTGGCAGAGACTGATCAAGAGAGAGATCTTGGGGTCATGATAGATAACTCACTGAAAGTGTCAAGACAGTGTGCGTTTGCAATAAAAAAGGCCAATGCCATGCTGGGAATTATTAGGAAGGGAATTGAAAACAAATCAGCCAGTATCATAATGCCCCTGTATAAATCGATGGTGCGGTCTCATTTGGAGTACTGTGTGCAGTTCTGGTCGCCGCACCTCAAAAAGGATATTATAGCTTTAGAGAAGGTGCAGAGAAGGGCAACTAGAATGATTAAAGGGCTGGAGCACTTTCCCTATGAAGAAAGGTTGAAACGCTTGGGACTCTTTAGCTTGGAGAAACGTCGACTGCGGGGTGACATGATAGAGGTTTACAAGATAATGCATGGAATGGAGAAAGTAGAGAAAGAAGTACTTTTCTCCCTTTCTCACAATACAAGAACTCGTGGGCATTCAATGATATTGCTGAGCAGACAGGTTAAAACGGATAAAAGGAAGTACTTCTTCACCCAAAGGGTGATTAACATGTGGAATTCACTGCCACAGGAGGTGGTGGCGGCCACAAGTATAGCCACCTTCAAGAGGGGTTTAGATAAAAATATGGAGCAGAGGTCCATCAGTGGCTATTAGCCACAGTGTATGTGTGTATATAACATTTTTTGCCACTGTGTGACACAGAGTGTTGGACTTGATGGGCCGTTGGCCTGATCCAACATGGCTTCTCTTATGTTCTTATGTTCTTATGCCCTGTTGTTAGCCCTCCAGAGGAACTAGTTGGCCCCTATGTAAGACAGGATGCTGGACTAGATGGACTCATGGTCTGATCCAGCAGGGCTCTTCTGATGTTCTTATGAAGGCCTTGCCCTCTATGCCCTGTTGTTGGTCCTCCAGAGGAACTAGTTGGCCACTATGTAAGACAGGATGCTGGACTAGATGGACTCATGGTCTGATTCAGCAGAACTCTTCTGATGTTCTTATGAAGGCCTCGACCTCTATGCCCTGTTGTTGGCCCTCCAGAGGAACTGCTTGAGACAGGATGCTGGAGTAGATGGACCACTGGTCTGATCCAGCAGGGCTCTTCTGATGTTCTTATGAAGGCCTCAGCCTCCATGACCTGTTGTTGGCCCTCCAGAGGAACTAGTTGGCCACTGTGTAAGACAGGATGCTGGACTAGATGGACTCATGGTCTGATCCAGCAGGGCTCTTCTGATGTTCTTATGAAGGCCTTGCCCTCTATGCCCTGTTGTTGGTCCTCCAGAGGAACTAGTTGGCCACTATGTAAGACAGGATGCTGGACTAGATGGACTCATGGTCTGATTCAGCAGAACTCTTCTGATGTTCTTATGAAGGCCTCGGCCTCTATGCCCTGTTGTTGGCCCTCCAGAGGAACTGCTTGAGACAGGATGCTGCAGTAGATGGACCACTGGTCTGATCCAGCAGGGCTCTTCTGATGTTCTTATGAAGGCCTCAGCCTCCATGACCTGTTGTTGGCTCTCCAGAGGAACTAGTTGGCCCCTATGCAAGACAGGATGCTGGAGTAGATGGACTCATGGTCTGATCCAGCAGGGCTCTTCTGATGTTCTTATGAAGGCCTTGCCCTCTATGCCCTGTTCTTGGTCCTCCAGAGGAACTAGTTGGCCACTTTGTGAGACAGGATGCTGGACTAGATGGACTCATGGTCTGATCCAGCAGGGCTCTTCTGATGTTCTTATGAAGGCCTCGGCCTCTATGCCCTGTTGTTGGCCCTCCAGAGGAACTGCTTGAGACAGGATGCTGGAGTAGATGGACCACTGGTCTGATCCAGCAGGGCTCTTCTGATGTTCTTATGAAGGCCTCAGCCTCCATGACCTGTTGTTGGCCCTCCAGAGGAACTAGTTGGCCCCTATGCAAGACAGGATGCTGGAGTAGATGGACTCATGGTCTGATCCAGCAGGGCTCTTCTGATGTTCTTATGAAGGCCTTGCCCTCTATGCCCTGTTGTTGGTCCTCCAGAGGAACTAGTTGGCCACTTTGTGAGACAGGATGCTGGACTAGATGGACTCATGGTCTGATCCAGCAGGGCTCTTCTGATGTTCTTATGAAGGCCTCGGCCTCTATGCCCTGTTGTTGGCCCTCCAGAGGAACTGCTTGAGACAGGATGCTGGAGTAGATGGACCACTGGTCTGATCCAGCAGGGCTCTCCTGATGTTCTTATGAAGGCCTCAGCCTCCATGACCTGTTGTTGGCCCTCCAGAGGAACTAGTTGGCCCCTATGCAAGACAGGATGCTGGAGTAGATGGACTCATGGTCTGATCCAGCAGGGCTCTTCTGATGTTCTTATGAAGGCCTTGCCCTCTATGCCCTGTTGTTGGTCCTCCAGAGGAACTGCTTGAGACAGGATGCTGGAGTAGATGGACCACTGGTCTGATCCAGCAGGGCTCTTCTGATGTTCTTATGAAGGCCTCAGCCTCCATGACCTGTTGTTGGCCCTCCAGAGGAACTAGTTGGCCACTGTGTAAGACAGGATGCTGGACTAGATGGACTCATGGTCTGATCCAGCAGTGCCCTTCTGATGTTCTCTTTAAAATACAGGATCAGTTATGACTTTTGATAAGATTTCATGCCATCGATTAACAAGAAATTGAATATAGGATGAAATCAACCAGGTGGGCATTATGAAGAGGAGAACTGTACTATGCCCTGACCTTCAGAGACATTGAGCAGTAAATGTATTTTTTAAAAAAGGTGAAGGGAGTCCCCTGTCCAAGCACCAGTCATTTCCGACTCTGGGGGGACGTCGCATCACAGTGTTTTCACTAAGACGTAAGTAGATGGATTTTTTTTAACAAATGTGGACATAAAATTACTGGTGTGACTGCAAAATAAGAGAGATGGTGCAGGCAGCCTACAAAGCGGTAGGGCTTTTTTTGAGCAGGAACGCAGGTCCGGCTGTCTTGGCGTCAGGGGTGTGTGGCCTAATATGCAAATGAGTCCCTGTTGGGTTTGTTCTACAGAAAAGCCCTGTGTGAAACACTGATGGCATCGGGGGTGTGGCCTAAGATGCAAATGAGTCCCTGCTGGGCTTGTCCTACAGAAAAGTCCTGTGTGAAATGATGATGATGAAGAAGAAGATATTGGATTTATATCCCGCCCTCCACTCCGAAGAGTCTCAGAGCGGCTCACAATCTCCTTTCCCTTCCCCTCCCCCACAACAGACACCCTGTGAGGTAGATGAAGATATTGGATTTATATCCCGCCCTCCACTCCGAAGAGTCTCAGAGCGGCTCACAATCTCCTTTCCCTTCCTCCCCCACAACAGACACCCTGTGAGGTAGATGAAGATATTGGATTTATATCCCGCCCTCCCCTCCGAAGAGTCTCAGAGCGGCTCACAATCTCCTTTCCCTTCCTCCCCCACAACAGACACCCTGTGAGGTGGGTGGGGCTGGAGAGGGCTCTCACAGCAGCTGCCCTTTCCAGGACAACCTCTGCCAGAGCTATGGCTGACCCAAGGCCATGCTAGCAGGTGCAAGTGGAGGAGTGGGGAATCAAACCCGGTTCTCCCAGATAAGAGTCCGCACACTTAACCACTACGCCAAACTGGCTCTCCATGACATCAGGGGGTGTGGCCTAATATTCAAATGAGCCCCTGCTGGGCTTGTTCTAGGCAGCATACAAGGGGCAAAGGGCCAACAAGGCATGTGCAGAGTGCAAACCTAGGGCCTTCTTCTCCCACCCATATGCGGGATCGTTCAGAAGTGACGGCATTCACGGTTCAGCTGGTGATTTCTGGGCAAAGGGAGACTGGCTTTCAGCTTTGGGACTTTGTCTTGATTCCCTGCCTCCCCCCAGTGTGGACCCCTGCACCATCTTCTCCACGCTATCCCAAATCTTCAAATCCCTTTCCTTTCAACAGCAAGCCATCCCCCCCCCCCCACCTCCAGTTTTAAAAGCCACGATTACAGGAAATCAAAACCGGGGTGGGAGGAGAGAGCACGTCATCCGGGAATTAATTAATGACTTCCTGCAGTTACAGATTTACCTTGGCCCTGGGCTTCAAAGCTGCAGACCCGAAGGGCGGGGCTGTTTGGGGAGGGGGGGCGAAAGGAAGGAAGGGCGTTTCCTTCTCTCTCCTTGCCTGGCAAGGTAAACGCTGGGAGGGGCCGGGGCTTGGCGGTGGAGCTATGCCGAAGGTGCCAGGTTCCTTCCTTGGCATCTCCCACTAAAACAGGGATGACCAAACTGTGGCTTGGGACAAACATGTGGCTCTTTCACACATCTTGTGTGGCTCTCCAAGCCCCTGCTGCCTGTTGGCCGGCAGCCTGAAGAATGCAGTTAGTTGCTTTCTTTCCAGCTCTTCCTATTCCCTCTATTTCCTTCCTCCCTTCCTTCCCTTCCCTCCTCCCTCTCTCCCTCTTCCTTCCTCCCTCCCTTCCTCCCCTCCTTCCTCCCTCCCTCCCTCCCTCCCTCCCTCCCTCCCTTCCTTCCTTCCTTCTTCCCTCTCTCCCTCCCTTCTTTTCTTCCTCCCTCCCTTTCTTCCCTCCTCCCTCCCTCCCTCCCTTCCTCCCTCCCTCCCTCCCTCCCTTCCTTCCTTCCTCCCTTCCCTTCCCTTCTCCCTCCCTCCCTTCCTTCCCTCCTCCCTCCCTTTCTTCCTTCCTCCCTTTTCTCCTCCCTCCCTTTCTTCCTCCCTTCCCTTCTCCCTCCCTTCCTTCTTCACTTCCCTCCCTCCCTCTCTTCCTTCCCTCCCTCCTTCCCTCCCTCACTTCCTTCCTTTTCTCCTCCCTCCCTCCCTTCCTTCTTCCTTCTCTCCCTCCCTTCTTTTCTTCCTCCCTCCGTTTCTTCCCTCCTCCCTCCCTCCCTCCCTCCCTTTCTTCCTCCCTCCCTCCCTCCATTCCTTCCTTCCTTCCTCCCTTCCCCCTCCCTCCCTTCCCTCCTCCCTCCCTTTCTTCCTTCCTCCCTTTTCTCCTCCCCCTCCCTTTCTTCCTCCCTTCCCTTCTCCCTCCCTTCCTTCTTCACTTCCCTCCCTCTCTTCCTTCCCTCCCTCCTTCCCTCCCTCTTCCTTTTCTCCTCCCTCCCTCCCTCCCTCCCTCCCTTCCTTCCTTCCTTCCTTCCTTCCTTCCTTCCTTCCTTCCTTCCTTCTTCCCTCTCTCCCTCCCTTCTTTTCTTCCTCCCTCCCTTTCTTCCCTCCTCCCTCCCTCCCTCCCTCCCTTCCTTTCTTCCTCCCTCCCTCCCTCCCTCCCTTCCTTCCTTCCTTCCTTCCTTCCTTCCTTCCTTCCTTCCTTCCTTCCTTCCTTCCTTCCTTCCTTCCTTCCTTCCTTCCTTCCTTCCTTCCCCCTCCCGGATCCAGGTTGACTCAGCCTTCCATCCTTCCAAGGTCGATCAAACGAGTACCCCGCTTGCTGGGGGGGAAAGCACAGATGACTGGGGAAGGCAATGGCAAACCACCCCGTAAAAAGTCTGCCATGAAAACGTGATGCAACGTCAGCCCAGAGTCGGAAAACGACTGGTGCTTGCACTCGGGACTACCTTTACCTTTTTAGGGTTGCCAAAAGCAGCCCTGTGGTGCAGAGTGGTAAAGCTGCAGTACTGCAGTCTGAACTCTCTGCTCAGGGCCTGAGTTCGATCCCGGCGGAAGCTGGGTTCAGGTAGCTGGCTCGAGGTTGACTCAGCCTTCCATCCTTCCGAGGTCGGTCAAAGGAGTATCCAGCTTGCTGGGGGGAAAGTGTAGATGACTGGGGAAGGCCATGGCAAACCACCCTGTAAAAAAGTCTGCCGTGAAAAGGTGATGTGATGTCACCCCAGAGTCGGAAACGACTGGTGCTTGCACAGGGGACGACCTTAACCTTTTCAGGGTTGCCAAGTCCAATTCGAGGCCTGGTTGGGAAAGACCTCCGCCTGAGACCCTGGAGAGCCGCTTGCAGTCTGAGGAGACAGTGCGGATTTTGATGGCCCGAGGGCCCGATTCGGTCAAAGGCGGTGTCGCACTCAAGGGGAGAGGCTGTGACATCACCTGTCTCTTTTCAGCTTTCTCCACCTGGCGGTGGCCCAATAGCTTTGAGTCTCACTTTGCTTGGGAGTTTCGAAAGAAATCCGAGGTTTGATTTATGGCATGTTGCTTTGAGTCATCCTGGGGCGTCTAGGCGGGAGCCTTTCTCTCCTGCGTTCTCTCCGTCCTCTGCAAAGGCCCACAAGCCTCTCTCCCTGCTTGGGGTTCGAATCCCCACCTGCTCCCTCAGCAACCAGGGCCAGGGCCGGAAGAAAGCCTGTGGAGACCCTAGGCCTGGGGTCCCATTCTCCGAACGGTGAGCCAGGACTGGTCCGTGGCCTGCTGGCAACTCGGCCGGGAGTTGTATAATTATTTCATGATATATTACAATGTAGTAGTAGTAAGAAGAAGAAGAGGAGGAGGAAGATGATGAAGAAGACATTAGATTTATATTCTCCTCTCCACTCAAGAGTCTCAGAGTGGCTCACAATTTCCCTTATTTTCTCCCTCTATAACAGACACCCTGTGAGGCAGGTGGGGCCGAGAGAGCTCTCCCAGAAGCTGCCCTTTCAAGGACAGAGTCTCAGAGCGGCCTGCAATCTCCTTTCCCTTCCTCCCCCACAACAGACACCCTGTGAGGTGGGTGGGGCTGGAGAGGGCTCTCACAGCAGCTGCCCTTTCAAGGACAGAGTCTCTGAGAGGCCTACAATCTCCTTTCCCTTCCTCCCCCACAACAGACACTCTGTGAGGTGGGTGGGGCTGAGAGAGTTCTCCCAGAAGCTGCCCTTTCAAGGACAGAGTCTCAGAGCGGCCTACAATCTCCTTTCCCTTCCTCCCCCACAACAGACACCCTGTGAGGTAGATGAAGATATTGGATTTATATCCCACCCTCCACTCCGAAGAGTCTCAGAGCGGCTCACAATCTCCTTTATCTTCCTCCCCCACAACAGACACCCTGTGAGGTAGATGAAGATATTGGATTTATATCCCGCCCTCCACTCTGAAGAGTCTCAGAGCGGCTCACAATCTCCTTTCCCTTCCTCCCCCACAACAGACACCCTGTAAGGTGGGTGGGGCTGAGAGGGCTCTCCCAGAAGCTGCCCTTTCAAGGACAGAGTCTCAGAGCGGCCTGCAATCTCCTTTCCCTTCCTCTCCCACAATAGACACCCTGTGAGGTGGGTGGGGCTGAGAGAGCTCTCCCAGAAGCTGCCCTTTCTCAAGGACAGAGTCTCAGAGCAGTCTACAATCTCCTTTATCTTCCTCCCTCATAACAGACACCTTGTGAGGTGGGTGGGGCTGAGAGAGCTTTCCCAGAAGCAGCCCTTTCAAGGACAGAGTCTCAGAGCAGCCTGCAATCTCCTTTCCCGTCCTCCCCCACAACAGACACCCTGTGAGGTGGGTGGGGCTGAGAGAGCTCTCCCAGAAGCTGCCCTTTCTCAAGGACAGAGTCTCAGAGCGGCCTACAATCTCCTTTATCTTCCTCCCTCATAACAGACACCCTGTGAGGTGGGTGGGGCTGAGAGAGCTCTCCCAGAAGCTGCCCTTTCTCGACAGAGTCTCAGAGCGGTCTACAATCTCCTTTCCCTTCCTCCCCCACAACAGACACCTTGTGAGGTGGGTGGCGCTGAGAGAGCTCTCCCAGAAGCTACCCTTTCAAGGACAGAGAGCAGTCACAATCTCCTTTACCTTCCTCCCCCACAACAGACACCTTGTGAGGTAGATGGGGCTGAGAGAGCTTTTACAGCAGCTGCCCTTTCAAGGATAACTCCTACGAGAGCCATGGCTGACCCAAGGCCATTCCAGCAGCTGCAAGAGGAGGAGTGGGGAGTCAAACCCGATCCTGCCAGATAAGAGTCCGCACACTTCACCACCACACCAAACACTTTAGAAATAAAGTGCACAATTGTATCATCCCAAAATCAGTCCCCCCCCGCCCCTCCCCCCGGTCCGTGGAAAAACTGTCTTCCACAAAACCGGTCCCTGGTGCCAAAAAGGTTGGGGACCACTGCCCTAGGCAGTCGAAACCTTGAGGAGGCCCTCGCAAATTATCTCAGAGTCTGAGCGCCTGCCTCACCACCCCCGGCCCCCCCTGCAGCCTGCAGCCACCTTCTGCAAAGCCCCTCTGACAAAGCTGTGGGAGAGAGGCAGAGAGAGGCAAACTTGATGACAACGGCAGCAGCAGCCGCACCAGCCAAGTCGGGCAAAGAGCAGCTCAGTTGCTGGCTGTGTGTGCAGGCTGGAAAGGCTGCAAGCAGGGGGGAAACCGGGGGGGGGGGTGCGGGAAAGCCAGCCTGGGGCCCGTAAAGGCATGGAAACCCACAGGCCGGTGCCTACTTGGCCTAATTGTTAATCCAGCTCTGACCAGGGGCAGAGAGGAGGGTGGAACTGTTTCTGCCCGGGCTGAATGGGTGCAGCTGGAATCCGTTGGGCTCGGGTTTGTTGCCAAAGCCCTCTTCCTTGCCAACGGCCTCTCTCCTTTCGGATCATGCCAGGGCGTCTGGGTGCTTGCTTTTGGAAATATTTGCACGTGGCTGTGTGGGCGAATCTCCTTGGCACAGTCGGTTCCCAGAAGCGTCAGAGTCCCAACGCGCTAAGGAAGACGTCCTAGGTATTTGGCAAGACTCGAACTCGTGCTGGGCGGCTGCCGTCACCATTGCCCAACAGGGCGGCCCGGAGCCAGGGAATCCGATCAGCTTTTCAAAACAGGAGATGGGAGCCCTCCGAGCTCTTCGGATGTTTGAGATTTTCGTTCGGGACTCGTGACAGATGTGCGGTTGCGAGCGTTCCGCGATGAGGGAAAAGCCCTCTGTGCATGGTCTGGGGGCATTGTTTTTCATTAGGGCTCAGAAGCAGGCCTCTGATTCAGTGGGAGCTCCCAGGAACACAACTCCTTTTTTTCTCCAAAGCGACCCCTGGTTAGAAGAGCTGGTATCACTGAACAATTGAACTACTCTCCTCTAGAATCGAGCACCCCGTCAGATCACATTGGGGATTGGTTGGCAATTTAAACCAGGCAGTTCAAGTTGTTTGTCTTTAGGATCATAACATCATAGAACTGGAAGGGACCACAGAGGCCATCTAGTCTAACCCCCTATTCAATGCAGGGTCAACCTAAGCAGGGGTGTCAAACATGCAGTTTGGGGGCCAAATCAGGCCCCCAGAGGGCTCTTCCCCAAGCAACTGGCTGTCATCTGCTTTCTTCTCCTTCTCTCTTGCTTCCTTCTGCGTCACAGCTTGCTTTGCAAGGCTTGCTCAATCGCACAGGAGCTACAGAGCAAAGCCTCTATTTTGTCCATTGTCTGAGGCTCCTTCCTTGGGGAGGCGGGGGGGGGCTAGGGATAGCTTGCTTTGCCAGGCTCTCTCAATTGCACAGCAGAGCTACTGAGCCAAGCCTCTCTCACTTCTATTGGCTGAGGCTCCCCCCAGTCCCCTGGGGAAGGAAGGAAAGAGCCAGAGCTTCCTTTGCCCAGCTCCCTGGATCCCATGGGAGAAATACAAAGAAAGCAACTCTAAGACCAACGAGTGCTAACATTTTAAGCATGTTTTAAGTTTTTTTAATGTGTGTGTGTATATATATATATATATATATATATATATATATTTGTGTTAGTCTATGTCCTTTATAAAGTTTATATCTCTGCTACCTAATCTTAAATACGTATGCACATGGCCCAGTCCAACCTGGCTTGGCCCAGTGATATGGCCCGTCCCGGCAAGGTTGCATTTATGTCAGATCCGGCCCTCATAAAAAATTAGTTTATATCTCTGCTACCCAATCTTAAATACTACAAAATCTTAAATCCCGTGGATACCTTCCCACCCTTAATTTCAACCATTATTACGAGTCCTTTCCACTGCTGTCACCAGGAACATTTCCCGGCTCTCCTCTAAGCGAAAGCCCATCAAATACTTCAACCATACCCCCCCCCCCCCTTAGGGGTGGAATTCTAGCAAGAGCTTCTTTGCACATTAGGCCACACCCCCTCCTAATGTAGCCAATCCTCCAAGAGCTTACAAAAAAGAGCCTTGAAGTTCTTAGAGGATTGGCTACATCAGAGGGGTGTGGCCTAATATGCAAAGGAGCTCCTGCTAGAATTACTGCTGGAATGGCCTTGGGTCAGCCATAGCTCTTGTAGGAGTTGTCCTTGAAAGGGCAGCTTCTGGGAGAGCTCTCTCAGCCCCACTTGCCTCACAGGGTGTCTGTTGTGTGGGAGGAAGGGAAAGGAGGTTGTAGGCTACTCTGAAATTCTGTCCTTGAAAGGGCAGCTTCTGGGAGAGCTCTCTCAGCCCCACCTGCCTCACAGGGTGTCTGTTGTGGGGGAGGAAGGGAAAGGAGATTGTAGGCCACTCTGAGACTCTGTCCTCCTCTTCACTGAACATTTCCAAGTCCCTCAGTCTTTCCTCATAGGCAGGGCTTTTTTTTGGTAGCAGGAGTTCCTTTGCATATTAGGCCACACACCCCTGATGTAGCCAATCCTCCTGGAGCTTACTGGGCTCTTCGTACAGGGCCTTCATGAATTGGAGTGAACTTAGGAGGGTGGTGGAAGACAGAAGGGCCTGGTGTGATGGGGTCTATGGGGTCGCAAAGAGTCGGACTCGACTGTGCAACTGAACGACAAAAACTCTAAACTCCAGGAGGATTAGCTGCAAAAGGGGTGTGTGGCCTAATATGCAAAGAAGAAGACTGCAGATTTACTGAATGTAAAAACACCCAGAGTCTCAGAGTGGCTTACAATCTCCTTTATCTCCTTCCCCCACAACAGACACCCTGTGAGGTGGGTGGGGCTGAGAGGGCTCTGACAGCAGCTGCCCTTTCGAGGACAACCTCTGCGAGAGCTGTGACTAACCCAAGGCCATTCCAGCAGCTGCAAGTGGAGGAATGGGGAATCAAACCCATTTCTCCCAGGTAAGAGTCCACACACTTACCCACTATACCAGGGGTGGCCAAACTTGCTTAATGTAAGAGCCACGTAGAAAAAAATGCCAGGTGTTTGAGAGCCAGGACGGAAGGAAGGAGATGGAGGAGGGAAAGGAGAGGTGGGAAGAAAGCAACTTTAAATGCATTCTCCAAGCTGTTGGCAGACTTGGCTCGAAGAAGTGATTTAAAGAGAGAAACGCCTTCTCCGAGCTGGCTGATGGGGCAGCGGAGGCTTTGAGAGCCACAGTTTTGCAACCCCTGCACTACACGAGACTGGAGTTCCTGCTGCAGAAAAAGCCCTACAGAACTCAGTTTCCAGGCCCCTCATCATCCTTGTTGCTATCAAAGATTTCAGGTTTTCACGGCTGGTAACATCATTGGGGTTTGTAGAATCTTTCGGGCTCAAGTGCCGCGTTCTACTGGGGGAAGTTTTCCTTCCAGACGTTTCGTTCTCGGCTGCGGAGAACATCCTCAGTGGCGTTGCAACCGGAGCAGGCCATCTAGTCTAGTCTTGCAACCGAAGCAGGCCATTGTCACGGCTGGGGCCGGGTCAGGCAAAGTCCAGAGGCAGTCCGAGGTCTGTAGCCAGTAAGCAGGAGGGTCCGAGGCACCAAATCCAAATCACTGTAGAAGTATCGCAGGTCTGAGGTCCAGAAGCCGAGGTCAGGGAGTCCAGAAGTCCAAAGTCAGGGAGTCAGGAACCAAAGTCAAGCCGGAGTGGATGCTAGAATGTCAGGGAGATGACTAGTTGCTTCCACAAAGCCTCCTCCCAAAGCCCACAGCTATATAGCCCTCTGCTGGCTGTTGCCTGTTTGGGCTAATTGCTGGCTCAGGGAGGCAGCCAGGATCCTGTTACCACTCAAGCATCCTTGCTCTTAGAAGGGCCAGAATCCTCTCAGAACTCAGGGCTCAGGGAGCGTCTTGCTTGTGAGCGTGCCGCCCTCCTCCGATCCCTGAGGTCCTGCCGGAGGCGGTCACGCACACGAGCCACCCGAGAGGGCGAGGCAGGGGGGCTGGGATCTTCTCCAGCAGGAGGCAGGGGCACTGGTGCAGGTGGCAGGGGCACAGTTTCCGCATCAGACTCAACTTCCTCTGAAGGGTCCCCAGCACCCATGACAGCCATCTAGTCTAGCCTGCTCCGGGCGCAACGCCACTGAGGATGTTCTCCGCAGCCGAGAACGAAACGCCTGGAAGGAAAACTTTCTCCAGTAGAACACGGCACTTGAGCCCGAAAGATTCGACAAACCCTAATCCTTGTTGCTCTCCGTACCTGCTCCATTCCTGTCCACATCCTTATTGAAGTGAGGCTTCTGGAAGTGCCCCAATTGGGTTTGTCCTGCGTGGGCCTTTAAACCTTCCCCCTTTGGAGCGCGTGTTCTGCTCGAGCGCTTGTGCAATTGCCAACGCTCAACATATCGGCTCATGCTTAGAACGCGCTGGTTTCCCCGGTGGCAGCGTGAGAACATGGGGGAAGCAGATGGGCATGTGAGAACGCACCAGGTGTGGAAACGTTTGCAATAGAAAGGAGAGCATCGGTGAGCTCTCAGAGGGCTCCTAGCCATTTGTGATCCAGTCAGGAATCTTTACTTTCCTTTAATTATACTGTTAAAAAGCCACATGGGCTACAACCGAGCAATGAAACAAGCAATAAAGGGTTGCAAAAAAACAACAACAACACACCATCTCCGTGCCAGGGTTGCCAAGTCCAATTCAAGAAATATCTGGGGACTTTGCGGGGTGGAGCCAGGAGACTTTGGGGGTGGAGCCAGGAGACATTAGGGGTGGAGCCAAGATCAAGGCTGTGACAAGCGTAATTGAACTCCAGAGGAGTTCTGGCCATCGCATTTAAAGGGACGGCACACCTTTTCAATGCCTTCCTTCCATAGGAAATAATGAAGGATAGGGGCACCTTCTTTTGGGGCTCGTAGAATTGGACCCCTTTGTCCAATCTTTTTGAAACTTGGGGGGTATTTTGGGGAGAGGCACTAGATGCTATATGGAAAATTTGGTGCCTCTACCCCCAAAAAACAGCCCCCCCCCAGAGCCCCAGATACCCGCGGATCAATTCTCCATGATTTTCTATGGGAATAAATCTCCCTAGGGAATAACAGAGTTCCCAGCAGACATTTCCCTCCCCTCCCCCCGCTTTCTGACGACCCTGAAGCGGGGGGAGGGCCTCCAAACCGGGGGATCCCCTGCCCCCACCTGGGGATTGGCAACCCTACTCCGTGCAGAATTTAAAATTGAAATCCGAATCTGAAAGCAGCCAGCTAATCTTAGATTTGATAGTTTTTTGAGGCTCCAGAATTAGAAAAAACAGAGGCAAAAAAGACTTCTTCCTAGCTTCAGCTCTCAAAGGGCAGTTGAATGCATAGTGAGAGCTGGTTTTCTGTAGTGGTTAACTGTGTGGATAAAGGAGATTGTAAGCCGCTCTGAGATTCAGAGTGGAGGGTGGGCTATAAATCCAATAGCTTCTTCTTCTGCAATATGTGCTATAGTGGGGATGGCCAAACTTGCTTAACTTAAGTGCCACGTAGAATAAATGTTAGATGTTTGAGAGCCAGAAGACAGGAAGGAAGGAGTTAGGGAATTCTATTTGAAATTCGATTTCTTTATCTCAAACAGTGTGATGGAGCAAACAACAAACACTATAGAACTACATGCTTACACTAGAAGATCATGTGCTGAATGGAAGACCACTTCCTCCTTCTTCTTGAACTCTCTGCCTGAACAAAGGAAGTCACCTGACTAACTGACCAAACAGACAAAACAGGTTTTCCCACTTCTAGACCTTGATTGACAGCAGTCAGTATCTTCTTCCCAGGTCCTGAAAACAATAGGGAATCAGGCACAATGTTAACCCTATAATGACTGGAACTTTAGAGCATTGCAAAGGACATACAAAACAGATACATATTTCCAACAGAAGGAAAGAAGGAACATAGATGTTAGGAGGGAGGAGAGGTGGAAAGAAAGCAACTTTAATTTTGAAAGCATTCTCCAAGCCGCCAGCCGGCTTGGCTTAGAGAAGTGATTTGAAGAGAAAAACACTTTTTCCAAGCCGGGTGATGGGGCAGTAGGAGCTTTGAGAGCCACACAAATTTGTGTGAAAGAGCCACATGTGGCTCTGAGCCACATGTGGCTCTGAGCCACAGTTTGGCCACCCAAACCCACAGTCATGAGTCGAACGAAGGAGAAGGGATGGACTGGCTGCTAAGCTTGATGGGTAATTTCCTGATGGGCCTCTAGTTTTGTCATTTCCCCCCTATGCTTGGTGGTATTGTCATCACGAGAACACGTTTGTAGTGCGCACCTGGGGTCAAAGCAATTTTTCCTCACCACCCCAGAATTGCGAGTTTGGAAAACAGAACTTGCACTGGCATGCCGTTAGGTGCTATTATAGTGCTGTCAAGCCCCTGGTCTGGACCGGGAATCCCCCGCCCTGGAAGTTCCCAACCTGCCGGCCCACATTGGGCTGGCGGGGGGAACCTCCCCCTGTGTCGCCGGCGTGATGATGTCCCCCGGAAGTGATGTCATCAAAATGGCGGCGCGCACACAGGCCGCTCTAGGCATTTCCTGGAAAACTCTATGGTTTCCCCAGACGCTCTAGCCATTTGGGAGGTAAAACTCTATGGCGGAATGTCCCCCGCTGGGGCTTGAAGAGGACTTGGCAACCCTACGCTGTTATGACCCTGCCTGCTTCCCTTCCTCAGAGGCAAGATTCTCCCTCCATTTTTCTTTCCCTTGACTGATTGAGCCACCCTAGGAATGTGTTTTCTTCTTTGCTGAGGGACTCTGGCTGTCCCACCCTGTCCTGGTACAATATTTTGACTGTTGGTTCAGCCCAGGAACCTGAGGGAAGGATCAGGAGGCTGCTTTAGAAGGTAAAGGTCGTCCCCTGTGCAAGCCCCAGTCGTTTCCGACTCTGGGGTGACGTCGCATCACAACGTTTTCACGGCAGACTTTTTACAGGGTGGTTTGCCATTGCTTTCCACAGTCATCTACACTCCTCCCCCTCCAGCAAGCTGGGGACTCCTTTGACCGACCTCGGAAGGATGGAAGGCTGAGTCAGTCTTCAACAGTGGGAGGGGAGAAAATTAGGCATTCGTCTTGAGCACCAGGGAGGAGCCCAATTTGGCACCCCCCCATTCCGGCGCCCTAGGCAAATGCCTAATTTGCCTAGCGGGTGAGCTGGCCCTGCGTATTGGTGACCTTTTAGGGCAGGGGTGTTGAACTCATTTGTTATGAGGGCTGGATCTGATATGAGGCTTTGTTGAGCCGGGCCATTGTCGGGAAGGGCCGAACCATATCAGGCCGGGCAATGTGTGTACCTATTTAAGATTAAGTAGGAGATATATAAATTTTATAAAGAACACAGACAAGCACAAATATATATATTTTTAAAAGCTTAAAACGTTAGCACTCATTGGTCTTAAAGGCGCTTTCTTTGTATTTCTTCCATGGGACCCCGGGAACTGCGCAAAGGAAGCTCTGGCTCTTTCCTTCCTTCCCCAGGGGACCAGGAGGGGGAGGAGCCTCAGCCAATAGAAGGAAGAGAGGCTTGACTCAGTAGCTCTACTGTGCAACTGAGAGAGCCTGGCAAAGCAAGCTCTCCCTCCCCAAGGGGGGAGCCTCAGCCAATGGAGAAAATAGAGGCTTTGCTCTGCAGCTCCGGTGCGATGGAGCAAGCCTGGCAAAGCAAGCTGTTACGCAGAAGGAAGCGAGAGAGAGGGAGAAGGAAGCAGACGACAGCCAGTTGCCTGATAAGGGCCCTCCGAGGCCCTGATTCGGCCTCTGAACTGCATGTTTGACACCCTTCCTGTAGGGTTTTTAAGGCAAAGAGGCAATCAGAGCTGACTCTGCCACTAGGCAAATTAGGCAGTTGCCTAGGGCGCCAGCCTTCTGGGCGTGCCAAATGGGGTGCCCCCATGTGATTATCAGTGCAGTGGTGGGAGGCGCCAGAAGTTAGCCTTCCTTAGGGTGCAGATCAGGGGTGGAATTCTAGCAGGACCTCCTTTGCCTATTAGGCCACACCCCCTGACGTAGCCAATCCTCCAAGAGCTTACAGTAGGCCCTGTAAGAAGAGCCCTGTAAGGAATTCTAGCAGGACCTCCTTTGCCTATTAGGCCACACACCCCTGATGTAGCCAATCCTCCTGGAGCTTCCAGTAGGCCCTGTACGAAGAGCCCTGTAAGGAATTCTAGCAGGACCCCCTTTGCCTATTAGGCCACACACCCATGATGCAGCCACTCCTCCTGGAGCTCTCAGTAGGCCCTATACGAAGAGCCCTGTAAGGAATTCTAGCAGGACCTCCTTTGCCTATTAGGCCACCCCCCCCCCCTGATGCAGCCAATCCTCCTGGAGCTTCCAGTAGGCCCTGTGAGAAGAGCCCTGTAAGGAATTCTAGCAGGACCTCCTTTGCCTATTAGGCCACGCCCCCCTGACGTAGCCAATCCTCCAAGAGCTTCCAGTAGGCCCTGTGAGAAGAGCCCTGTAAGGAATTCTAGCAGGATCTCCTTTGCCTATTAGGCCACACCCCCTGACGTAGCCAATCCTCCAAGAGCTTACAGTAGGCCCTGTAAGAAGAGCCCTGTAAGGAATTCTAGCAGGACCTCCTTTGCCTATTAGGCCACGCCCCCTGACGTAGCCAATCCTCCAAGAGCTTACAAGGCTCTTTACTGTAAGATCCAGGAGGATTTGCTACATCAGGGGGGGCGTGGCCTGATAGGCAAAGGAGCTCCTGCTAGAATTCCACCCCTGGTGCCGATGATCTAGGGCCGGCCCTGGAGACGATCAGAGGTGGCTTGCCATTGCCTGCCTCTGCGTAGCAGACCTGGACTTCCTTGGGAGTCTCCCATTCAGGTACCAACCGGGGCTCGCCCTGCTTAGCTTCTGAGATCTGAGGAGATCTGGCTAGCTTGGGCCACACTGGTTCAGGCAAGAGACATTCAGAGACGGCTAGTCACTGCCTGCCTTGCTGGTCTTCCATCCAGGCCATGAATTCAGCAGGAGCTCACAGGAGCGCAGCTCCTGAACCCTTCTGAGGGTTCCCCCTCCTCCTCCCCACCCGCCTTGTCCATTGAATAGGAGGTGCAGCTGCATAACAATCCCAGTGGGAAGTCAGGTTGCCAATCCCCAGGTGGGGGCAGGGGATCCCCTGGTTTGGAGGCCCTCCCCCTGCTTCAGTGTCATCAGAAAGCGGGGCGGGGGGGAGGGAAATGTCTGCTGGGCACTCCATTATTCCCTAGGGAAACCGATTCCCATAGGGAATAATAGAGAATTGATGCACAGGTATCTGGGGCTCTGAGGGGGTTGTTTTATGAGGTAGAGGCACCAAATTTTCAGCGCAGAATACCACACCTCTCCTCAAAAGGCCCCCCACGTTTCAAAAGGATTGGACCGGGGAGTCCAATTCTATGAGCTCCCAAAGAAGGTGCCCCTCTCCTTCATTATTTCCAATGGAGGGAAGGCATTGAAAAGGTGTGCCGTCCCTTTAAATGTGATGGCCAGAACTCCCTTTGGAGTTCAATGATGCTTGTCACAACCTTTCTCCTGGCTCCACCCCCAAAGTCCCCAGATATTTCTTGAATTGGACTTGGCAACCCTACCTCCTCCCCACCTACCTTGTCCATTGAGTATTAGGTGCGGCTGCATAACAATCCCTGGATCAGGAGAGTGAGCAGCCAGCCAGCCACCAGGGGCTTTGCCACGCCCCCAGCAGCCCTCATCAACCCCTGGAGAAGCCTGCACCACCCTTTCTCCACTTCTGATGTGATTTTGGGCAGTGGGTGGATTGCTGGCCAGGAGAGCCCCAGGTGAGCGAGGCCTGCGTGGGCTGACTGGATCTCTAGCCAGCCCAAGCAGGCCTTGCTTGCCCGGGGCTCTCCTTTCTTGCATCGGGTCGCTTTGGGCTGGAGGGGATGGTGGTGGCATATGCTAAGGAGTTATGCTGAGCTCCACTACCTATTTCTGCTACAAAACGACCCCTGCTCCTATCCAAGAACTAACCAGGGCTGACTCTGCTTAGCTTCTGCATTCTAATGAGATTGGGCTAGCCTGGGCACACCCGGCACTGAGCAGAACGAAAGAAGCCCTTCCTCGCATCACATGCGTCTCCTTTTCGAAACTCGCTGGAGCAGGGTGTGGTAAAGGTCCCTGATTTAGCTGGCTTCATTTAGGGGATTAGGGGATCTTGGAGAGGTATGTTAATATTCATGAGTTGTAGGAGGGCCTTCACCTTGGTGCCCTGCTTGTGGGTTTTTCCCAAGCTATCTGGTTGACCAATTTGAAAGCCAGTTTGGTGTAGTGGTGAAGTGTGTGGACTCTTATCTGGAAGAACCAGGTTTGATTCCCCACTCCTCCACTTGCACCTGCTGGAATGGCCTTGGTCAGCCAGAGCTTTGGTAGAGTTGTCCTTGAAAGGGCAGCTTCTGGGAGAGCTCTCTCAGCCCCACCCACCTGACAGGGTGCCTGTTGTAGGGGAGGAAGGGATAGGAGATTGAAGGCCTCTCTGAGACTTTGTCCTTGAAAGGGCAGCTTCTGGGAGAGCCCTCTCAGCCCCACCTGTCTCACAGGGTGTCTGTTATGGGGGAGGAAGGGAAAGGAGATTGTTGGGTGCTCTGAGACTCTGTCCATGAAAGAGCAGCTTCTGGGAGAGCCCTCTCAGCTCCACCCCTCTCACAGGGTGTCTGTTGTGGGGGAGGAAGGGAAAGGAGATTGTAGGCTGCTCTGAGACTCTGTCCATGAAAGAGCAGCTTCTGGTAGAGCCCTCTCAGCCCTACCCGTCTCACAGGGTGTCTGTTGTGGGGGAGGAAGGAAAAGGAGATTGTAGGCTGCTCTGAGACTCTGTCCATGAAAGAACAGCTTCTGGGAGAGCTCTCTCAGCCCCACCCACCTCACAGGGTGTCTGTTGTGGGGGAGGAAGGGAAAGGAGATTGTAGGCCACTCTGAGACTCTGTCCTTGAAAGGGCAGTTTGTGGGAGAGCTCTCTCAGCCCCACCTGCCTCACAGGGCGTCTCTTCTGGGGGGAGGAAGGGAAAGGAAATTGTGAGCTGCTCCAAGACTTAGATTCGAAGTGGAGGGCGGGATATAAATCCAATATCATCGTCAATATCCTCATCATTGTCCAAAACAGGATGCTGGACTAGATAATGGTCAGGGGTGTCGAATTAGTTTGCTATGAGGGCCGGATATGACATAAATAAGACCTTGTTCGACCGGGCCGTGTGTGTCATAAAATGTAATGCCAAGTAGCAGAGACATAAACTTTATAAAGGATATAGACAAACGCTATTAATTTTTTTTTTTTTAAAAAAACCCTTAAAATAAAACATGGTTAAAACACTAGCACTCATTGGTCTTAAAGGTGCTTTCTTTGTATTTCTCCCGTGGGATCCAGGGAACTTGGTAAAGGAAGCTCTGGCTCTTTCCTGCCTTCCCCAGGGGACTGGAGGGGGAGGAGCCTCAGCCAATAGAAGCAAGAGAGGTTTGGCTCAGTAGTTCTGCTGTGCAGTTGAGAGAGCCTGGCAAAGGAAGCTATCTCCCCCCTCCCCTTCCTCTCTCAGGGAGGAACCTCAGCCAATGGAGAAAATAGAGGCTTTGCTCTATAGCAGGGGTGGCCAAACTGCTCAGGAGCCAGATATGGCTCTTTCATACAAATTGTGTGGCTCTTGAAGCCCCCACCACCCCATTGGCTGGCTTGGAGAAGGCATTTGTCTCTTTAAATAGCTTCTCCAAGCCAGTCAGTGGCTTGGAAAATACATTTAAAGTTGATGTTGCTTTCTTTCCACCTCTCTCTCCCCTCATCTATTTTCCTTCCTTCCTTCCTTCCTTCCTTCCTTCCTTCCTTCCTTCCTTCCTTCCTTCCTTCCTTCCTTCCTTCCTTCCTTCCTTCCTTCCTTCCTTCCTTCCTTCCTTCCTTCCTTCCTTCCTTCCTTCCTTCCTTCCTTCCTTCCTTCCTTCCTTCCTTCCTTCCTTCCTTCCTTCCTTCCTCCCTCCCTCCCTCCCTCCCTCCCTTCCCTTCCCTTCCCTTCCCTTCCCTTCCCTTCCCTGCAGCTCTCAAACATCTGACGTTCATGTCTTGTGGCTCTCAAACATCTGACATTTATTGTATGTGGCTTTTCTGCTAAGCAAGTTTGGCAACCCCTGCTATGTAGCTCCTGTGCGATTGAGCAAGCCTGGCAAAGCAAGCTGTGATGCAGAAGGAAGCAAGAGAGAGGGAGTAGGAAGCAGATGACAGCCAGTTGCTCGGGGGGCTGATTTGGCTCCCTGGGCCGCATGTTTGGCACCCCCGGTCTAGTTTGATGCAGGAAGGCCCTTATAATAATGCACATTCAATACTTTGCAGACTCTCAGAGCGGTATATGAATCTAGAGAATCATCACGTTGCATTTGGAAGCCAACTGCGGGAGACTTATAGAATCATACAATCATAGAGTTGGAAAGGGCCATTGAGGACATTTAGTCCAACCCCCTGCTCGGTGCCCAATCAGCCTAAAGCATCGCTGACAAGCATTCGTCCAAGTGCTGCTTGAAGACTGCCAAAGAGAGGGGAGCTCCCTGCCTCCTGAGACAGCCAATTCCATTGCAAAACTCTTCTTATTGCAACAAATTTCCCCCTAATACCCAACCATTAAAAGATGTTTGCTCCTTGGGAGGACAGCTATGGTGAACCTAGGCTGTATACTAAAAAGTAGAGACATCACCCTGCCAACAAAAGCCCATATAGTCAAAACGATGGTATTCCCAGTAGTAATGTATGGCTGTGAGAGCTGGACCATAAGGAAGGCTGAGCGCAGAAGAATAAGATGCTTTTGAGCTGTGGTGCTGGAGAAGACTCTTGAGAGTCCCTTGGACTGCAGGAAGATCCAGTCAGTCAGTCCTAAGGGAAATCAACCCAGACTGTTCCCTGGAAGGTCAGATGCTGAAGCTGAAGCTCAAATCCTTTGGCCACCCAATGAGAAGGATGGAAGGAAGGAAGGAGAGGGAGGAAGGATGGAAGGAGAGGAAGGAAGGAAGGAAGGAAGGAAGGAAGGAAGGAAGGAAGGAAGGAAGGAAGGAAGGAAGGAAGGAAGGAAGGAAGGAAGGAAGGAAGGAAGGAGAGGAAGGAAGGAGAGGGAGGGAGGATGGAAGGAGAGGAAGGAAGGAGAGGAAGGATGGAGAGGAAGGAAGGAAGGAAGGAAGGAAGGAAGGAAGGAAGGAAGGAAGGAAGGAAGGAAGGAGAGAGGGAGGGAGGGAGGGAGGGGTAGAGCAACTTTAACTTCAAATGCATTCTCCAAACCATGGGCTGGCTTGACTTGGAGAAGTGATTTAAAGAGAGAAATGCCTTCTCCGAGTTGGCCAAAAGGATGGTGGGTAGTTCGAGAGCCACACAATGTGTTTGAAAGAGCCACAAGCTCCCGAGCCAGTTTGGCCACCCCTGCCCTGTACTGAGGGCTCTGTAAGCTCTTAGAGAACTGGCTACATCAGGGGTGTGTGGCCTAATATGCAAAGGAGTTCCTGCTCCAAAAAAAAAGCCCTGCTGCTCGCTCTCTTCTGCACCTGGTGTCTTCTGTCCACATCCTTTTTGAAGGGAGGTCTCCAGGACTGCACTCAGTACTCCAGGCACTGCCTGCAGTGTACAGCAAAAAATATGACATCTTGCAATTTGGATGCCTCTGTTGATATGCCCCAAGATCACATTAGCCTTTTTTGCTGCTGCATCACACTGATGGCTCAAATTTCGTTTACAGTTTACCTGTACCCCAAGACCTTGTTCGTGCACACCGCTACCCAGAAGCACTGCTACCCCGTCCAGTATGTGTGCTTCTCATTTTTGTTACCCAGACATAGATCTGTGCGTGTGTCCTGGTTGAATTGCATCTTGTTCACATTGACCCACTTCTCTAGCGTGTTCAGATCTCATTGAATTATGCCTCTATCTTTCAGGGGGGTTGTTTGAAACACTTGAATCTGACACCTTCTTGGTGAATTTTAATGTGACGCTGTTGAATTATCCAAACGTTAAACAGATTGTTCCTATTTGTTAAGTGGGTGAAGAGAAACAGACTACTTTTCTTGTGGCAAAGTCACACTCTGGAACAGATGTGAAATTTTGGAGATTTCTGATTCATTTAAGCAGAGTAATTAAGGAGATGATGTTACAAGGAGGCAGAATTAATATCCAAGGAGGTAGCTGTACCAAACTACAATTCAGGGTCAGCTAAGCAGGCAGGGTGTCTGTAAACCTTGAATCTTGCTTCTTTTCTTTTTGGCACCTATCTAAGATCCTAGTCCTCAGGAGACAATATCGAGAAAATTACAAGCTAACATCTGCGGTAGGGCTGACCTGTACGAATCCTAAAACTTAGAGGGTTTTACAACCCACTAAGATTCTAGTCCTGAGGGCAGATTATGGAATTTAGTACAATCTGTGTATTTAAAGATGAACTAGGTCTGGTCACAACTCTTTTGAGCTGTGGTGCTTGAGAAGAATCTTGAGAGTCCCTTGGACTGCAAGAAGATCCAATCAGTCAGTCCTAGGGGACTGACTTACAACCCGCTAAGATTCTAGTCCTGAGGTCATATTATGGAATATAGTACAATCTGTTTGGTGTAGTGGTTAAGTGTGCAGACTCTTATCTGGGAGAACCAGGTTTGATTCCCCACTCCTCCACTTGCACCTGCTAGAATGGCCTTGGGTCAGCCATAGCTCTGGCAGAGGTTGTCCTTGAAAGGGCAGCTGATGGGAGAGCCCTCTCCAGCCCCACCCACCTCACAGGGTGTCTGTTGTGGGGGAGGAAGGTAAAGGAGATTGTGAGCCGCTCTGAGACTCTTTGGAGTGGAGGGCAGGATATAAATCCAATATCATCTTCTTCTTCTTCTTCTTCTTCTTCTTCTTCTTCTTCTTCTTCTTCTTCTTCTTCTTCTTCTTCTTCTTCTGTTTAAAGGTGAACTAGGTCTGGTCACTGTCGGACATTGGAGAGTATTACTGTGTCATTATGCTGAATGTATTCTGTAACTTGTTCCTTGACATGACTAACTCCATTTTGAACCCCTATTACTAACCATGAAGCAGAAGACCTTGCATATCAAACGGTCTTAGAAATGTTACTAACCCATGCTGGGAATTCCTCTGCATAACACTAACAAAGCAATAGCTCTTTGAAGATAGCGAGTCTCAAGGAGAGCCAGCAGGGCTCCTCCGTGAGAAAGGGAGCCGCAAGCGATAAGAAGTAGGGAAAGTGTTACTTGCAACATTAGCGGGTGAGAATGTAGGGTTGTTTATAAATGCTTTGATGTAAGGCCTTAAAACCCATGTATGTTTCAATGTTTGCTATCAGTTCCAATGACTGCCTATTCAGAACTTTGAGATACCAAATAAACGCTACTACTTTTGCAACAAAAGATGGTCCGTTTACTTTGAGCTCCAACGTCTGACAGTCACAGCTCTTTTGAGCTGTGGTGCTGGAGAAGAATCTTGAGAGTCCCTTGGACTGCAAGAAGATCCAGTCAGTCAGTCATAAGGGAAATCAACCCAGACTGTTCCCTGGAAGGTCAGATGCTGAACCTGAAGCTCAAATCCTTTGGCCACCCAATGAGAAGGGAGCACTCCCTGGAGAAGACCCTGATGCTGGGAAAGACAAGGCCAAAGAAGAAGCGGACGGCAAAAGAGGAGATGGCTGGACAGCGTTACTGATGTGACTAACATGAATTTGAGCAGACTTCGGAGGATGGTGGAAGACAGGAGGGCCTGGCGTGACTTTCTCCATGGGGTCGCAAAGAATCGGACTTGACTGTGCGACTGAAGAACAACAAGCAGATCTGGTCTGTAAATGAAATTATAATTCCTGAGGAGCGGGCATGAAAACAGGTTATGCCACTATACCAGATAAAGATGTTAACCGAATTTCACAGCCATGTGCTTTTGAGTTAAAAATCTTCTTTTCAGATGTGAGCTCTCCCTGCTTGGGGTGAATACCCCAACCATATGTAGGGTCCCTGTGGTGAAATTAGGCAACCCTTTTTGTACCAATTGCGTAAAAGATGTTGTCAAAGCAATGAACAAATCCAGAATCTCTCTCGGCTTGACTTCGTGAACGGAGATTTAAGAAGGGTGCAATAGTCCACGTCTGCTGCAGGCTCGCTGGTGGCTGACAAGACCAATGCGGGACAGGCAGGTCCGGCCACAGTGGCTGCAGGGAAAAGTCTGATTTAGAGTTGGTGTTGTAGCAGTGCGATTCTTCCTCAATCTCCTTTTGTCCTCAAGACCAGCTATGCGTGCGTTCTCAAAGGAAGAGACAGCCTGGTGGATGATGTGCCTCCATGCTTTGCGATCTGAGGCTAGGTCAGACCACTGGTGATGGTTGATGCGACAGGTGCCAAGGGATTTCTTCAAGGAGTCCTTGTACCTCTTCTTTGGTGCCCCTCTATTTCGATGGCCGGTGGAGAGTTCGCCATACAGGGCAATCTTGGGAAGGCGGTGGTTTTCCATCCTAGAAATATGCCCTGCCCAGCGCAGCTGCGTCTTCAACAGCAGTGCTTCGATGCTTGTAACCTCCGCCCTCTTGAGGACTTCAGTGTTGGTCACAAAGTCACTCCAGTGGATGTTGAGGATGGTGCGAAGGCAGCGCTGATGAAAGCGCTCGAGGAGTCGCAGGTGATGACGGTATAAAACCCACGATTCGGAGCCGTAGATGAGGGTTGTCATCACAACCGCTTTGTAAACATTGATCTTTGTGCCTTTTTTCAGATGCTTGTTGCTCCACACTCTTTTGTGCAGTCGGCCAAATGCACGGTTTGCCTTTGCCAGCCTGTTGTCAATCTCCTTGTCGATCTTGGCATCTGAGGAGATGATGCACCCCAGGTAGCTGAACTGCTGGACTGTCTTCAGAACTGATTCACCCACAGTGATGCAAATCCAGAATGCAGCGACGAAAATGAGTAAAACCCGATGTACAGAAGTAACAACTCCCCGAAAGACACAAATATGCGACATCCTGAACATCATTTTCACAGCTTGTGCCGCTGAAATTTCTGAAATGCACTCAGTGGATAACTGAAGGCCTTTGCAGTGCTGATGAGGAATATTCAGCCCCCATCCATCAAGGCGATTGAACTGGTTCCTGCAAGAGAGTCTGCGACTGCCCGATTATCTCATTAATCTCGTTATCCCACGAGTTTATCTGAAGACGGGAATGAGTGGATGGCAGGGTGACCTGGGGTCATGGGGTAAACCGAGATCAGAATGGCTTAAGGTCAGACTCCAAACCTGGCTCTCTTTTTTATTGTCAGGGAGGGGGGGAATTCAGAAATGAATTCCTTTTTTTTCTAAATGCATTTTTATAGTTTTGTTGACAATTATTAACGATGCAAAAATGCCAAACAAACAACCAAAAACAATGCAAAACAAGGACACTATACGAGCAAAGAGATATAACAATGCAACCATAAGACAAAACATAACGTCCAACTGGAGAGTGATGGTAAGAATTGATTAGTCCAAAATCAGTACTCTAAATCTAAATTAAGAACATAAGAGAAGCCATGTTAGATCAGGCCAATGGCCCATCCAGTCCAACATTCTGTGTCACACAGTGGCCAAATATATATATATATACACATATATATATGTGTATATATATATATACACACACACTGTGGCTAATAGCCACTGATGCACCTCTGCTCCATATTTTTATCTAACCCCCTCTTGAAGGTGGCTATGCTTGTGGCCGCCACCACCTCCTGTGGCAGTGAATTCCACATGTTAATCACCCTTTGGGTGAAGAAGTACTTCCTTTTATCCGTTTTAACCTGTCTGCTCAGCAATTTCATCGAATGCCCACGAGTTCTTGTATTGTGAAAAAGGGAGAAAAGTACTTCTTTCTCTACTTTCTCCATCCCATGCATTATCTTGTAAACCTCTATCACGTCACCCCGCAGTCGACGTTTCTCCAAGCTAAAGAGCCCTAAGTGTTTCAACCTTTCTTCATAGGGAAAGTGCTCCAGCCCTTTAATCATTCCAGAAAAGGGCAACTAGAATGATTAAAGGGCTGGAACACTTTCCCTATGAAGAAAGGTTGAAATGCTTAGGGCTCTTTAGCTTGGAGAAACGTCGACTGCGGGGTGACGTGATAGAGGTTTACAAGATAATGCACGGGATGGAGAAAGTAGAGAAAGAAGTACTTTTCTCCCTTTCTCACAATACAAGAACTCGTGGGCATTTGATGAAATTGATTTGTATCTTAGTGCAATATGTTTACTATTAATCAAGTATTCACATTTCCTGCCATACTATGAACTTTACCAAAGTTATTCCCATCTTATTCTTATTTTCACATATACATTTTGCTTTCATTGACAATTAATTAAGAGCCCTGTGGTTTGGAGTCTTAAAGCTGCAGTACTGCAGTCCTAAGCTCTGCTCACGACCTGAGCTCGATCCCCGGCGGAAGCTGGATTTTCAGGTAGCCGACTCGAGGTTGACAGCCTTCCATCTTTCTGAGGTCAGTGAAATGAGTCCCCAGCTTGCTGGGGGGAAAGCGTAGAGGACTGGGGAAGGCAATGGCAAACCACCTCGTAAAAAGTCTGCCGTGAAAACATTGTGAAAGCAACGTCACCCCAGAGTTGGAAATGACTTTGGCTTGCACAACAGACCTTTCCTTTCCTCATTGACAAGAGTTGAATTTTCATGTCATTTTTAACCAGCTATACTGCCCTAAAACAGTTTGATGACCTCATGGGCCAGTGAAGTTGATTCTTGGTCCAGATGGTTCTCTGTCATGCTCAGAACCGTTGGTGAAAATTTCATACACGAACCCTCTGGGGTCAGATATCCTTGCTTTGATTTTGTGCAGAACGGACCCCAAAGTCTATTTTTCTTTATTCCCTCGTCTCAGATCTTTCTGGGGAAATCCAACAAAAGATCATAGTGTTGGATATGGTAACTCGGCATGCGAGAGAAGCTGGGAGGGAAAGATTAAGAGAATTCTCTCACTGGGGGACACTTGGTTAACTTTCAGCCTCTTTGGCCCTTGCTCGCCTTCTGCTTTCATCCTATACAGGACCTCTCTTCTTCTCTCTCTTACCTCGGCTTGGAGCTGCAGCAAGTTAGCCTTTTTTCCAAGCAGATCTGTTCACAATAAGTTACCGTATTTTTGGACCATAAGACGCACTCCCCCCCCCCCAAAAAAAGAGGGGGGAAAAGTGTGTGCGTCTTATGGAGCGAAGGTACGTGCCTTCCTCCGGGGGGGGGCGATCCGTTGCCTCCGCCTCCAATCCCAGCGCTTCCCCCGCGCCTGCCTGCCTGGCTCCAGCTTCTTCCAGCAAGCGCTGGGATCGCTCCACGCTGCCCCCACCGCAAACCCAGCGCTTCGCGAGCGCCGGCTGCGGAGAGGGCAGCGTGCTTCCTCCCTGCCTGTCTGTCTGGCTTCACCTCTGATGCTTAAAGCAAGCGCTGGGATCGGAGGGTGGAGAGACAACCTGACAACCTGCATGCAATATTTGAGGAAATCCAGCGAAGCGCTGGGTTTGCGGAGGGGGCGGGTGCTTCCTCCGTGCTTGTCTGCCTGGCTTCAGCTCTGATGCTTAAAGCAAGTGCTGGGATCGGAGGCGGAGGCAGCGAATCGCCCCCCAGGAGGAAGGTGCGTCCTATCGTCCGGAGCGCCTTATGGTGCAAAAAATACGGTAAATGTCCCTACGTGAATATGTCATGTAAGATGTGTGTCTATTATTGTAAGGAAAAATTTCTTTCTCTTGTTACCATGGGAGTCAGAACATCTTTGTAATTTGTTTGAATAGCATTTTCCCCTTAACTTGGAAACATGGAGGATTGGAGATACTATGTAAAATTTCTGTGCTTCCAAGGCAGATAGATAGATAGACAGGCAGACAGACAGACAGACGGATGGGTAGGTGGATGGGTAGATAGATGGATGGATGGACAGATGGACAGACAGACAGACGGATAGATAGACAGACAGACAGGTAAATCGACGGATGGATAGATAGATGGATGGATGGGTAAATGGATGGACAGATGGATGGATGGATAGATAGATAGATAGATAGATAGATAGATAGATAGATAGATAGATAGATAGATGATAGATAGATAGATAGATAGATAGATAGATAGACAGACAGACAGACAGACAGACAGACAGACAGAAAGATGGATGATAGATAGATGATAGATGGATGGATGGGTGATGGATGGATGGATGGATGGATGGATGGGTAGACAGAGGGATGGGTAGATGGATGGATGGATGGACAGATAGATAGATAGATAGATAGATAGATAGATAGATAGATGATAGATAGATAGATAGATAGATAGATAGATAGATAGACAGACAGACAGACAGACAGACAGACAGACAGACAGACAGAAAGATGGATGATAGATAGATGATAGATGGATGGATGGGTGATGGATGGTTGGATAGTAGGGCCGGATGAACAAATAGGCCAAGTAGGCACCAGCCTAAGGGCCCCCATACGTTCGGGGGGCCCAGGCCTTTTCAATGAAAGCAAAATGTATATGCCTGTAGGCACTGCAGTGGGGGCCAAGGGCAGCGGGCTGTGCGCTCCGACTCTGAGATCATTTGCGAGCCCCCCCCCCCGAGATTCTGACTGCCTTGGGGCCTCCACAGGGTTTAATCTGGAATGGGGACTCTGCCCCTGAGAAAGAGGGGGCCCTTCTGAGTAGCTGTGCTTTGGTGTGGCTTTGGAAGGGGTCTGGAGTCAGACTGCGGATCCTCGGATCCCTTGCAGCTCTTGACTCCTATTATCGCCCTAGCCAATTATTACAGTCGGTGAAAGATGCCTCCAACCCAAGTGAAGCTGAGCTGGCAGAGGTTTCTCAACTGCCGCCTTAACCAGATGGAATTCCTGCCTTCCGGAGGCCAGGCCAACACCCTTTCTTCAGACTTTTCCACAGCTGGTTAAAAACCATTTCCCCCCCCAGTCCAAAAGCACACTGCAGGGGTGTCAAACATATGGCCCGGGGGCCAAATCAGGCCCCCGGAGGGCTCCTATCAGCCCCCCGAGCACCTGGCTGTCATCTGCTTCTTTCTCCCTCTCTCTTGCTTCCTTCTGCATCTCAGCTGGCTTTGCCAGGCTTGCTCAATCGCACAGGAGCTACAGAGCAAAACCTCTATTTTCTCCATTGGCTGAGGCCCCCCATTGGGGAGGAATGGGGGGGAGGAAGAGCTTGCTTTCCCAGG
This sequence comes from Heteronotia binoei, assembly GCF_032191835.1. Classification (NCBI taxonomy): domain Eukaryota; kingdom Metazoa; phylum Chordata; class Lepidosauria; order Squamata; family Gekkonidae; genus Heteronotia; species Heteronotia binoei. Next base: position 195,369,329 of record NC_083224.1, on the reverse strand, counting down.
CACAGCAGAACTTCTGAGCCAAGCCTCTCTTCCTTCAATTGGCTGAGGCTTCCCTGCCTCCTGGCCCCTTGGGGAAGGAAGGAAAGAGCCAGAGCTTCCTTTGCCCAGTTCCCTGGGCCCCATGGGAGAAATACAAAGAAAGCACTTTTAAGACTGAGTGCTAATATTTTAAGGATGTTTTAAGGGTTTTAAAAAATCTTTGTGTTCTTTATTATGCTTATATCTCTGCTAAAAAGGTCAAGGTAGTCCCCTGTGCAAGCACCAGTCGTTTCCAACTCTGGGGTGATGTCACATCACAACATTTTCATGGCACACTTTTAATGGAATGGTTTGCCATTGCCTTCCCCAGTCATCTACGCTTCCCCCCCCCCCCCCCGTCCCAGCAAGCTGGGACTCCTTTGACCGACCTCGGAAAGAGGGAAGGCTGAGTCAACCTTGAGCCGGCTACCTGAACCAGCTTCCACTGGTGAGCAGAGGGCTCAGACTGCGGTACTGCAGCTTTACCACTCTGCGCCACTCTGCTACATAATCATAAATAGGCACGCGCATGGCCTGGACCCACCCGACATGGCTTGGCCCAACAAGGTCTCATTTGTGTCAGATACAGCCCTCATAATAAATGAGTTTGATACCCCTGAGTATAGGGTTAAATGTAAATCAATCTATCTATCTATCTATCTATCTATCTATCTATCTATCTATCTATCTATCTATCTATCTATCTATCTATCTATCTATCTATCATCTATCTATCTATCTATCTATCTATCTATCTATCTATCTATCTATCTATCTATCTATCTATCTATCTATCTATCTTCTGTCTGCCTGCCAACTATCATCTATCTATCAATCATCTATCAATCTATCAGCTATCTATCTGTCTGTCTGTCTGTGTGTCCGTCCATCTATCTGTCCATCTATCCGTCCATCCATCTCTCTAGCCGTCCGTCCATCTATCTATCTATCTATCCATCCATCCATGTATCTACCTATATGTCTGTCTACCCATCCATCCATCCGTCCGTCCGTCTGTCTGTCTGTCCGTCCGTCCGTCCATCCATCCATCCATCTATTCGTCCATCCATCTGTCTATCTACCCGTATGTCTATCTACCCATCCATCTATCTATCCATCCGTCTGTCCGTCTATCCATCTACCCATCCGTCTATCCATCCGTATGTCTGTCTGACTGTGTATCTGTCTGTCTGTCTACCCATCCATCCATCTACCCATCCCTCTGTCTACCCATCCATCCATCTATCTACCCATCCATCCGTCCGCCCGCCCGCCCGCCTGCCTGTCATCTATCATCTATCTATCAATCATCTATCAATCTATCAGCTTATCTGTCTGTCTGACTGTGTGTCTGTCCATCTATCTGTCCATCTATCCGTCCATTCATCTCTCTAGCCGTCCGTCTATCTATCTATCCATCCATCCATGTATCTACCCATATGTCTATCTACCCATCCATCCATCTATCTATCCGTCTGTCTATCTATCCATCCATCCATCTATTCGTCCATCCATCCGTCTATCTACCCGTATGTCTATCTACCCATCCATCTATCTATCTATCCATCTGTCCGTCCATCCATCTACCCATCCGTCTACCCATCCGTCTATCCATCCATCCATCCATCCATCCATCCATCCATCCATCCATCCATCCATCCATCCATCCATCCATCCATCCATCCATCCATATGTCTGTCTGACTGTCTGTCTATCTGTCTGTCTGTCTATCCATCCATCCATCTACCCATCCCTCTGTCTACCCATCCATCCATCTACCCATCCATCCATCCATTCATCCATCCATCCATCCGTCCGTCTATCTATCTATCCATCTGTCTGTCCATCCATCTATCTATCCGTCTGTCTGTCTGTCTTTCTATCTATCTATCCATCCATCTATCTGTCCATCCATCTATCTACACATCCGTCTATCTACCCATCTACCCATCCATCCATCCACCCATCTGTCTATCTATCTGTCTGTCCGTCCGTCTGTCCATCCATCCATCTATCTACCCATCTATCTATCCGTCTGTCTGTCTGTCTGTCTGTCTGTCTGTCTGTCTGTCTGTCTGTCTATCTATCTATCTATCTATCTATCTATCTATCTATCTATCTATCTATCTATCTATCTATCTATCTATCTATCTATCTATCTATCTATCTATCTATCTACCCATCCGTCTATCTATCCGTCTGTCTGTCCGTCCGTCCATCCAACCATCTATCTACCCATCCGTCTATCTATCCATCCATCTATCGTCCATCCATCCGTCTATCTACCCATCTGTCTGTCTATCTATCTATCTAGCCATCCATCTATCTGCCCATCTGTCTATCTATCCATCTGTCTGTCTGTCTATCCATCCATCTATCAGTTCTGGATTAAACCCTGTGGAGGCCCCCCTAGGCAATGGAAATCTTGGAGGCCCCTCGCAAATTATATCAGAGTCGGGGTGCCCGCTACCACCACCCACAGCCCCCGCTGCAGCCTGCAGCCACCTTCTCAAAAGCCCCTTTGACAAAGCTGTGGGGAGAGAGACAGAGAGAGGCAGACTTGGCAACAACACCAGCAACATCTGCACCAGGCCAGTCGGGCAAAGAGTGGCTCAGTTGTTGGCTGCACGTGCAGGCTGGGAGGGCTGCAAGCAGGGGGGAAACTCGGCGGGGGGGAGCCAGCCCCAGGCCCCTTAAAGGTGTGGAGGCCCGTAGGCCAGTGCCTACTTGGCCTAATTGTTACTCCAGCCCTGCCTTGCCCCGACTCCTCCTTGGCCCCGAGTCCCTATCCATCACCCCAACAGGCGTGTCTGCTTTCCAAAGGCAGCCCTCCCTTCCCTGGGGGGAGGGGCTCGATGACTCAGCAGAAGCCAGGCCGAGTCAGCAAATCAGCTTCCCAAATTCCGTGTGGGGAATCGGCCCAGGCTGGTTGTGACAGATCCCACTTCCTTCCTTCTTTGTTTTCCTGGCTGGGAGTGGGTGGGAAGAATGAGAACGATTTTTCTTTGGGGAGAGCTCCGTGTTTCAGTTGTCGAACTCAGGGAGATGGCTTGGATGTGGTGGGTGGTTTCTCCCTGCCTGCCCCCCCCCAAGGCTGGTTCAGACAGAAATAGTCTATCAGAGCATGGTAGGGTGGCCAAGTCCGACTCAAGAAATATCTGGGGACTTTGGGGGTGGAGTCAGGAGATTTTGGGGGTGGAGCCAGGAGCAAGGTTGCGACAAGCATAACTGAACTCCCAAGGGAGTTCTGGCCATCACACTTAAAGAGACAGCACACTTTTTAAATGCCTTCCCTTCATTGGAAGTAAAGAAGGATAGGGACACCTTCTTTGGGAGCTCATAGAATTGGATCCCCTAGTCTAGACTGCAAAATAGATGGATGGATGGAGAGAGACAGACAGACAGACACAGACAGACGGACAGACAGTGATGATAGACAGAAAGACAGACAGACAGACAGACAGACAGACAGACAGACAGACAGATAGATAGATAGATAGATAGATAGATAGATAGATAGATAGATAGATAGATAGATAGATAGATATCTTTCACACGCCTGTGTTAGAAGGTAGGTAGGTAGGTAGATAGATAGATAGATAGATAGATAGATAGATAGATAGATAGATAGATAGATAGATAGATAGATAGATAGATAGATAGATGTTAGAGAGAGAGAGAGACAGACAGACAGACAGTGATGATAGAGAGAGACAGACAGACAGACAAACAGACAGACAGACAGTGATGATAGACAGACAGATAGATAGACAGACAGACAGACACAGACAGTGATGATTGATGGTCATTATGAACGTGTCATTTGTTCTTTGTATTGTTCAGATTTGTTAGCTTTGAGAAAATCCCCCCATCCTTTGCCCTGGGCCTCACCAGACCTTTCCGCCCGCTAACTGGCCAGGTTGGAGGAGGCAATCATGTTTTCTCTTTCATCCAGCCAAGCTTTTCGACTTAAGAATCAAATCAGCTTGTGTCGGGCCAGCTGCTAAGGACCCAAATCCTACCCCACCGCCAGGTTTAAAAATAGTTCCAGGGCTCAGCAGAGAGTGCCAGACATGCCAAGGTTGGTGCTGCTGGTGACAAGGTCTTGTGGAAGTCGGGGAGGGACTCCCAAAACTCTCCACTTAGAGAGGATGCTGCTTTTATTTTTGTCTCGCCATGCACGTAGGCATCTTGGTTTGCACTAAAGAGATACCTAGAGCTGGCATTTCGTCAAAAGTGATCTTTCTTTCTAGAGCTGCCAAAAAGCAACACCCGAAGGCAGATTTGTAGACTGAGAAGCAGATGGTGAATTGGGTAGGGAGCAGAACGGAGGCTCAGGAAGGGAGACCTTCAGGACCAAGGACAGCTCCAAAGCAAGGGAGACGTTGCTCCCACAAACCAGGGAGGAGCTTCTGGTCTTTTTGAAAGATTTAATGGGTGTCTGCAGACCCCCTGCTCCTCAGTGGAGCGTGGAAAAGACTCAAACTATTTGATTTGGAGCCTCCACTGTTGAGGAGCCCCGTGACACAGAGTGGTAAAGCTGCAGTCCTGCAGTCCAAGCTCACGACCTGAGTTCAATCCTGATGGAAGCTGGGTTCAGGTCGCCGGCTCAAGGTTGACTCAGCCTTCCATCCTTCCGAGGTCGGTAAAACGAGGACCCAGCTTCAGGGCCGGTGCTAGGCTTTCTGGTGTCCTAGGCAAGTCACCCACTAGCACCCCCTCTCCCATTATTTTAGAGATATAGGGGAAATGAAGAGTACCAAACTGGAAACTTTTCACATTTTTAATTGACTGATTTTTAATTTTAACTTTTCAAAAAAAAGCGATGTTATTAAAAAAAATTGTGAAAATAGGTGTTTGCCAGCCACGCCAGGAAGGAGGGTGGGGGGGACAGAATGAGGTGGGAGACCAAGTCACACATTGGGGACAGGGGGGTGGCTTGGCTTTGTGGAGGGCAGCTTGGGGGTGGGAGAGAACAAGGCGACAGCGGTCAGGAGCCAGAGTCATGGGTCAGGGAGGGGGCACCCAGCGGCGCCCCGAGGCCAGGTGACACCCTAGGTGAGTGCCTACTTTGCCTGCTCCCACGCACTGGCCCTGTCCAGCTTTCTGAGGCAGTCTTCGCAGTGGAGGACGGTAAGCAGTGGGGTGCCGCAGGGCTCGGTACTGGGTCCCATGCTCTTTAACTTGTTCATAAATGATTTAGAGTTGGGAGTGGGCAGTGAAGTGGCCAAGTTTGCGGATGACACTAAATTGTTCAGGGTGGTGAGAACCAGAGAGGATTGTGAGGAACTCCAAAGGGATCTGTTGAGGCCGGGTGAGTGGGCGTCAACGCGGCAGATGCGGTTCAATGCGGCCAAGTGCAAAGTAATGGACATTGGGGCCAAGAATCGCAGCTACAAATACAAGTTGATGGGGTGTGAACTGGCAGAGACTGACCAAGAGAGAGATCTTGGGGTTGTTGTGGTAGATAACTCACTGAAAATGTCAAGACAGTGTGCGTTTGCAATAAAAAAGGCCAACGCCATGCTGGGAATTATTAGGAAGGGAACTGAAAACAAATCAGCCAGTATCATAATGCCCCTGTATAAATAGATGGTGCGGTCTCATTTGGAGTACTGTGTGCAGTTCTGGTCGCCGCACCTCAAAAAGGATATTATAGCATTGGAGAAAGTCCAGAAAAGGGCAACTAGAATGATTAAAGGGCTGGAACACTTTCCCTGTGAAGAAAGGTTGAAACGCTTGGGACTCTTTAGCTTGGAGAAACGTCGACTCTGGGGTGACATGATAGAGGTTTACAAGATAATGCATGGGATGGAGAAAGTAGAGAAAGAAGTACTTTTCTCCCTTTCTCACAATACGAGAACTCGTGGGCATTCGATGAAATTGCTGAGCAGCCAGGTTAAAACGGATAAAAGGAAGTCCTTCTTCACCCAAAGGGTGATTAACATGTGGAATTCCCTGCCACAGGAGGTGGTGGTGGCCACAAGCATAGCCACCTTCAAGAGGGGTTTAGATAAAAATATGGAGCAGAGGTCCATCAGTGGCTATTAGCCACAGTGTGTATATATTTATATATATATAATTTTTTTTGGCCACTGTATGACAGTGTTGGACTGGATGGGCCATTGGCCTGATCCAACATGGCTTCTCTTATGTTCTTATGCGACACGGAGTGTTGGACTGGATGGGCCATTGGCCTGATCCAACGTGGCTTCTCTTCTGTTCTTATGTGACACAGAGTGTTGGACTGGATGGGCCATTGGCCTGATCTAACATGGCTTCTCTTATGTTCTTATGTGACACAGAGTGTTGGACTGGATGGGCCATTGGCCTGATCCAACAGGGCTTCTCTTATGTTCTTATGTGACACAGAGTGCTGGACTGGATGGGCCATTGGCCTGATCCAACATGGCTTCTCTTATGTTCTTATGTGACACAGAGTGTTGGACTGGATGGGCCATTGGCCTGATCCAACAGGGCTTCTCTTATGTTCTTATGTGACACAGAGTGCTGGACTGGATGGGCCATTGGCCTGATCCAACATGGCTTCTCTTATGTTCTTATGTGACACAGAGTATTGGACTGGATGGGCCATTGGCCTGATCCAACAGGGCTTCTCTTATGTGACACAGAATGTTGGACTGGATGGGCCAGTGACCTGATCTAACATGGCTTTTCTTATGTTCTTATGTGACACAGAGTTTTGGACTGGAGGGGCCACTGGCTTGATCCAACATGGCTTCTCTTATGTTCTTATGTGACACAGAGAGTTGGACTGGATGGGCCATTGGCCTGATCCAACAGGGTTTCTCTTATGTTCTTATGTGACAAAGAGTGTTGGACTGGAGGGGCCACTGGCTTGATCCAACAGGGCTTCTCTTATGTTCTTATGTGACACAGAGTTTTGGACTGGAGGGGCCACTGGCTTGATCCAACATGGCTTCTCTTATGTTCTTATGTGACACAGAGTGTTGGACTGGAGGGGCCATTGGCCTGGTCCAAGATGGCTTCTCTTATGTTCTTATGTGACACAGAGTGTTGGACTGGAGGGGCCACTGGCCTGATCCAACATGGCTTCTCTTATGTTCTTATGTGACACAGAGTGTTGGACTGGATGGGCCACTGGCCTGATCCAACATGGCTTCTCTTATGTTCGGGAGGGGTGGGGGGAAGTGTAGAGCAGTGGTCCCCAACCTTTTTGGCACCAGGGAAGACAGTTTTTTCATGGACCAGGGTGGTTGTGCTGGTGGTGATGCTTTTGGGATGATACAATTGTGCACTTTATTTTGGTGTAGTTAAGTGTGCAGACTCTTATCTAGGAGAACCGGGTTTCATTTCTCACTCCTCCACTTGCAGCTGCTGGAATGGCCTTGGGTCAGCCAAAGCTCTCGCAGGAGTTGTCCTGGAAAGGGTGGCTTCTGGGTGAACTCTCTCAGCCCCACCCACCACACAGGGTTTCATGGGGGAGGAAGGGAAAGGAGATTGTAGGCCGCTCTGAGACTCTGTCCTTGAAAGGGCAGCTTCCGGGAGAGCTCTCAGCCCCACCTACCTCACAGGGTGTCCGTTGTGGGGGGAAATGTTATAGAAGATTGTAAGCCACTCTGAGTCTCTGATTCAGAGAGAAGGGCAGGGTATAAATCTGCCGTCTTCTTCATCACCTGCATTAAATGAAGGTGACACTTGGCCCCGGCGGAGGCTGGGTTGCTAAGGCATTCCTCACCTGTTGCTTCTGGCCCCTCCACCCGACATCGAATTCGCAGCTCTTTTGTTGCTCTGCGTTCCAAGGGCTCAGCTGGGATCACGCCCCATGATCTCTGCTCCTGCCCTCGGGAGCTGCCAACGCAGAACCTGCAGATGCTTACAAAGGAGGCCCCAGGAGACCAGGCCGTTGCTTACCGACCCAGCCAGGGAAATGAGCAGAATGAGATGTGGCTCTGGCAACCTGGTTGGCCTGACAGATCAAGAGAGCTAGTTTGGGGAAGTGGTTAAGTGGGCGGACTCTTATCTGGAAGAACCAGGTTTGATTCCCCGCTCCTCCACTTGCAGCTGCTGGAATGGCCTTGGGTCAGCCATAGCTCTGGCAGAGGTTGTCCTTGAAAGGGCAGCTGCTGTGGGAGCCCTCTCCAGCCCCACCCACCTCACAGGGTGTCTGTTGTGGGGGAGGGAGATAAAGGAGATTGTAGGCCACTCTGAGACTCTGTCCTTGAAAGGGCAGCTTCTGGGAGATTCCTCTTAGCCCCACCAACCTCACAGGGTGTCTGTTGTGGGGGAGGAAGGGAAAGGAGATTGTAGGCCGCTGTGAAGCTCTGTCCTTGAAAACCCCAGGTGCCATCAGGAGGTCCATCAGTGGGGCCAGAACACAAGAAGCCCTCACACTGTTGCTCCCCCCCCCAAGCACCAAGAATACTGAGGATCACTGCCCCAGACATAAGAACATAAGAGAAGCCATGTTGGATCAGGCCAATGGCCCATGCAGTTCAACACTTTGTGTTACACAGTGGCCAAAAAAAACAGGTGCCATCAGGAGGTCCATCAGTGGATCCAGGACACTGGAAGCCCTCCCACTGTTGCCCCTCCCAAGCACCAAGAATACAGAGCATCACTGCCCCAGACATAAGAGAACATAAGAGAAGCCATGTTGGATCAGGCCAGTGGCCCATCCAGGCCAACACTCTGTGTCCCATAAGAACATAAGACAAGCCATGTTGGATCAGGCCAATGGCCCATCCAGTCCAACACTGTGTCACATAAGAACATAAGAGAAGCCATGTTGGATCAGGCCAATGGCCCACCCAGTCCCACACTCTGTGTCACATAAGAACATAAGAGAAGCCATGTTGTATCAGGCCAGTGGCCCATCCAGGCCAACACTCTGTGTCCCATAAGAACATAAGAGAAGCCATGTTGGATCAGGCCAATGGCCCATCCAGTCCAACACTGTGTCACATAAGAACATAAGAGAAGCCATGTTGGATCAGGCCAATGGCCCATCCAGTCCAACACTCTGTGTCACATAAGAACATAAGAGAAGCCATGTTGGATCAGGCCAATGGCCCACCCAGTCCAACACTCTGTGTCACATAAGAACATAAGAGAAGCCATGTTGGATCAGGCCAGTGGCCCATCCAGTCCATCACTCTGTGTCACACAGTGGCCAAAACCCAGGTGCCATCAGGAGGTCCACCAGTGGGGCCAGTTGAAAGGACCACAAAACAGGTTCTGTGAAAGGCTGGGACCCTGGAGAACTGCAGCCAGTCTGAGTAGAGACTATGGACTTTGATGGATCGCTTGTCTGATTAAGTGTAAAGCAACTTCACAAATAAAAGTACAAAAGTCAGCGCAGTGGAAATCAACATTCTGGCCTTTTTTTGTGCGGTGCGGATTAAAGGAAGGCAGCCTTGTCCAACATGCGAGGGGCTGAGGGCGTGCAACACACAGCGCCCACGAGCATGCGTGAGAGAACATGCATTAACATTAGCGAGTTAAAAATCTAATGTGATTGTGTTAAGATTTCTCCCTCCCATGCGGCAGAGCCCGGTGACGCTTTGAAGGATATCCGTGCACGTTTTTGCTGAGGCTGGCAATCTGGAAAGTTCACGCTAAGTGGTTTGTGTCACCATAAATAAAGCTGGGACTCTCTCTCTCTCTTGCTCTATGTGCATGGCAATTTTTTTAAATGAAGGGGAGGTTTTTTTTTTCCTTATGCGCACAGACTAGGCTCAGGCTTGGAGGTTTAATCAGGTTGCAAACTGTTGCGGGGATTAACAACGCCCCCCCCACACACACGGCAAGCTTTCTTTCACTTTTTTTCCTGTTTGTGGGATGTGCGTTTTATTGTTCTCACTTTATCTCCCTATAATGATTAGGGCTTTTTTTTGGGTGGTGGTGCAGGAACTCCTTTGCATATTAGGCCACACCCCCCAATGTATCTTTAAAAGGTCAAGGTCGTCCCCTGGGCAAGCACCAGTCGTTTCCGACTCTGGGGTGACGTTGCTTTCACAACGTTTTCATGGCAGACTTTCTTTTGGGGTTGTTTGCCATTGCCTTCCCCAGTCCTCTACACTTTCCCTCCCCAGCAAGCTGGGGACTCATTTGACCGACCTTGGAAGGATGGAAGGCTGAGTCAACCTGGATCCAGCTACCTGAACCCAGCTTCCGCCGGAATCGAACTCAGGTCATGAGCAGAGACCTCAGACTGCAGTACTGCAGCTTTACCTATCTTGCAGGGCTCTTTGTACAGGGCCTACTGTAAGCTCCAGGAGGATTGGCTACATCAGGGGTGTGTGGCCTAATACGCAAAGGAGCTCCTGCTAGAATTCCTTACAGGGCTCTTCTCACAGGGCCTACTGTCAGCTCCAGGAGGATTGGCTACATCAGGGGGGTGTGGCCTAATAGGCAAAGGAGGTCCTGCTAGAATTCCTTACAGGGCTCTTCTCACAGGGCCTACTGGAAGTTCCAGGAGGATTGGCTACATCAGGGGTGTGTGGCCTAATACGCAAAGGAGCTCCTGCTAGAATTCCTCACAGGGCTCTTCGTACAGGGCCTACTGGAAGCTCCAGGAGGATTGGCTACATCAGGGGTGTGTGGCCTAATACGCAAAGGAGCTCCTGCTAGAATTCCAGCCCTGGTTTCCAGCAATGGTTGGGCAACTGACTCCAGCAAATGGGTCAGACAAACCCCCCCACCTCCCACTGGTTGATCCCAGTTCTCACAGGTGTTCTGCTACTGATCTTGGAAGGTCCATTTAGTTTTAAAGTCAATTCAGCTTAAAAGCAGGACCTTTCTTTTCCACAAATGCTTGTTTTAACCAGGGCCTTTTTTTCCTAGCAGGAACTCTTTTGCATCGTAGGCCACACCTCCCTGATGAAACCAATCCTCCAAGAGCTTACAAGACTCTTTTTGTAAGCTCCAGGAGGATTGGCTACATCAGGGGTGTGTGGCCTAATACGCAAAGGAGCTCCGGCTAGAATTCCTTACAGGGCTCTTCTCACAGGGCCTACTGGAAGCTCCAGGAGGATTGGCTACATCAGGGGGTGTGGCCTAATAGGCAAAGGAGCTCCTGCTAGAATTCCAGCCCTGGTTTCCAGCAATGGTTGGGCAACTGACTCCAGCAAATGGGTCAGACAACCCCCCCCCCACCTCCCACTGGTTGATCCCAGTTCTCACAGGTGTTCTGCTACTGATCTTGGAAGGTCCGTATAGTTTTAAAGTCAATTCAGCTTAAAAGCAGGAATGCTTGTTTTAACCAGGGCCTTTTTTTCCTAGCAGGAACTCTTTTGCATCGTAGGCCACACCTTCCTGATGTAACCAATCCTCCAAGAACTTACAAGGCTCTTTTTTTGTAAGCTCCGGGAGGATTGGCTACATCAGGGGTGTGTGGCTTAATATGCATAGGAGCTCCTGCTACAGAAAAAGCCCCGGTAATGATACTGGTATCATGACCTGGGCTGATCTTGTCAGTTTTTGAGAAGCTAAAGAGGGTTGGCCCGGGTGACTGCTTGGGTGGGAGCAGGGGTCGTTTTTGTAGGAAAATAGGGGGTGGAGCTCATTATTAAAACCTATTAGCATATGCCACCCTCCCCCCACCAGCCAGAAGCAACCCGACGCAAGAAAGGAGAGCCCCAGGCGAGTGAAGCCTGCTTGGGCTGGTTAAAGAGCCAACCAGCCCAAGCAGGCCTCACTCCCCTCAGGCTCTCCTGGGCTGCTCCACCCACAGTCAAAAGACCAGCAAGCCACCCACAGCCCAAAATCTCATCAGAAGTGGAGAAAGGGTGGCGTGGGCTTCTCCAGGGGTTAATGAGGGCCGCTGGAGGCGTGGCAAAGCCCCTGGTGGCTGGCTGGCTGCCTGCTCTCCTAATCCAGGGATTGTTATGCAGCTGCACCTACTATTCAATGGACAAGGTATGTGGGGAGGAGGAGGGAGAACCCTCAGAAAGGTTCAGGAGCTGTGCTCCTGTCAGCTCCTGCTGAATCTGAGGCCTGCCTGGGAGACCTCCATGGAAGTTCTGGGTCGCTGTGCAGAGAGGCAGCCCGTGGCAAATCACCTTTCTTTCTCTCTTGCCTTGAAAACCTTACAGAGAGGAACTACTGATAACACCAAAGTAGGGATACAGGCCTTTTATTACTTTGGCGTAGGGATTAAGTGTGCAGGCTCTTATCTGGGAGAACCGGGTTTGATTCCCCACTCCTCCACTTGCAGCTGCTGGAATGGCCTTGGGTCAGCCAGAGCTGTGGCAGAGGTTGTCCTTGAAAGGGCAGCTTCTGGGAGAGCTCTCTCGGCCCCACCTGCCTCACAGGGTGTCTGTTGTGGGGGAGGAAGGGAAAGGAGATTGTAGGCCGCTCTGAGACTCTGTCCTTGAAAGGGCAGCTTCTGGGAGAGCTCTCTCGGCCCCACCTGCCTCACAGGGTGTCTGTTGTGGGGGAGGAAGGGAAAGGAGATTGTAGGCCGCTCTGAGACTGTCCTTGAAAGGGCAGCTTCTGGGAGAGCTCTCTCGGCCCCACCTGCCTCACAGGGTGTCTTTGTGGGGGAGGAAGGGAAAGGAGATTGTAGGCCGCTCTGAGACTGTCCTTAAAGGGCAGCTTCTGGGAAAGCTCTCTCGGCCCCACCTGCCTCACAGGGTGTCTGTTGTGGGGGAGGAAGGGAAAGGAGATTGTAGGCCGCTCTGAGACTCTGTCCTTGAAAGGGCAGCTTCTGGGAGAGCTCTCTCGGCCCCACCTGCCTCACAGGGTGTCTGTTGTGGGGGAGGAAGGGAAAGGAGATTGTAGGCCGCTCTGAGACTCTGTCCTTAAAAGGGCAGCTTCTGGGAGAGCTCTCTTGGCCCCACCTGCCTCACAGGGTGTCTGTTGTGGGGGAGGAAGGGAAAGGAGATTGTAGGCCGCTCTGAGACTGTCCTTGAAAGGGCAGCTTCTGGGAGAGCTCTCTCGGCCCCACCTGCCTCACAGGGTGTCTTTGTGGGGGAGGAAGGGAAAGGAGATTGTAGGCCGCTCTGAGACTGTCCTTAAAGGGCAGCTTCTGGGAAAGCTCTCTCGGCCCCACCTGCCTCACAGGGTGTCTGTTGTGGGGGAGGAAGGGAAAGGAGATTGTAGGCCGCTCTGAGACTCTGTCCTTGAAAGGGCAGCTTCTGGGAGAGCTCTCTCGGCCCCACCTGCCTCACAGGGTGTCTGTTGTGGGGGAGGAAGGGAAAGGAGATTGTAGGCCGCTCTGAGACTCTGTCCTTGAAAGGGCAGCTTCCGGGAGAGCTCTCTCAGTCCTACCTACCTCACAGGGTGTCTGTTGTGGGGAAAGATAAAGGAGACTGTAAGGCACTCTGAGATTGATTCAGAGTGAAAGGCAGGGTATAAATCTGTGGTCTTCTTCTTAAAGTGCTTCTCCCAGCTGAAGAGCATCTACCCTGGAGGCACCTGAATGCTCAGTTGGGTAGAGTCCCACTCTAATCCAGGAAGACATGAGTTCTGCCAGTGGCTACCGACGTAAGTCAACTCCCTCCTTCCTGCTCAGTGTTTTAATTGTTAGAACAGATCAAAGGAAGGAAGTTCTTCCCCCAAAGGGTCATTAACACATGGAATTCACTGCTTCAAGAAGAGGTGATGGCTACAAGCAGAGGCAGCTTCCAAAGGGAACTGGATAAACAGATGGAGCAGAGGTGCGTCAGTAGCTATGAGCCGCAAGGTATAGAGGGAACACATTGTCTTGGGCACTGATGCTCAGTATTCTTGGTGCTTGGCAGGGGCAACAGTGGGAGGGCTTCTGGCCCCACTGGTGGGCCTCCTGATGGCACCGGGTTTTGGCTCCTGTGTGACGTAGAGTGTTGGACTGGATGAGCCATTAGCCTGATCCAACAGGGCTTGTTTTATGTTTATATGTCTGGGGCAGTCAGGCGCTGGTGATTGGGGGGGACAATAATGGGAAGGCTTCTGGAGTTCTGGCCCCACTGATGGACCTCCTGATGGCACAGAGTTTTGGCTCCTGTGTAACGTAAAGTGTTGGACTGGATGGGCCTTTGGCCTGATCCAATGTGGCTTCTTTTATGTTCTTATGTCTGGGGCAGTGATGCTCTGTATTCTTGGTGCTTGTGGGGGTGGGGGGGGGGCAACAGTGGGAAGGCTTCTGGAGTTCTGACTGCACTGATGGACCTCCTGATGGCACCTGTGTTTTTTGGCCACTGTGTGACAAAGAGTGTTGGACGGGATGGGCCATTGGCCTGACCCAACATGGCTTCTCTTATGGTCTTAGGTCTGGGGCAGTGATGCTCTGTATTCTTGGTGCTTGGGGGGGGGGGCACAGTGGGACGGCTTCTAGTGTCCTGGCCCCACTGCTGGACCTCCTGATGGCACCTGGGTTTTGGCTACTCTGCAACACAGAGTGTCGGACTGGATGAGCCATTGGCCTGATCCAACATGGCTTCTCTTATGTTCTTTTGTCTGGGGCAGTGATGCTCTGTATTCTTAGTGCTTGGGGGGGGCAACAGTGTGAGGACTTCTGGTGTCCTGGCCCCCCTTAAGGACCTCCTGATGACACCTGGATTTTTTTGGCCACTGCGTGACAGTGTTAGACTGGATGGGCCATTGGCCTGACCCAGCATGGCTTCTCTATTGTTCTTATGCATTTTGAGGTCTGACGGGGTGAAGCATACACTTGGCTTTCACAACCACCCTGTAAGTTAGGCAGATGGGATTGCCCCATGATGCAGGTGGGAGAGGGCGAAAGAGACAGTGGTTGAACAAAGATCACCTGTGAGTTTGCGTCTGAGATCTGAGGGAGATTCTCTGTGTTTGAAGCACCCCTGAGATCACTATACTATCCTGATGCTTCAGAATGGGAGGGAGAAAATTGCACCAGGCAGAAAGATCCATAGTCAGTGGCAGTATACCTCCAGTGAGCAGACGCTTAGGTCAGGTTTTTAGGGGTAGGGATTTGTGAGTTTCCTGCATTGTGCAGGGGGTTGGGCTAGAGGACCCTGGAGGTCTCTTCCAACTCTATGATTCTAAGTTGAGAGTTCATGTTCTAATACTGGGGAAAATGTACTTATACCCAAATGGAAATTTACAGAGTTCCAAGGAAGACACAAAAGAAGAGACAGGTGGACAAGTTGAACATCCAATATTTACACACACACACACAGGTTTATTGTTAGAGGCCATTTGTAATGATGTGTTAAGTGTACCACGTTTGCATCAGTGTTCTCTCCAAGCGGAGTTAGTGTGAGTTAACTCACAGATTTTTAGCCTCCAGCTCACACATTTTTGTCTTAGCTCAGGAAGGATGACCCCGGAGCAAACTCATTTATGCTCACAACTTTCATGCCAGTAGCTCACAATGTAGAATTTTTGCTCACAGGTCTCCACAGCTTAGAGCAGGGGTGTCAAACATGCGGCCTGGGGGCCAAATCAGGCCCCCCAGAGGGCTCCTATCAGCCCCCTGAGCAACTGGCTGTCATCCGTTTCCTTCTCCCTCTCTCTTGCTTCCTTCTGCCTCTCAGCTTGCTTTGCAAGGCTCGCTCAATCGCACAGGAGCTACAGAGCAAAACCTAGTTTTTCTCCATTGGCTGAGGCTCCTCCCTTGGGGAGGAAGGGGGGAAGGCAGAGCTTGCTTTGCCAGGCTCTCTCAATCACACAGCAGAGCTACTGAGCCAAGCCTCTCTTCCTTCTGTTGGCTGAGGCTCCTCCCCCTCCTGGTCTCCTGGGGAAGGACGGAAAGAGCCAGAGCTTCCTTTGCCCAGTTCCCTGGATCCTATGGGAGAGATACAAAGAAAGCACCTTTAAGACCAATGAGTGCTAACGTTTTAAGCATGTTTTAAGGTGTGTGTGTGTTTTTTTTAAATATTTCGTCATGTTTGTCTGTGTCCTTTATAAAGTTTATATCTCTGCTACCTAATCTTAAATAGGTACACACATGGTGCAGCCTGACATGGCCTGGCCCAACAAGGTCTCTTTTATATCATATCCGGCCCGCTTAATAAATGAGTTTGACACCCCTGGCTTAAAGGGAACCTTGGACTGCATATAAAAAGGCATGCTTTGTACATTTTCCCATGAGTGGTGCCCCCTGGAGTATGGGAGGGCACACAGCAGCAGCACCCCAGCCGCCACCTTCAAGTCCCGTTACCTGGTTTCCCCCTCGCCTCCCATTTGTCCTCACAGCCACCCTGCAAGGTAGGTGAGGCTGGGAGAGACCGACTGCGCCAAGGTAACGCAGCAGGCTGAAGAGCTGATTAGGGATCGGAAACCCCCTGACTCTCCCATCCTGGTCTGTCTGCGTGTGGACGGCTGGTGGGGTTTGAGGGGGACCTTTACCCTTAAAGGCTGGCTTTCAGCTCTGAGTCAGGATCTCTTCTGCATGTGAACCTTTTCCATCCCGAGAACACCAGAAGAGCCCTGCTGGATCAGACCAGGGAGGGTCCATCTAGTCCAGCCTCCTCTCACACAGTGACCAACCAGTTCCTCTGGAGGGGCCAACAACAGGGCAGAGAGGCTGAGGCCTTCCCCTGAGAAGAACGTCAGAAGAGCCCTGCTGGATCAGACCAGGGAGGGTCCATCTAGTCCAGACTCCTGCCTCACACAGTGGCCAACCAGTTCCTCTGGAGGGCCACGAGCAGTGTAGAGAGGCCGAGGCTTTCCCCTGAGAAGAGCATCAGAAGAGCCCTGCTAGATCTGAGCAGTGGTCCATCTAGTCCAGCATCCTTTCTCACACAGGGGCCAACCAGTTCCTCTGGAGGGCCAACAACAGGGCAGAGAGGCTGAGGCCTTCCCCTGAGAAGAACATCAGAAGAGCCCTGCTGGATCAGACCAGTTGTATGATTATTTCATTATATATTACAATGTAGTAGTAGTAGTAATAATAATAATAATAATAAATTGGATTTATATCCTGTCCTTCACTCAAAATCTCAGAGCGGCCTACAATCTCCTTGCCCTTCCTCCCCCACAACAGACACCCTGTGAGGCGAGTGGGGCTGAGAGAGCTCTCCCAGCAGCTGCCCTTTCAAGGACGGAGTCTCAGAGCGGCCTACAATCTCCTTTCCCTTCCTCCCCCACAACAGACACCCTGTGAGGTGGGTGGGGCTGAGAGAGCTCTCCCAGAAGCTGCCCTTTCAAGGACAGAGGCTCAGAGCGGCCTACAATCTCCTTTCCCTTCTTCCCCCACAACAGACACCCTGTGAGAAGGGTGGGGCTGAGAGAGCTCTCCCAGAAGTTGCCCTTTCAAGGAGAAGTCCTAAGAGAGCTGTGGCTGACCCAAGGCCATTCCAGCAGCCTCAAGTGAAGGAGTGGGGAATCAAACCCAGTTCTCCCAGATAACAGTCCACACACTGAACCACCACACCAAACTGTAAGGGCTGTTTGGGAAATCTCCTCCGGTTCTGTAGTCAGGGCCAGCCTTAGGGCATTCAGTGCCGTAGGCAGGTCCGCTGCTCCCCGCTGCCTCCTCCATGGCGGCTCCCTGTTCCACGGTGCCACCCAGCACCCGCACAGCGACAGAGGAGAGATAGAGGTGGGGAAGGAGAAAGCTTGCCCGAGAGCGGGGAAGGTGGCGCAAGAATGAGAAAGCCGATGTGAGAGCCTTTGTGAATCATGTGGGGGGTGCAGAGTGGGAAAGCTGCAGTACTGCAGTCTGAGCTCTCTGCTCAGAACCGGAGTTCGATCCCGGCGGAAGCCGGTTCCAGGTTGACTTAGCCTTCCATCCATTGTACTTCCCCTTTCTGCACTGTGGTCTGAACTCTGCTCACGACTTGAGTTCAATCCCAGCGGAAGCTGGTTCAGGGAACTGGCTCCAGGTTGACTCAGCCTTCCATCCTTCTGAGGTCGGTGAAATGAGTCCCCAGCTTGCTGGGGGGGGGGGGAGTGTAAAAGACTGGGGAAGGCAATGGCAAACCACCCTGTAAAAAGTCTGCCGTGCTGTTGTGAAAGCAACGTCACCCCAGAGTCGGAAACGATCGGTGCTTGCACAGGGGGACCTTTCCTTTCCTTTTTCCTCCACTCCGAATCTCAGTGTCTCAGAGTGGCTCACAGACTTCTTTATCTTCCTCCCCCACAACAGACACCCTGTGAGGTAGGTGGGGCTGGGAGGGCTTTCACAGCAGTTACCCTTTCAAGGACAACTCCTGCGAGAGCTGTGGCTGACTCAAGGCCATTCCAGCAGCTGCAGGTGGAGGAGTGGAGAATTAAACCCGCTTCTCCCAGATAAGAGTCCGCACACTTAACCACTACACCAAACTGGCTTTCTAAACAGCATGTCCAACCTGGCTCTCTTTAAACAATATGTTAAAAATGTTAATGACCTTTTAGTAGCTTGAAAATATAATAGGCATCCCAATAATGGTAAAGCACCACTATTGTGACCTGAACTCTCTGCTCACGACCTGAGTTCTATCCCGGCGGAAGCTCGTTCAAGTAGCCGGCTCGAGGTTGACTCAGCCTTCCATCCTTCTGTGGTTGGTGAAATGAGTCCCCAGCTTGCTGGGGGAAAAGCATAGATGACTGGGGAAGGCAAAGGCCTATACCCCGTTAAAAGTATGCCGTGAAAACATTGTGATGTGACTTCACCCCCGAGTCGGAAATGCCTGGTGCTTGCCCAGGGGAAATACCTTCACCTTTTAGGGCTGGTGCCGTAGGCAAATGCCTAATTTGCCTAATGGAAGGGCCGGTCTGCCTGTAGTGCTGAATCCAGCATTGCGGAAGGAACGTGTGGTTGTTTTCCGGCTGTAAAGCATGGGGTTGTGGCTGAACTGGATGTGGATGTGTGTGGGGGGGAAGTGTGTGTTTTTTTGTGACAATCCGTTGAAGGGATCCTTTCTCCCCACCCCAAAGTCCTGTAAATAAAGCCAGACTCCGAAAGGAACCCCCCCGCCCCAAGTTTCCTCCACTCCCTGACCCAAAGGCAACTGGATTCCTCAATCAGTCGACTGCGGTCACTCTGCCCATGCTCAGAGGCTCCTCTCTGACCTTTCCGGAGCCGGAGACATCTGCGCCCCTCCCCC